>NC_134536.1:107848435-108155667 GCF_050624435.1 Tenrec ecaudatus
CTTTTTAATGATTCTTGTAATAAGTCAAAAATAAAGAGAACCACCTTTTGGTCCCTATGAGCCATCAAAATTTCATCCATGTAGTGAATGTTAAACACCAATGTTTCAGAAGTTCTTACTGACTTTATAGCTGCAGTTACATACTTTTGACATAAAGTGATGCTCTTGGACATTTCCTGACGTAAGACTTTCCACTGATAACACCCCATAGGTTCTTTAAAATTAACATTAGGAACACTAAAAGGAAATCTTTTATAATCTTTGGAATCCAAGGAAATGGTATAAAAACAATATTTTAAACCTAAAATGCTTTTTTATGCATTGGCTGGAATAGCAGAGGGGGAAGGGAGCCCAGGCTGCAGGGCTTCCATAAATTCCACAGTATCATTAATCCTCCTTTACTGTTTCCTTGCAAAGCAACTGCTATAGCAAGCCCTGAGTAAAGGAAGGTTTAATGTTTAAACATAGTTTGATATAATTCGACAGGTGAGGTTGAAAGGTCTTAGCACTACCTGGCATTTTAAAAAGCCAATTGTTTAATTTTTAATAAAATTTCTGATTTGAATTAGACAAAGGGACGAAAAATTAACACATACTTGAAGGTTACATAGTCTACAAATGATGGCAATATTTTCCTTGAGAGAGTAGTTCCATTGGTATAATTATTTTTTAAATACTTAAAAAAGACTCAACTTTAAGCAGTAATAAACACAAACAAAAGTGATTTTATGCTTAAAATAAACATTTAGAAAAGCCTCTCCATACATACAAGGTGAAAGAGTATGGAATACTTGCATGTACACGCACACATTGTTCACACAAACAGCTTATATTGAAAACTCTCAAGAAATTTCAATTTCCACAACAAGCTAATAACTCATACTCTTGCTCCCAGGCTACCGCCTTTGCCATTGTTTCATCCCAGCAGGACAACAGAGTCTCCTGCACCAGGTTTCAAAGTCCTAGATCCTTATCATGATAATGTATTGACCCGCCCTCTAACTGCTCCTGCCAGCTTTCAAAGCCCTCAGGTTCACTTTTCAGCGGCTTCAGTGGTGGAGAGGAAGGATCTGGAGGCTCAGCAGCAACTTTTCTTTCAATTTTGTTTGAGCATGCAAACGAATTATTCTCACTCGGAGTCCCTCATGCTTAGGATCCAAGCTATCCCTAATATTTACAGTTCCGTCCTCAGTAAACTAAGGACATATCTTAACCACAACATCTGAAAACTTCTATAATTTTTGGTAACTTATTTATGTTCCTTTAGCTTATAACATATTTTGAAACATATTTACATACATACATTTATTTACTAGAAATCTGTCACATTATTTATTACTTCCAACTTTTCAACACTTACTCTTAATTTTCCTCTGTAAATATTCACGGCCATGCTTCTCAGTGGTGTCTGTCAAGGGATCCTTTGTTTTTAATCACAACATTTAACCTTTACTCCCCACGCCTTGAATGCATCACCATAATTTGTCCTACGAATAATTGATACTGACTAATTTTTTGACCCATAGTCAGACAAAAACTCACCCAGTTACTCGTCGTCATAGGTTACGACTGTGTAGTGGGCTTGATAAGTCGATCGGCAGATCCTTGCTGACTTGTCTGTTCCTCAGTGGGTTCCCTTGTCTTCAGGCTGCTTGAACGAGCAGCGTCTCAAAGCTTCCAAGCGACAAAGGCACAGCGGAAGGATGTTGCAGAGTATCACTGCAAATCAGTTATTTTGGAGCCCCGCTTTTGGAGCCAAGCCGGTGTATCGGGTGGCCACAGTGCGGCAGGAGCAGGCGGGGCGGACGCGAAGGGCGCCACTGGCAATGCACGGCAGGACTGCGGAGGCCACGCGCTTTACGGCACCGTTGGCTGCACTTTACGGCAGCGTGGGCCGCACTTTACCTCAGCGTTGGGCTCGAGCCTATTGCTCAGCAACCGCGAGCCTTTCGCTTGGCGACTGTGCTAGCAGCTCTGCAGGAGTTAACAGCTCAGCGCGGCTTTAGAAGCTCAGCGATAGTGCCAGCTCAGTGTCAGTGTCAGCAGCTCAGAGTGTCAGCTCAGTTGCGGCGCTGCATTAGCAGAGAGGTGCCAGTGGCACCGTTTTGTTCAGCACTTCAGCTCAGTGATACAGCTTAGAAATATGGCCAGATGCCAGCATTGCAGGAGCTGAGGCTTCTCTCGTTCTTGCGGTACGTTGGGGCGCCAAAATGTCCCTTCCCACGGGACATCAACAACGTGGGTACCTGAAAGAGGGACTGGGAATGAAGATGGGCAAGGGCGCGAGAAAAGGAGGCAAGACAGGAATCAGACCAAGCCTCATTTATTGAGCAGAGGTTTAAATAGCCAGCGAAGGGCTGGCACCATTACGTCACATGTAAAATAAGGTACAGCCGAGGTAGCCAATAGTAGTGCATCTGTAAATAAGGAAGAAATGACGGGCCACTGATCAAACAGGTAAGTGTGCTAATGAAGCATACCTTACGCCTGTGGGGAGATGCCACCAGTCATGTATTGACCAATGAACATAGCAGCTGCTAGTGAAAGAGCACCAATCCTAGCAAGGGTCAAGGCAGCCACCCTCTGGCAGGAAAGGAACAAAGGGCAGTAAAATCTCAGGGCAGTTTGTATGGCAGGAAACTGAGAGTAAATTCATAAAGGTCGTACATGGCTTAAATCCAGAGGAGGGATTTAAGCAGTTCCCTATCCTTGATCATGCCCAACCAGACTTCCCACACCCTTCTCACCACGGATTTGAATCCTTTGTCATTCCCTTGTCCCTGGGTTTATTAATACCACTACCTTTCCCCCCACCTCCGCATCTCCCACGTCCCCATGGAACTATCGGTCCTGTTGTTTTCTCCTCCAATTGTTCATCCAGGCCATCTTATTTAGACAGATCTGCGGAGATAGTAACATGCACAGAAACAAGACAGAGCACAACCAAGAAACAATATACAACAAAACAACAACAAACCAATGCAAAATCAAAACAAAACACCACAAGAAAGAAAAGCTTGTAGTTAGTTCAAGGATTGTTTGTTGGCCTTTAGGAATGTTTTCCAGTCTAGTCTGTTGGGGCACCATGCCCTGGTCCCAAAGTCCACCTTCAGCTTTCGCTGGGGACGTCACCGATCAGTTCCCTTGCTGTTCTGTTGCACCCCTTAATGCTTTGCCTCAGTGTGGTGTAGCCAATCGGGTGCAATTCCTTCACTGTGTCTTTGGAGTTGTCGGCTATAGGCCTATGGGTCAGTGAGGGATGTCGTGTTTCATAGTGGGGCCGGCCATGTGTTCCTCTCTGTTGACTGACTGTTCTAATTGGGAACATCGACATCCTGGCCTGGTGGACCATGATATGCTCCACTCTCTCATTCTCCCCCTTCATCTGCTCCCATGTGCTCTGATCAGATATGTCCCTTTTCCAGAGCTGTAGATTCAGTGCCGTCCTTTGATATACATTTGTCTGAGGGGAAGGGCAGATGTCCCCTTAGTAGTTGGGGTTGGGGCCCGCCCCCCAGTTCTCTCCACTGGTTCCCCACTCCATGCCGGCATGTTGCATTCTCATCTTGGAGCATCGGGTTGAAATCTGGTCCCTCTTTCTCTGTGGAGACACAAACAATACCCTCCCCTTGGTTGGGTTAATACCCTGTGCCCCCTCAACCCTTTATTATTATTTTTTTTTTTTCCTTTCCCCACCTCCTTTTTTAGTTGCCTACCATGTGTATCCCTGTATTTGGTATGGTCCCCGCCACACCACCTGGTCCTCACCCCAGGAATATTTGTATACCATAGCTTTTACCCTATGCCCCATTTGCCTTATTTTTTTAAAGCTTACCTCAGCAGCTTTTCAAGTATTTCTATATTTAAGTCAATGCTGTCATTAGGTCTGTTTTCTCTTTTTTGTCCTCTGGGTGAGGTTGTTCTATGTAGTGGTCTCTTATTTAAGCTTGGTGAGTATTGTTCTTCTGCCCATACTGGGTCGGGAAGGATCTTTTGTAGGGCTGGGTTTTTTCTAACGTATTCTTTGAGTTTTTCCTTGTCTGGGAAGACTCTTACTTCTCCATCTATCTTGATCGATAATTTGGCTGGGTAAAGTATTCTTGGGTTTGCGTTGTTTTCTTTCATTTTTTTTGAATATGTTACTCCACTCTCTCTTCTTCATAGTTTCTGCTGATAGGTCTGAGCATATTCTTATTTGGGAACCTTTATATGTGATTGCTTATTTTCCCTTAGCTGCTCTCATGATTTTCTCCTTTCCCTCAAAGTTGGATAATTTAACTATTATGGGCCTTGGTGACTTCTCCTTGGGTCCCGTCTTGCTGGGCTTCTTTCATACTCCTGAATGGTTACCTGGTTTTCATTCACTAAGCTGGGGAAGCTTTCCTCCAAGAATTCTCTCACTATTATTGCAGATGACTTCTTTGTTGTGTCTTCCTCTGGTAAGCCTATCTATCTAATGTTGTTCTGCTTCATAGCATCAGACATAGCTCTTAAGTTTTCTTCAGCTTCTCTGATGATCTTATTAGATTTTTGTTCATGTTTGTTAAAGTCTTCAAGTCCTCCCAGTCACTGATGCAGTTCTCTGATTCCTCCAGTCTCTTCTCGAGGTCCATGAGTATACTACTGGGGTTTTTTAATCTCCTTCCTAAGCTCCTGTATTTCTCTTTGATTTATGGATTTTACCTCTTCTGTCATTTCATCCTTTTACTATACTGTTTCCCTCATATCCTCTATGACTCCAAGTAGCATTCAGAAATTTTCTTTCTGTGGCAGCTCAATGTCTGATGCATGTCATTATGTTCAGGACATCTGATATTGACTTGTTTCTTCTGTTTTTTTCATTGAGGTCATTGGGGCTGATGGCTGTTTGTGATGCATTGTTTTAGATGAGCCAGGTACAATTTTCCTGGGAGTCAAAGAGCACTGGCTCTCTCTGGGAGACTTGTAGGAATGCTTCTTTGAATTTCCTATAGCTTATTTCTCTATGGAATTAACCTACCACTTTATCATCCTGTGGCTTCCCTCTCAGGCATGTGATCCATAAGGGTTACCTGCTTTGGTGTTGCAGAGGTTCCTGCAGCAGCTAGGAGCATTGAGGAGTGTTGCCTGAGCTGCCTTATGCCCCCAGGCACACAGACAGGAATTGCCCAGTAAGAAGTTGAGCAGAGTATCCCCTGGTGGGAGTTAGCATGGCTTTTCCCAGCCTAGCTAGCTACACAGGTGGAGCTCACCTAGTTGGTTGTGGTGCAGATGTAAATGCCCTAGGCTAAGGGGAGTGGTCTGGAGGTTAGCAGTAGAATGTGAGAGACCAAGAAAGAGGCAAAGAGGAGACAAAAAAAGTTATAAAGCAAGCCCATTGAGCTTGAGGATTTTATTTTTTATATCCCTGGCCAGCTAGAGTATACTCAAATGTAATTGTCTCTCACTGTCACTGGGCTGCTTCTCCTTGCGGTTTAAAGCTGACTCTTCCTACAGTGGGTCTTTGTTATGCTAAAAGCCGCCAAGCCCCATAGCTGAGTTCTGGCATTCCTTAGCTAGGTTGCTTCTTATGCTGGTTTATGTTAAGGGACTCCGCCTATGTGCTCCTTGGAGCTGAGCAACCAGACTTGGGTTTGAGTTTTAAACCAATAATATGTATATTTCACCCCCCCCCCTTTTTTGTGTGCTTGTGATGTGCTCCAATTTGGAGACCATCAGGCTGGCCCCCAGAGGGGGAAATCCAGCTTATTAGGGGAGTTGCTTCCTTCTTGGCCAATTGGAACTAAATTTGCTCCCTGGACTTCCGACTTTCCGCCTATTTTCTCCCACACCGTGATCTTCCTAAGGTAATACTATATTTTTTCTTTTACTCTAAATTATGGCTACCCGCCACCACTCCCCTGGCCATGGGCTCAAGGCAGCCAACCACACGGAGAGCTCTGGAGTGAGATTCCCCTTGAGTCTTGGATTCTGTCCCCTCTTAGGTGTCTGCCTGCAGAGATCACTGCTCCCACCAAGGGCACAGCCAGTGCCTGTAGGCTTGCCAAAGCTAGAGTGCTTTAAAGTATTATTGGTTTGCTTTGTGAGTGGAAATCCCACATAAAAGGGGTTCGGGAGAAACCCTGGTACGCTAGTTCTAATTTCAGGACTCCACCGTCCCAGTTCCTTCGCCTGATCTCCTGATTTTCTGGCCTGGCAGCAGGAGCTCAGGAGGGATGAATCCTATCTGGTTGTCATTTTATCCCCCTCCCAAAACTTCTTTTTAAGAGTTTCTACAAGTCTAAGGCTTATTGTCTTCGATTCTACTAAACAGATTCTAACTGTGACTCTAGATATTTTCCAGATTTTATGATGGTAGTTTGTCTTGAAATTACAGTCCTGTGTTTTTCTTTTGAAATCACAGTTTTTTTGGTGGGTTCAGACAAAGTTAATTTTCCTTTCTTTCATTTTTTTTCTTAAAGAGAGGAACACTGACTCAAGCTCTTAGCATGTGTGCTGAAATTAGAAGTCAGTAGCAATACCTGTTCAGTTCTATATATCTAAAAGTCTGTATTGGAACTTTTATTATATGAAAAAGAAATACATAGAGAGGAAAAAAGGTATCAAAAAGAGGAAAGAGGGGGGCAAAAGGGTATAAGAAAGGGTGTAAGAAAATAAAATTCTTTAATTGTGGTCTGGAGATAACAAAATGTGTTACATGAATATGAATACTTTTAGATACTTTGTACAAGTAGGTAGTAAAATGATATTGGGGATAAAATATTTAGGTAGTATTTTCTTCAGAAGAACATATACATATTTAAGAATATCCCATATTGAATTGGAGTTAGCAAACAGATGTCAAAAGGAGAAATAAATAGCATACAGGGTTTAATTAGTATGTACAACATCTGCAAAAATGAAAATGAAAAAGAGCAAATTTGGAGAGTAAATATATAGTACTATACAAATACAATATGATAAAATATAAATATTAACATGCAAAATAGTTTATGACTTGAAGCAAATAAGAGCTTGAATCTATGTTTACCATTAACTATTGTGTGACCTTTCATATTTTTGAGTCTCAATTTCTGCATTTATAAAATGGAGTGATAACTTATATATCATTCTGTGATTGTAACTAAGTATTGGTTAAAATGTTTATTTAAAAGCACCCATAAAAATAAAATAAAAGCACCTAATATATGTTCTGGTCTATTTTATCATCAATAAATTCTTGTCTTTTTATGGTCTGATGGAGCTATTTGTGTTTATTTAAAAAATATTGCTCTTCTATCCCAATGATAAACTTGTTAAGTAATCCATTTAGGGAACTAGAGTGATCAGTTGTCTGAAATTCACTTGCTTTGCTGACTATTAAGAAATGGAGTTATCTAATTAATGTAGGAACAAAGTCAAAATGAAGTTTGAAAGAGAATGAATAAAATAACAATTCTTATCAAATCATCCTAATTATCATAACCATTATAAATTCAACTACATTGAAATGTGTTATTTTCTTAATATTTATTTTGTCAACACATGTCCATCACTTCTAATGTGTGAGGCACTTTGCAAAAAGAATATGATAGTGCAAAAATCTAATAGAATCCTATATTTGGGTTGTGAAGGACCAAGTAGAAAATTGAACTGATTAAAAATTTTGTTATGTTCCACAATGGAGTCTGTTTTTATCTTTGTACTTAAAAGTTGTGTTTTTGTTTGTTTTGCTTTTTCAGCAGTCTGTACATCTCAGGAGTTGACCACTGTAAGGTATTTACAACATCACATAGAACATTATAAGTTGTCAGCCATGCTCATTCTTTCCCATGCCCTTGAAAGCCTTTGATTCTTTCTATTTACTACTATTGAGTAATTTTTTAAAAACATTTCTTTCTTACTCTGGAGGACATTGCGAACTCTTTTTGATATCTTCTGTGCCCAGAAAATTTTTTTTATTGTTTCTGCTTACCACTGAAGCTGATCTTTTAAAAAATATTCTCTCAGTCCAAACACATTCCTTTCAAATCAATTACAGTAGTCAAGGAATTATACTAAATGTTGAAAATATTAATGCTCCCTGTACTTTTTAAATTCACTTTAAAGGAAAATTTTTTTAAAGCCTGAAAATTACACAATATAGATTTTACTCTGAAATTCTTAAATTACTCAGATAAAATATATGCAGTTAAAAATAACATATTTTAGTCACCCTATTTAAAATTTATGCTTAATATATAATTTACATATTCATATGTATTATATGTATTTATGGTGGTGCTGACTGCTTTATATACAAAAAAATATTCTCATTTGTATGGAACAGTATAGAAAAAAATGTTATAGCAGAATTATTGATATTATATAGAATACAACGAAGATTAGGGAAAATAATATCACAGATTATAAATTATAAAGCGGTAGATAAGTTTTAAAAAGTTAAAAGTTGAGGAAAGAATGTTTTACATGTTTCCACACCTATATATTTGTGCTTTCTGCAAATTGATCATGTGGGAAAGCAGTCATGTGGAGGAGCAGGGAAAGAGGAATAGATTTTCCCACTATCAAGAAACAGAGCACATGTATTTACATAAGTGAACATTTGTCTATAATTTTCCTTAATGGAAAAAAAATTCTTCTCAGCAAGTCTTAAAGGAATTGCTCCAGAACTCCAAATAGCTTCATTTCTAAATCAGCATTTAACTGTGTGAGATCAAAGGCAGTCAGAAGAATGGGCAGGAAGAACCCATTAGAGGGAACATCAAAAGCAGCGAGAAGGTAGAGCCAGCCTTCACAATGGGTAATGGATGAGCTACAAGTTTCTCCCTCTCCACTCTGAATGAACTGCCACACTTTCATCAAAGGCGGTTCAGAAATTACACTTCATCATCATCATTATCATCTCTGCCATTACTATAATCAAAGAAATGAACAACTTTAAAGGGCCTTCAGGGTTCGAGATGGTAGCCCACTAATATTGGAATGTATAATGAGGACTAAAAGGCAAGGTCTCTCCTTTGTCTTTTGTTGTAATAAGAAGTGTCCTAAGATCTTTTTGTTTTCAGTATCACCTATTACACCGTTCCAAAGACAACTGCATTTAATTATTTCTCAAGAGATTTTTAAAACTACTTTCTAAAATGATAAAGAATCCTTAATTGCTGTCAAGTTGAACAAGAGCAAAACAATACCTTTTTAATCAACCAAACATAGTAAAGTAAGTAGGTTATCTATAGCACATACTAATAGAATCAGCAGTTCCAGAAAATAAGTACATATGAGTTCAAATTGCATTTGCATTTTTCTGTGCCTGAAATTAAGTCCATTCAAAATGTATCATTCTATTTCTTTCTACAACTACATAGATTAACCTGTTCCTATCTACTGTCATCTTTTTCTTTGGTGATTAAGTGCTTGCCTTTGTTCTACTGTTAACATACTCTTACCCCTCAAGATGTCGTCACAGATCCCTCTCCCAAAGTAATTCTAAGTGATTAAAAAACTTAAGTAAATAAAAAAACTTTTAAGAATATGCTACTAAGTTCTGAAAACTTCTCCATGCCTTCTCATCTCACTTAGATTGAAATTCAGACTGTACCAGGATCTTGATGGCCCTACCTTATCTACTTCTTGCTAAATACTCACTCCTTCCCATTCTAACCTAGCCTTCCTGTTCATGTGAAAACATGTGAACAACACTTTAATCTCACAATTTTGCTCATGCTATTCATTCTTTCAGTTCTGAAAGTTCCTTAATGAGACTTTCTCATGAGTCACACTCCCATTCTCAGCTCTGCTCAGATTTCACTTCAGATATGAATATTCTATTTGAAATATCACAACTCCCCATCATGTGCTCTCTCATGATTTCATTTGATTTTTACACCATAGCATTAATCATCACCAGTCATACGTTAAGTATGGTCATTTTTTGGACCACTGTCTGCCTCTGCCACTCTAAAATGTGGGCTCTGTGAATGTAGAGCATCAGTCTATGTTTTCCATTGCTTTGTCTCTTATGTCTAGAGCAAAATGTTGCTCAATAAATAAATTTGAATCTATAGATTTATTTAAATTTTATGTAGTTTTATTAAGTTTAAATAGACCTAAAATAATGTTATAACTTTAGAAAAATGTGTGTGGTACAATAATTTACCTGATATGACCCGTTTAGCCATAGGTTTTATGTCTACCTCTAAATGATTGGGTGAGACCATGCAGGTTGGTTGTATTTTCCTGATGGGTCTGGATAAGAGAAAGTTAGAGAAGATGCTTAAAGGATTATGTGTTTCAATTGTGAGTGTTTATTAACAAAATTGATTATGGTTGTAAAATTTGAACATTTAACATGAAGATTGGTCAATTTTGATATCCAACTGGGTATAAAATGTGCTCTGGTAGCGTTGTTGAGTAAGCATTGAACTTGTAACCTCAACATTGGTGATTCAAACCCAATAGCTGCTCTATTCAGTAAAGATGCGGCTATGTGAATCTATAAGGGTTTATATCTACAGATGCCCAATATAGGGTCACTTGGAGTTACAATTGACTTGATGGCAGTGAGTTTTGTGGGCTGGGCATAAAGTGAACCATATTAGTGTCAGGAAAAGGGGATATTACTACTAGTAATGAGTAAGAGCTCTAGCAGAAGTATTTGGACCCCGAAGTAGCTTTGGACCCTGAGATCCTTGCACATTGAACTTCATTAGCCCAGAGAGATAGCTGTGACAGTCAAGAAGTAGCGTCACTATGTCATACCTTTAATGTTATCCCACAATTCATTTTTTTCAGAGGTCTTTAATTTCTTTGGTTGATTGGTTTAGGTTGTGTTCTCCAGAAAACAAAACCCAATATTGCTTATATGTATATAAAAAAAGAAATTGATTTCAAAGAAATGGTTCACGCAGTTATAGGAGAAGGTAAGCACAGTCTGGTTCAAATCCATTGCTCAAATGTTAAACTGAAAACGTCTCTTGATTCACATAGCTGCTGGAGCTGGTGAACCAAGAAGCAGGCATCTGAGCCAGGGAGGAAGAATACCATGGGCCGGTGGAGGCAGAGGTGGAAGAGTGTATGCTCAGTAGATCAGGCTCTGGGCTGCAGATTTGAATGAATCCAAGGTCAGCAGACAATGTGACGATAGCTGACCTCTCTCAGATCAGCCAGAAATACCGTGGACTGTGGACTCATGTCCAAATAACCCGAGATCAATAAGGCAAATGAAGGCTCCAGAACCAGCAAGAAGAAAAGGGAAACCTCACACAATCTGCTTAAACAGGAGTAGGCCACAGCCTTGAGGGAGACTTCCTGTCAGTTACATAAAGGTTGTCACCTGATTACGGGAATAGCCCTACAACCTGGTGTCCCCACAACTGCGTGGCCACTCCCAGAAAGTCCCATCATAACGTTAATTGCGATATCTTGGATCACATCACAGTGGAATTCTGACCCAGCCACATTGACACAAAGCCTAATTATCAGAGTTGGGTTAATGGGGACATCATACTTTGACTCTCATGAATTTGTTTTAAGTTTCTTCAACTTCTACATTAACTTACATATGAAAAATTAATGATCTGTTCCTCAGCTGGTTGTGGCATTTTGATAATGAGCTTCTCTGTCATTTATTTCCAAGAACGAGAAGTCAAGGGGCAGTTATTTTATTTTTCACTTATGTTGCAAATATAATAAGAGAATTTGGAGTCTAAAGACTTTAGAAATTTTGCACAACTTTCATATATATATATATACACACACACACAGATGATAATTTATTTGTATCTCTCAGATCCTTAAAAACAGTTTGGACTAGATGCCATCTGTGATTATCTCCAATTATCAGTGATGTTTCTAAACTAATTGAAGCTACATCCCTAAATCCTATATTTTGAAATTAAGGAAAACCTCAATCATAGACACATAAATTTGAACCATAAAGGAGAAAAATATTGAATAGTCTGATAAATGCTAATGTCAACAACACTACTTTGATAACTATTTTTTCATAATTTTGAATTTTTTGAAAAAAGGATAATTATATTAATATTACTGAAAAGAAAGGATAGAAGAAAAAATGATTCTAGAAATCATAATACCTAGAAAATACATGTTGTTGTTTAGTGTATTCATATTTAGAAGTATCTTCTTTAATAAACATAATCTTAAGGAAGTGCTAAGTATAACTGATTATAATTAATACCTTCTGTTCTATGCTGATATGGAAACATAATGATTAAGCATATTCCTGGAATAGCCATTCCAACACCAATTTTCCTTTTATGAGAGCACCAGTACTATTACACCATAACCATAGGGATATAATTCACTGTTTGAAAATTTATGGCATTAAACACATATTCTTTGAATATCAACTATTTAATAGGAAGGACCTTGATAAACAACTAATGGGTTTCTTGGGTTCACTACTTTTCCTGAAAATTGCTAAATGAAGAAGTTGCTTTGGAGTTTAAGTAAGAGTTTATTAATTATTTGAATGGAGATAACAAAACTTAAAATTATGTGGTGTCGTGGTTTCATAGAATTTCCTTAACTGAGTAGAACAAACTGGATGGCTTATAAGAACAGAAGTTCCTTATCACATACTTTAGGAAACTAGAAATCCAAATCAAGGCATTTCATGTCAATTCTTTCTGAGAACTCTGAGAGATATATGGTGTCATTCTTCAGAGTCTGGTGGTACCTGGTGATCTTTGGTTTTTCTTGTCTTGTAGTTCTACGTACCGCTATTGACACAAGTGCCTTTAGTTTGTGTTTGGGCATTTTCTATGTATTTTCTCCTCTTCCATTAGGACACCAAACATGTAGGATTCAAACCTATTCTACTTAATTATGGTGTCAACAACTGATCACATAATCAAAGACTCATTTTTTTCAAACCAGAAATACTACTCACAAGTAATGAAAGATACAACCTCAACCCCACTGCCTTTGAGTCGATGCTGACTCATAGGGATCCAATTAGACAGGGTGGAACTGCCCCTGTGAATTTCCAAGACTAACTAGTTATAATGATGGAAAGTCCTGACTGTCTATTGAGGGGCCAGTACTGGTTTCAAACTACTGACTTTGCAGTTAGCAGCTTATCGTGTACCTACTATGCCACCAGGGTCCCTCAAGAGAGGATAGAAACAAGAATTATGATCCCAACACACACATATATAAACTGTATTTCTGTCAGCTTGAGTCTAGTGCAGAATCACTTTACAGGACAGAGTAGAAAGTGTTGCATCGTTTCCAAAGCCGTAACCCTAGTGGACGTGTGCTATCGCGTTTCCCATTGGCTGTTAGGTTGGAAGCACTGGTCCTTAGGTGAGCAACTGAACAAGTATCCACATCACAGGACACAACTCATCACATAGGAAAAATGTGGGGAAGACTTTATATGACACTGCGTGTGAGCTTTGAGTCTTTGCATGCAATAAACATGAGGTGAGGATAATGCTGCGGTGAGGGCTTCGATGTTTAGATGTGGTGTAGGGAAGATATTGTAAATGACGTGAAGGAGTTAAATTATCATCCGCTACAAGAGAAAAGTGAAAATGCAAAACAATTTTGAAATCTACTAAATTGCAATGTCAATATTTACTTATTTTGAGAGATTTATTCTCCTAATCCTTATATACAGGTATAAAAATAAATTCTGAAATCTATATTTAAAGAATAAAAATGCATCAATATGAAAAGTCACATGAAAGAGACAAAGTAACTTTCACAACAGAGCTTCACTTGAACTCACCCTAAAAACTTGAAATCCCCCAAAATGCATTTATAATGCATTGCTCAAAATAGAACTTGGAATTCAAAGAAAGCAAAAGGATAATTCTTCAATCTTGCTTTTATTAAAAACATAGCCTGGGTATGTCACTGTAAGTATCAGGCAATTTTGCTCTTATGCAGAGTCAGCACTGGTGTTAACGTAGAATAGCACAGGTTGCTTTAGCTATTATTGAGGCTAGCTTCACTGGACAAGGGATCCTTAGCGAACGTTCTGAAAGACTAGAGGACTTAGCTAGAAAACCGCTGGCAAGAGAAGTGTTCCAGCAAGAGGATATTCCATCCAAAGATGAAAGACGGGGAAGCAGTGGGAACTTCCATTGAATGATAAAATCTTAGTATGAGTATACATAATTCTAGAAGCCTGAAGAAATAAAAATTGAAATTACATAACAACTCAAACAATATAGAGTATTTTTAATAAGGGAAATTAAAATGTTATAAAAAGTCGAGATAGATATTTTGATATGGTCAATGCATACCAAAAGCTATTAATATAACAATATATGATCAACTAATTATCTTGGAGGGAAGTAAGTTTATTAGTATATCTGAGGGGAAAATGAAGAATTAAAAGCACATTTACCTTACCTGGAAGAAATAACAAAACTAAATAGTTGTAGTACCAATCTAAGCAATGTTAAAGGGAAATAGATGCTTTGAATATAAAGAATTCTCATGTTAAATATCTGCTAATCCAGATATTTAGGAGGGTAAGGAAAAAAATATATATTTCTATAGAATCATAGAATCCTTCAATTGGAATAGTTTCTATGATCTTAAAAGCTTGTATTCAAACAAATCTAAGTGAAGCATCAACTATTCCACACAGAAGTAGCACTCCAGCCTGTCTGGTCCAAAATGACAATAATAAAAATCCAACTCTGATAAAGGGAAACACGTCAGAGCTTAAATTGTGAAACCCAATTTGTTGAAGGCTATGGAGGACAGTGCGATCCCCAATCCCTTCTGCAGAGCATCTAGTCAGACTAAGCCTCTGGCAGATATCCTGGCGCCACAAGCAAGGGACTCAAACTGCTTAACTATTACACAGAGTTTATGTAAACTTGATTATGGTGGCTATAATAGGGTACAATACGAGCCCTGGTCAGTTGACCTCCCTGTTGACCCAACCTGAATTTGCTTTAGGTTGCAGTATTTTTCACCTATTCCAGGGCAAACATTTCTTTTAATTATTGATGGAGGCCTTTTCTTCACTATGCTTTATTTGTATTTTTATCTTTGTGTTATTATTATTATTATTGCAATTTTGTTTGGGTTTTGTTTCTTATTGTTTCTGCTGAGTTTCCCAGCCTGGCAAGCACAGAAGGAATAGATGCCCGGAGCCAATAACGGTTGCAATGGTGTTTGAGGGACGCAGAAGGGCTGGGAGGGGGTTTGAAGGAATAGATGCACGGAGCCAATAACGGTTGCAATGGTGTTTGAGGGACGCAGAAGAGAGCCAATAACAGTTGCAATGGTGTTTGAGGGACGCAGAAGGGCTGGGAGGGGGTTTGAAGGAATAGATGCCCAGAGCCAATAACAGTTGCAATGGTGTTTGAGGGACAGCAGAGGGGCTGGGAGGTGGGGGTGGGAGGGGCTTTGGAGAGCACACAAGGAATGCAGGAGGGGGAGGGAGCACTAGAACTATTTTTTTGATGTATACAGAACTTTTTTATAGTCATTTAACTATATAAATCTATGAGTTATGTTTATATGATGGAAGTGATTATTTTAAGAAAATTACTTTAAAAAAAGAGAAAAAGAAAGAAAAAGAAATTAAACTTGACCAGTGATTACCACTGGTGAATAAGAAAGAATCGTTGCTTAGGGTCTTTGAGTTGATGGTAATGGTAGAGGAATAATTTGGGAAAAGACATCAATAATGGTTGTACAACATGAAGAGCATACTCAATGGCACTCAATCATTCATGCAGCAGTTATGGTAATGAAGAACATTTAGCTGTGTATATTTTTGTCACATTAGAAAAAAATAACATGAATAACAATGAGCACAAGGAAGAAGAAAAGGTTCTAGACTTGAGTGTGGCGATAATTGTACAATTCTTCTCGATATGATTAAAATATTAAATTGTATGACATGTGGATAAAATGTTAATAAAACCATTTTAAAAAATCATAGAATGCTTTATGAAACAAACATACCCAAATGAGAAGTTACGGTTTCACAACATCAACTCCACCTAGAGCACTGTCCTTCTGAAGAGAGTGTGTCCATTGCTATGAACCTTGCCCTAAGAGTCTTCACTCTCCAGATACATCATTTCAAAGCAGAAATGGTGGCATCTTCAAGAGACCCCTGTTCCTTTTATATGCCCTATGATGTAGAGGGTGGGTGGGGTAAAGTTGGTCAATGAAATTCTCATAGGAGAGCCAACCCTGGAAGAGTGAGCAGGAGCATTGTGATCATAGGAAGTTAAAAAAAAATCCCCAGTGCAAATTCCCTCACTTATTTTCCATTAATGCAGCTCTTAATTTTCTTTAAACTGCTTTAGAATGAGCCCACATGGTTGTCTGTGTTGTTTAAGAACATGTATCAAAATTACCTTTGGAATGTCAAAAGACACTTGCCTTCATTTTCTAAACCAATCTCTCTGCTTTGAAATACTCTTTACTGCTGTCCAGGCATCTCTTAAAACGCTTGTTCCATCTAAAAACCTGCTGTTCTTTTTCTGTAGTAAGCAGCCTTGTTGGCATAGTTGTTATGCATTGAGCTGGTAACTTTAAGATCAGCAGTTCGAAACTACCAGCTGCTCCTAGGAAAAAAGGATGAGGCTTTTTACTCGCATAAAGATTACAGTCTCAGAAAACCCAGAGAGGAAGTTTTACCCTTTTTTATAGGATCGCTTTGAGTCAGAATCGACTCGGTGTCAGTGAGTTTGCGTGGTTTGCGTGTTAGTATTCCCGTAAACTTGTTGCAGACCTTCAAAGATCTGGGTTCTATTGTTAAAAATTTGATATTAACCTTGACATCAGAATAGTGTATTCCCATGAACCAAAAAATAGCTTATTTTTATGAAGGCACTATAATGAGACTAAATAATTTCATGAACTTGTCTGCAAAGCACCTACTAATAAGAAGCATTTTAAAACACTGTTTGGAATAAATGCATTCAAGTATAAACTGAAACCTTAATTGCAACACTTTAATTTATGCATGGCTAGTAAAAATTATAAAAGGAATTTCTCTCATTTTTTTTCTTCTAGAAAATATTGATTAATTCAAATTATTTTAAAAGAGAAATTCAGAGGCAGATATGCTATGCTAATTATATTTATTAAATGACTTTTATTTTCTAAAATAAGATATTTAGTTTTTATTTTGAAGCATCATTTATTTCTCAAACTTCCAAAGTTCTCATCTTTTTTCCTAGTAAGATCATGGGTAATGATAACTTTAGTTAGCTAGGTGCATTTTAGGCAAAAGCATAAAATTGATGCTTTCAACTTGTGAGCTAGAACAGGTTGGAAGTTGTATTAAAGATCTGGGCTGTCTGCTGACATTTTTTTCTGTTAGTGCTAGTTGAAAGAACATTTTTAGTGATGTAATTACCTGGTTGCTCATAAAATGTTAGTAGGGTCAAGTTCTGCATGTCCCATTGGAATAAGTGACAGCATTATGTCTTTCCTTTCTCTAAAGCCACCACACTGTCCTAAGCCAAGTAAGCTAAGGAGAACATTTATCGCACAAATGCCTGGTGAAGGTTCTGCAAGCCAGATGGTTTCAAATCAAAGAATAAAAAGAACCTTGGGGGATACATCCACCACTTTTGAAGCAGTTCTTCAAAATTTCCAGAATAATCTGCGTAGTCCAAAGCAAGATACGAATTAAGCAGCAAGACACTTTAAGTGTAATAGAGCATGTACTTATAAATTCATGGTTTCATTCACCTCAAGTAAACAGATCACACATGGGCCCGCCCAAGAAGAATTGCACAACACCGAAGGGCTCGTAATGATGAATATTAAGACAGATTTTTTTTGCATTGCTTTTTAAATAAATTTGGAGGGATTAAGAAAAGTCTAATCTTCAATTGTTACACAGCTTTCTAATTGTATAGTTTGTAGGTTGTGTGTCAAAAGCATTGAACAAGCTTTGGACAAAATCAGCAGGAGAGATGCCCCTCTTTTCAGTTGAAAATAGATGTTTGTTAGCTTGTTGGCATGGCAGCAGTGTGTCACACTATCAGGCAGGCCTTTGGTATTCAGAAAGAACATGAGGCTTTTAGTGTTCGAAGGGCTAGACGCTGGATTCATTAAATAGGTAACAATTGACCTCTTCAGGAAAGGAAATTATCAGTGGCAAACTGAGTGAACAAAAGATGTCTTATATAAGAGGATTCTTTAGATTTTGTCCAAATGTACTATCAAATGCAGACCTTAAAAATTCACCTTAATTCAGTTGGTGCTGTGGGAAAATTCCAGAAATTTAAATATGGCAGACTGTATGCTTTTTTCTCTCCTTTTCACTGTTTTATAGTAAATTATAAAATCTGAATTCAAGGTAGATACAAGAGAAGGGAAATGAGTGACGGATTAGTGTTAAAGACTTGGATTTAGTATCATGGTAGTCCCATTTAACTGCACTTAGTGTGAATTATGGAAACACAACTATAGAAGATGCTGTTGTAAATGATACCCAGAAATTGTTAGGGAAACATCCATTACGACTTTAATGGTTATATAAATGGACATTATAGTGGGCCCCATCCAGTATTGTGAAAATATGATTATTTCAACATATATGAAATTCATTGTCCCATAGGCAAACTATTTCTAAACGTGGGAGAATACATTGTTATTGGTATCTGCGTCTGAGTGGGAGAAAAAATGTTTCTTTTGATGTCAGCATTCTTTATGAGATTGCTAAAATGAAGTCGTTATGTAATCACACATTTTCTGTTCATGGCCTTTGAGATTAGCACATAATATTATGCCAAATTTTCTTAAATGTATGGAAAATCTATGTATAACATATTCGAATGATTAATTGTGTGTCATTAATAATTTAGTTGATTAATTTTTAATCTTGATGCTAATGAATTTCTATATTTTTGATCAGTGAATAATGAAGAAATCACACAGAAGTCTTTCTTTTCTCATTTCCTGTTTAACATATTTGAATTAATTTGCATTAAAGTGGTATAATCAAAGTTGTAGATTTACAAGATTGGTAGTAATATTATATTTCATGAGAAAATAACAGATAATAGTGTCAACTATTTGGAATCATAGGTTAAGTGTAAAATGATTAACAGAGATAAATGCAAATAACTAATATTGATTATAATTTAATCAACTGTTCATGTTGGGAATTGCCAAGATCAGATTAGCTGTTCTTAAAGAAAAATATTAGATGGTTTTCCAGAATATTATGGCATTAGTACTGAACATATAGGGATACGCTATCATATTTAAAGTTCCCTCTTCAGAGGAACTGAAAGGAGCTAATTCTACTGTGTAACTCTCGGACTGTGTAGAAGCCATGTCTAAAAGAAATCGCCCTCCTGATACATACGTGAACTGATTATTCTCTATTTGTCCACCAAATCTTTTCCTTTTAATTTCTGCTCTAATCTCGAATAACTATTTTATCAACTATGTTTCTGTGTTCCCTTGACGTGCAGATGCAAGTGCTCTATACTGATGCCTTGAAGGTGAGCACTATAATAAGGAATGGAAAAGGAAACAGTGTAATAAAAGTAAACTTTCAGTTCAGAAAGCTGGTTGATTAAGATCAACACCCACAGCAATGGCTCACGTTGATAGCACTCGTTCTGTCTTCATAGTCTCCCTCTGCAAAACACATAACCAGAGCCTAGTTGTGAAAAAATATAAAATAATGCCCAATTAAGAAACTTCCTTTACAGAATTCCAATACTAGTCCTCCGAACTTTCACACTCATCGAAAATCAGGAGTATGAGGAGCTAGCACATCCCAGAGAAGCGCAGGGGACTTAATGAGTTGGTGTTAGGAGGTATCTGGGTGAGATTCTCCTGCAATAGAAAAGGATGTTAGAGAAAAACTCAAGTAATCAGAATAATCTTTGTATTTTAAAATAAAATATATCAATATTGTTCATTAATTATAATGAATGAATGAAACTAATGTGATACCACTAATAAAAGATATCATATGGCAAAAGGCAGGTAGTCACTCTGTACTAATTTCATCAATTCATTGTAGATAGAAAATTGCTCCAAAAATGAAGTTTATAAAAATAAATTAGGTTAAAATAAGAACTATATATTCTGCTGTTATTAAGTGAAGCCAGGTTAATTCCTTTTCATAGCAACCCTATGTTCTACAGAATGCAATATAGAACAGTCATGAAATTTCATCAAAATTCTTGAGTTTTTAACAAATCCTTGCCATTATATTTTGGAAGCACAGTGTTTGCAACCACTGAGTCAAGGCATCTCACTGAGGGTGTTCCACCTTTCCCTGCCCCTCTAACAGATAAGATATCTGCTGCAGGAACAGATTTCTGTTGATATCATGTCTAATGTGCTCTCCGCACATTCCTGACTAGTAGCTGAGAGTACAGACACTAGTTGTTAGAAACTTTAACAAGGAGAACTGATGAGGAAGCCATCTACATTATATAATGGGCTTGGAAAACTGGACAGAAAATTCTTTTAATCCCATCGTTTCCAGTATTTTAGGAAACCCATGTTTAACGTACCCATTTCACCTTTGAATTTAAGTAGGAAAAACTAATATGAAGAAGACATACTATCTACTCGAGTAGATCCCCATCCCCAATCAGGATTTTGACATACAGTGATTATTTTGCATTTGGATTCATTCACAGCTTTATTATTTTAATAATTAATCTTTTTAGAACTATAAAGAAATATTTGTTGTATATATTTTAGAGGATACAGAAAAGGAATTACATGGTATTTTAAATTGCTAATAATCCTAACACATAAAATTCATTCCTCTTTTCTATTTTTAAATTCTACTTTAAAAACATGTCTTATTATGTTAGCCTCTATTTCAGAAAAATGTCTCTAACTATCTGAAAGTAAAAAAGAATACATTTTAAAACAAATTTATTGTTGCAAACTCTGAAATCTAAACCAAACATCTTCAAAATGTGTATTGACAGAAGAAAAATTACCAGTGAATATATAAAATATCAAAAAAGGTAGGGCAGATTTATTGTTTCCTTTAACTGCATAAATTCATATTGCAACCTGCATAGATTTGTATTTTCATCTGCTAAAGAGACATAGGAAACCTTTAAGACAAAGTAGAACAGTTTTCTTGGTTATAACTTTTTTTCCTAAAACCATTTTAATGAGCGTTAATACAGTCATCATATAATTCCATAATCAATCACATCAAGCAGTATTTTACAATTGCTACCACAATCAGTTTGGAAACATTTTCTTCCCTCTTGAACTCCTTGATATTAGTTCCCTTTTACCCCTTCTTCCCCCACTTTACTCCTCAGGAACCCCGAATTCTACTTGCTATCTCTTTAAGTTCATCAATCCTGGATTTTACATACCCCAAACCAGAAAAAACATATAACCAAAGTTCAAAATGGTCACCCCCAATGACAAGATACATCTACATCTGCGATTAAACCCCCAAATGAAAAAAACAAAAACCAAACAACCCAAACAACAAAAATGTTGAAAACAGATCAGGCCCATCATGCATCAGAGAGAGACCAACTAACCAGTTTTAAACTGTTCAAGTCAGGTTTATCATTGTGATCTTCTCAGTTACAACTCTCAGAGGAGCAAATCATCTGGTGTCTTCTCCAGCAAAGTCATTGGATGGAGTCACATCACTGACTTTTTGGTTGACAGATGAACACAAGTTAGATAGATAGATAGATTGATTTATGTTTATATGTATATGAGAAGACTTCCAAAATGTCATGGAAAATGGATTCACAACATAATGGATTTTTTTCATGAACCCTTTGCAGCCTCTTCTTATAATGTATATGAATAAGCAACAACAACAATAACAACAAAGTTTCATCGAGGATTCCAGTTTATAAATGCATGGATTTATTCCAAGAAAATGTGCTTAGGTTTGTTCATGCGATAATGAAATAGCTAAAAACAAGTCCAAATCAATTGGTATCATACTTGTCTCATTTTGTTAAGACGTCTTAAACATTTTTGTTTTCATTCAGATCATTGACTTCTGAGGGGAGCTGGTGATCCAAGTAATTCAAGGGACAGGGCTAAACTCAAAAGTTTTCTTTTATGAGATTACAAAGGAGAATCTTGATATATTCTGTCAAAAAAACCCCACAAAAATCATGAGGGCTTATTATAAAGAAGCGTTAAGAAAATTGAAACCTGCAATGATGAGAAAGAGACTGGGACATCTGGCAGAGTAGCTTAGACTTCTTTTAGGACCTTGCTCCTGCTCCTGCACAGAAAGTTGGAAGGGCTGTCCTATGACAATTTAATTGGTCAATCCTATTCCTTCTACACATAGCCCCTTCACACGTCTTGTCCCTTCACACGTCTTTTTGTTTCCAAAACTGAGAGAAATTTATTAAAGAACATAATTTGAGATCTTCAAGGATGTAATAATGGCACTTGGAGGTGTGACTTTCAATGGTAGAGTGCAGAATTCTTGAGGTAAAGTTTAACTAAAAGGGAAAACAGTCTCACTGTCCTGGAGCTAGATGGATGGAGGATATATTGAGAGTCCTAGAATTAGCTCCTCCATTACCACACTCCTCAGCAGCTTCATGTAAAGGATCAGTGAAAGATATGTCGAGAAATAGTAGCTTCACATTGATTTATTTTGGCAATACTTTTTATTGCATACACAAATCTGTCTGTTTCTGAATCCACATAATCATAGAAATACCAACAATTTCATTTACATTATGATAATATCCCTTTCCTAGTATTTTCACATGTTATTTTTAATAAATTGATTATCTTACAACTGGTATTACAAATACACACAACTTTATTTTTGGATGCTATTAATGATATTTGGTATATTTTAATCTATTTTAATATCTCATACTTTAGAGAAATTAGTAATTTTATGTTTCATTCTAATATTTTACTTGTTGAAACTAATTTTAATGTAATAGAAGGCAGACTATATTTAGGATGAAGATAGGGATATAATTCTTATAACTGCATTCTAAGATTTTCTCCATATTAAAAATTAGGATTTAATAAATAGAAAGAAAATACAAAGTTGGCTAATATAGTTTTAGTTTTTACACTGTTAAAAAGAGGTAATCCAAACTGTTAACTTACAAAATGAACACCCAACAGAAAAACAAGTAATAGCTCTAAGAAACAATTTCTTGTTACCACGAGAACTTTAACAAGTGGAGTAAGTCTAAAGGGCAAAAATACTTTTGC
This sequence comes from Tenrec ecaudatus, assembly GCF_050624435.1. Taxonomy (NCBI): domain Eukaryota; kingdom Metazoa; phylum Chordata; class Mammalia; order Afrosoricida; family Tenrecidae; genus Tenrec; species Tenrec ecaudatus. The sequence continues at coordinate 107,871,581 of NC_134536.1, forward strand.
TAATTGTAACAAAACTGAAGCTGCAAGGCTAGAAAAAAAAGATAGTGTTTTGATGGGTTTGCAATAGTAGGACCAACTAATGCATAATGAAATCAATACAGTGTAGAAATAGATATACCAGAGGCCCTTAAAGGTCATTTTAAAAGAACATTTAACAGGATAATTTGCCAAATCCCAATAAGGAAAATGGAGTGCATTTAAAAGTGTTCAATGAAGAATAACTGAGAAGTAAACACTATCCTGCACAGAAAGTCAAGTAATTACCTGATATGGAGTGAAAACATTGGCAATGATTAGTGGAAAAGTTTGTAAATAAGAGCTTACAATGTTAACTACACAGTATTTGTATAGCACAAATTTTGAGTATTGGCTCTGTTTATAATCACTTTACTAAAAATATAATCATGTTCTAACAAATTTTTATTTTTATAAATCATAGTTGTCTCATGCTGGATTTAATTAACAATTTAAAACTCTTCATGCATCAGCTTTTCAACTAGATTATTTCACATTTTATTTTAATCATAAATAGTAGGATGGGATGTGTCACCATAATTACTTTACCATATATCAAATCTACTATTGGTCTGTAGAATGGCACACCCAAAATCAGAATAACAAAAGAAGTTACTTTATCATGGCAGACACAAACTCTCCTCTATTGATCATGGGGCAGAAGCTGCGTTGTAGTCTAAAATGAGGTAACCACAGTGGTTTCAATTTCTTAACATATGTATGTTTACCAGTACTCATCCGAAGGTCTCCAGAATTCTCTCTCGAGACGATGCTTTCTTTGGAGTTCTTCGCAGTGAACTCCAGATTCTGTGGTGGTCTCTGGGTATCTCCAGCTCTGCACTTCGGGAAGGTGAGGAAATGGCATGAGGGTCCCATCTGACATGTGGTACAAAAAGGAAAAGGAGGATCTAACTCCACGTCTTCCCAAGGAGGATTTTTGTGAGGCGGAGGTCAATTGATCTTCCCTCTGCAATTTCTTTTACTCTATTTTCACATCAATGATGACTTTTCACTATATGCTAACTTACTTTGGGGTTCAATATTCTTTTGTGATGGCCACATAATATTCACTGTCTATACTCATTATTTGGGGAGATTATAAAAGAAGTTAACAGATTGCAGAAAGTTAAGGATAAAATTCTTTTGTCCACAGTGCATCTTCTCAGTCTTGCTGGTCGGATGCCTCTCTGGTCTTTGTCTTCTTAGCTACATGGTCCTTTGGCCCCAGTCTGCAGGCAAGTCTCCCCCCAGAGGCTTTAAATTTTAGTCATTCCGTGTGGTCACTCGTCTACCTGATGATCTTGGAGCTGCTTCTCTGATCTGTCACACGGTCTCAGTGCTTCAGCCTCTGGTGCCTCTGGTACCCTCTGCCATTGTGAGAAGGGATCCTGCAAACATGCCTCTGGACTCGATGGTTCTCAAACTGTGGGTCACAACCCCTTTGGGGGGTCAAATGACCCTTTGACAGGGTCTCCTGATTCATGACAGTTATGAAGTAGAAACAAAAATAATTTTATGGTTGAGGCGTCACCACAACATGAGGAGCTGTATGAAAGGGTCGCAGCATGAGGAAGATTGCGAACCACTGCCCTAGAGGCTCTTGTTTGTTGATGGCCATGTGATTTCTGCTGTCTATCTGAGATGTTCAACTTTCCACCATGCTAAATGACAACACTGACCAATTCCCAATTAACAGTCCTTTACACCTTCCTGAAGGGCATCCACCCATTCATTGGGTGAGACCTGCCATGACTACGGATATTGTTAGTGCTGTTATTAGGTGCCGGTTGGTTGGTTCCACCTCAAAGCTCCCTGGGGCAATAGAAAAACACTCTGTTCAGTCCTGCGGCATCCTCATACTTGTTCCTAAGCTTTAACCCATTTCTAGAATCACCGTGTCAATCCTTCTTAGTCATATTCCAAGGGCCTTCCAAACCAAAGGGCCCATTTTCTGACACTACCTCTTACAACATTCTATTTCTGTTCATAGGCCTTCCAGTAGCTGAGAAAGTTTCCAATCTATGCATAGGTGTTTCAGCAATTACTTCCTCCAAAGGGAGTAGCCTTTTAAAATTATTTTTGTCTGTTCTTAGTCTGGGAGCTCTGTTGACACGTGTTCCCTTTGGGTGATCCTGCTGGCATTTGAAAGACAAGTGATATGGCTCCCAGCATGACAGCAACACTCAAGCCAGTGCCCTGTGACAAACCGAGAGACATGTGGTGGGAGAACATGGACAGAAGAGCTGTAGTAAGCAGCTTGGCTTCACCGCAGAGGCCCACTCGCTTCTGGATGGTGTCCCTGCCTCCATTCTGTGCCCTGGAGAGGGTCTCAGTGTAGTCCCTGAGACATTTTAGGGCTCATTTATCTTTTTCATCCACCTCTTTTGGCTGCCTGATTTCTAATATCTCAAACCATTGTTTCCGACATTTTGCCTTTTGTTGTTGTTGCTATTTTGGAAGTGTGTGTAAATCTTGTCTCTGTGACTATTCTTTTACTTGACACAGTGTATATCAGAAATCAAATGATAAAGAAAATAGTTAGGGAGCCTACATAAAAACACATGTGTAAAGAATGATTATATACTTGAGAGACTCCCACTTATTGAAAACTTAGAGGAAGAGAAATGGAGAGATAAATGGAAATGCATTTAGAAATTTAAAAAACAGTTTAAGCAGAAGGTTGACAATAGTTGAAGCTATCTTCCAAGTAAGATTATTTGCAAAAACATGTTAGTGACAGAAAAAGAGTAAAACTTGCTATCCAGTCTCCACACTTCGCACAAGTTTGAAAAGCTTGTGGAAAGAAACATGGCAATCATTACATTAAAAAAATACTTTTATTGGGGGCTCTTACATCTCTTATCACAATCCATACATTCTTCCAATGTGTCAAGCACATTTGCACATATGCCACCATCATCATCTTCAAAGCATTCTCTTCCCACTTGAGCCCCTGATATCAGCTCCCCATTTCTTCCCTTCCCTCCCCTGCTCCCCAGCCCTCCCTCAGGAAACCTTGATGAGTTATAGATTTTTTTTTCTATATTTTACATCATCCTGTGTTGCCCCTCACCCACTTTTTGGTTATTCATCCCCCTAAGAGGAGGTTCTAGGTTGATCCTTGTGATCAGTTCCCCCTATATCCCCCCACCATCCCCTAATCCTCCTGGTATCTCTACTCCCATTGTTGGCCCTGAGGGGTTTATCTATCCTGGATTCCATGTGTTGCGGGGTCTTATCTGTAGCAGTGAGCATGCTCTGGTCTAATCCATTCTGTAAGGTAGAATTGAGGTCATGACAGTTGGGGAAAGGAAGCACCAAAGAACTATAGGAAAGTTGTGTGTTTTATCGGTGCTATACTGCACCCTGACTAGCTCATCTCTTCCCTGTGACCTCTCTGTGAGGGGATGTCCAATTGCCTACAGATGGGCATTGCCCGCCCTCCACCCCCAATGAGCAATTCACGTTGGATATGGTTTTATTCTGGGACTTAGATGCCTGATACCTGATCCCATCAACGCCTCATGATCACACAGGCTGGTGTGCTTCTTCCATGTGGTCCTTATTGCTTCTGAACTAGATGGCTGCTTGTTTATCTTCAAGCCTTTAAGACCCTAGACACTATATCCTTTATAGCTGGACATCATCAGCTTTCTTCACCACATTGTTTATGCACTTGCTTTGTCTTTAGTGATTGTGTCAGGAAGGTGAGCATCACAGAATGCTGGATTGTTAGAACAAAGTGTTCTTGTGTTATGGGAGTACTTGAGCTGAGGCCCAATGTCCATCTGCTACCTTAATTCTTAAAATATAGATATAAGTACATAGTTCTATTATTCTATCTATCTATATATCTATCTATATCTACATCTATATGTTACATATGTACATGCCTCTATTTAGGCCTCTATAAGTCATTTGCTTTGTCAAATTTCATAACTTTAAAAAATATAAATATCATCTTAGAGTTAATAAAGGGAATATCAATAAGCTTGCCTAAAGAGCTTGGCATTTGAAGTATGCCTGTAACTTTCTGAACCTTTAAAATTTAAGATGAAGAGATGGGCATGAATAACTGTTGATGGTTGAACTGTATTTGAGAAAACTGCATTTGCCAACTTGCAGTCTTATACTTTGTTGAAACAAACAGTTGTTGGCTGCTTAGGATCTCTTAGTTGTTGTTGTTAAGGAAAAAAGTGAACAGTCCATTTCAGCAGTGAGCTAAAGGAATTAGATTCAGAGGAGCAAAGAAATGAGAAAGCAGCGAATCAAGGTGAAAGCCATAGGATATTGAGAATGAGCGGTCATCAAGTAGAAGTTGCTGTTCGGCTAGCTCATGGTAGTAGTTGGATAAGAACATAGGATTTATACAATTCCAGTTGATAAGTACCTTATATACTCGTGTATTAGCTGAGTTTTCTCAGCACATTTTAAATGCAGTTTTTGTGGTGAAATTAGGTGCCTCGGCAGATATTCAGGTTGGCTTAGTCAATTAATACGATGTATGGCGACTCATAGTACTACCATTAACTGAGAGTTTTACTGTCTGTATTCTTCTTTACATGCCCTGTGCTCAAATTTGGAGGTTCAGAATTAAGCTGATTGGAAGAGAGGTGGAAGGATATACTAATTTAAAAAAAGATCATTTTCAACCAAATCTCCTTTGTGTACTTCAGGTGTGAATTGGTGGTGAAAAAGTTTCAAAGAAGTAAGCAAAGGACTATTAAACTACTCAATGTTTTCATTAATATATTGAGCTTGATATATTACTTTCTGCCCGGAGGACCTTGGATTATTTGAAAATTAACAAAAATGTGTGAGGCCCATCAGTGTCCTCTCCTTGTCCCACTGAAAGGAAGGAAGACAGAAAGAAAGAAGCTACACGATTCCCCAAGTCAATTTTGTCTCAAATTGACCTTACAAGTGCAGACGAGAACTTCATAGGTTTCTGAGTCTGAAAATATTCCCCAAAGTAGAAATTCTCATTGTTCTCCTGGGGAGTGATTGGTGGTTTCAAACTACTGACCTTGTAGTTAGCGTTCAATGCATAATTCACTACACCACCAGGGTCTCAAGTGAATATATAATACAGCTGGATTCTCAACAGATTCAGAACTTGATCAAGAAGAGTGTTCCACATACATGCCAACACCAACATAGGATGAGAGAAGTTCTGTTTTATAAATTAGGTATTATACCCTGTTTTCCCAAAAGTAAGACACCCCAGAAAATAAGACCTACTTACGGTTTTGCCTCTCCCGGAAATATAAGGCACCCTCCCTAAAATAAGACCTCCCTGAAAATAAGGCCCCTCCGAAGCTATCGTAACTCTGGACTCTGTACCATAGTGGTGGGCATCACTGCACAGCTCACTGTTGGCTGCAGCGCAGCTGGAGCAGACAGGAAGTACAAGGTCTCTTTTAATAAAACAATAAACAATGAATATGAACCATATTCTTCTTCATGGAAAAATAAGACATCTGAAAATAAGACCTAGCACATCTTTGGGAGCAAAAATTAATATAAGACACTGTCTTATTTTCAGGGAAACAGGGTAATACATGTAACGACTATTTTTTCTCAATATATATTGTATTATTTATTTTTAATTGTGACCAATAATGAGAGTGATTTTTCCTCCTTTCCTCTTGTTTTGATTCTGACTCCCCCCGCCCCCGAATGTTTTTTTTTCTTCTGATTTCGATTGCAATTATCTCTATGAGCATAATTAGTGTTTAATTAAAGGAGAAACAGTTGAAAGGTCAATGGTAAGTCTTGCCCATGGCATTGGAAATGGTGAAGGAAGTGTCAGTTTCTTAGGACTATGCTGATCAGAAGGCCAAATTGGCTACCAGGTACTGTCTGGTCTGTAGCAACTAGCAGGAATCCAAGTGCAATTAGTTACTCAGCACTGGCTGTAAATACAACTTTGTGACCAGGTTTAATGTGAATGATTAATGAATGCTAGCACCTGAAAGCTGTAGGATTCCATATGTAGATCAAGGAAAGAAAAACCAAAGTCTCAGACACTTCATTAATTGTCATCCCGTTGTCTGTCTGTCTTCCTGTAGTTACATCTACAGTTGTGCATTAATTACCAGAAGCCTATTTCCATCTCAAAGCCAATCACCTCAGAACAGAGAGGTATCTTGTATCTTTGAAGGGCTTCATCTTAGCTAACTTGTCCCAGATATCTTCAAACCCAACATAGATTTTGGCCTGGCCAAAGCTTTACCAGGTTCTCTCATAAAAAATTACCATTTATTGAAAGCCATCATGCTTCAAGCATTGTGGAAATATAAAAGCCAACCAATATGGTTAAGGCTGACCTTCAATTATTTTAAAGTCCAGAGAGAGATACTTGCTAAGCTCTGGTTTTGCAAAGGATAGTTTCTGTTGTCATAATAACTAAACTGTTTACTAACAAAGTCATTAAAATCCCAAACTCTAAAGAGCCCCATGAGTAATAATCATTTTACATCTCCTATTGGCAAGTCAAGGAAAAGGAAAATTTCTTAGTCAATTCAATTGTTTTAACCGTCAATGAAGATTCAAAAGTTTACTACTACTTTGTAAATAAAACCACAGACAGAATACTTCTCCCTTCTCACTGCTGTCCTTTCCTCACTCCCCCTTTTTAGATGAGTCATGTTCAGAAAACATTCACTCTATTCTTCTCAGATTTTGACAGACTCTGACAAAATTTTTAAAATAATGATTACATTCAATAATACTGGTAGGTTTCCTCCAATATTGAGGCTTCCTGAAGAAAGACAAACTGTCTCAATACTGCAAACTTTCCACTTTTACAATCTGCCCTAGAAGTTTCAGATTCAAGACTACCACATCAAGACTGCCAACAGCCTGCAATTCTTGCATTCCATACAGATTTTTCATTTGCCATAAATGTAAGGAGCAATTCTTAAAATAATTAAATAGAATAGGTAGATAGATTATAGAGGGATGCTTCAAAAGTTCATGGGAAATTTCCATTATTTTTCATTTCATTTTTCCACAAGCTTTTAAAGCCACCTTATGCATGCATACACATGAAGGTGCTTCAAAAAACTAGCTAAAAATGGAATTTAAAATTATGGAATTCAGCTAGTGAGAAAATATATCTTCAAGCTAACCTCTTCTGTTAGGAGAAAATATGTAACAGAATTAACAATGATATTCATTCTAACTATTGATCTGTTTTACCATTAGGTTTAAACTTTCCATAATTATTTTTAGCATAGTGAAAAAATTTTGAGATGAGAACAGTTTTATTTACATAAGGAAAACATGCTTGAACTTCAATAATCACCACTCTTCTTCTAAAGCAGAAACAATTTGAGTGATTAATACATGATTCATGATTATGATGTAGAAATCTCAAGGGTTTTTTGTTACCAGTGCCCCAGTAGAAAAAAATTTACAAACACTCTATTACCTCTCCAAGAAACATATGTGATATTCAGTGAATTAAGAATTGGGCAATTAACAGTAAGATGGTCAGATATCACCAGTTCATACCAGCCACTCCTTGGGAGAAAGAGCCTACCCACTCTTGTAAAAGCGCTACAGTCTCGAGATTGCTCTGGTGCCATTCCATCCTGTAGGGTGGCTGTGAGTGGAACTGAACGATAACATACAGGACAAAAATTGATATTTTATTTAACCCTGAGAATATCTACATAAATCCCATTTTTAATCTTAGATTTTCCATGTTGACAACTTTAACTTACACATTGAAACAGTAATAAAAGCAAGAAGTGGGAGTTTTGCCTTCAAAAATAGAAATGAAACACATTTGTATGAAATTTGGTGTCCCAGAATATATAGTATATATAGTGTCCCAGAATATATAGTATATATAGTGTCCCAGAATATATAGTATATAGTATAGTATATAGAATATATAGCATATAGGTGTCCCAGAATATATAGTATATACATATACAGTATACATAGAGATGTAAATTTGGGGGAAATCAAAAGAATACTTCATAAATACTAATCATTAAAAAGCATCTGGCAGGAGAAGACGTGATCTGTTAAAGCATTAGCACCAAAAAAGTTCTCCTGAAAAACACCTGGTCTACTTAGGAGAAATCAGGACAGGCTAGATGAGCAGCAAAATGCTCATACAAACAAGTAATTGGTTTCCACTTACTATTTAATCTTGTTCTTTTGATATATATATAAAGCAATCTTTGCTGATTCGATTGTATTTGATGCTTATCTTTACATAATGATATTTGGAGAGCAGTTTAATTTATGAACCTTGTATATATTACTACATATGTTTTCTCAAAGCTCTTGGTAGAGTTTCACGCTACACAGAATTAGCAACATAAAAATCAGCTCTTGGAAGTAATTGATTTGATTTAGATGTAGAAATAACCATGGGCAATTGTATAATAAATTTATTTATTCAGTTTTCTCATATTCTCTTCGCTATCAGAAACATTATTTCACTACTGCCACACACATTCTCAGTGATAGAAGAGGTCGTAACCACTTCAGCCATCGGAGCTAAGCAGTAGAGCGGGAAACAGCAACACAGTAAAATAAGGTCTAGCAGTCATTAACTTGGCCTAGGCGATACTTTTTTATCAGTTTCTTCTAACCTATATGCACGCACACACGTACAGTTTAACTCATCTGTGCTATTTGTGCTTTCATCTTAAATGCCATCAGTCTTCTAAAGCAAACACTCACTGACACTCACTTAGTTTTCTACCTGTCTTGCTTTGTTCATCACTATATATCTAATATTTAGCAGATTATGGCTTTTGATAAAATAGGTATTTTTTAATTATTGAGAGTATTATAAAGTCGTTTCAAAATGAGGTCAAATTTTGTACTTTTACATTTTAACCTTTTTTCCCCAATAAAAATTGTATCCTTACTTAGATATAAACCTTCATGTGTACAAAATTAAATTACTAATGCACTGTCAGGATTGGTCTTTTCCTTGATAATTCCACATCCCTTTTCAGCACTTAGACTACTTTTCTTGATATAAACATTGTAAATATGAGCATTGACCTGAGTGCAATTGCCTGCTGTCCGGCAATTTGTTTCCAACCTTGTTTGTCGTGTTACATGACTACTGCTGCTCATGCTACTTTCTTGGGCTCCCAAGGCTTTATCAACTTGCTTTGCCTGCCAATCTCTGAACTTCAATTTCAATGTAACGTATCTATTTCCTCATCCCACACTATGGACACTGTGGTGTTTTAATGCTCCACCCTCTACTCAGCTTCCCCCCCTTTCTTTCTTTCCTTCTATCAATCCTTTCTGTTTATTTTGTCATTTGTTTATTCTATATGTGGCCCTCTGTATGACTTGAATTATTCTCTTTATAGACATCATTTTAACTTGATTGGTCTTAAACTTTACCTGTGTTTTTTATATTTTTTGTATACTATATCATGACTATAGTTCCTAATAAGATAATTTAGATGTTCTAACAGTGGGAAACATCCAATGCTCTTAAAAACACTACTTTTAATATAGAATATGTCTATGTATTTTTAGAAAGCAATACAGTAACAATAAAAGATGATGAAATACGGTTTTGACCATTAGTAAATCAGTAAATATGTATTCACATACAAGACCCTGCTGTGCAGCCTGACTCGTAAGTTGTCAGATATACTAAATTGAAAATACTCACTTGAATAAGTCCACCAATGATATAAAAAGTTATTCATTTTTACCAATACATAATTTGTTGGTTACTTAAAATTCAAATTAAAGTGGAAATGCTATGTTTTATTGGCAATTATATCTCTAAAAATAATCTAATTTTTCAGTTGATCAATTTATTTTTATAAATAATTAAACAAATTTAGCAATCATTAGAACTATTAGATAAAGATTTCTTATAGTGTTTATCATGACTATTAAATAGGAAATGTTATTGCCAGTTAATTGTCCATAACACTATTCTTTAAAAATGTATATGATTATTTTTCTTCACTTTACCTTAAAGTCTTATCTATGAAACAAGTTTTGTACTTATTGCATATTTTCTTTCTAAAAAGATTTTGCTATCACAACTTCTATTCTTACTGGTTTTTGTCTGTCACTGTTACCTGTCATTTTAAATATCATATAATTTTTGCTATTGGCACTTTTTATTTCACCATTAATTCTATTTTAATGGCCTATTATAATTAATTTTGAATTTTCAATTGCTTTGCTCTCTTCTTCCTGAAGAGACCCCATCAATCGACTTAAACTTGAGTTAGAGTAAATGCTTTACTGATTGATGAGTATAATGAATATTTTAATGATAATACCACTATGTAAGAACTTCAATTACTACTTCTACAGCACAGGCTAAAATTACAATGCAAAAATTCCCTGGAGAAAACACATGAGGAACTTTGTTTCCTAATTTTTTCCTCTGTATAAATCATGTGCATTAATAGTTGTATGTCTGTTTGTTCAAAAAGGAGAAAAACGCTTTAATAATACTGTTTGACCAAGGTCAAAAAGGAAAAATGCCTTAACAATACTGCTTTTCTTAAGGTGTCATATAAAATCTATTTAATAAAAATGAAGCGCTATATGTAATACAATCCATTTTAAAGTATCTAATGAAACTTACTCATTTATTAATGAGCAAAGTAGTTTTTAAGATTTTAAACACATCCATCAAACTTCATAAAATTCAGAGAGTAGCTCAGAGATGTGCCAGTCAGTGTGATAATAACAATGATCACATTATATTGAATATTAAAACTAGCTGCTGTCCATTCAATTCCATCTCATAGCGACACTATATGTATCAAGTAGAACTGGGCTCCAGTGAGTATTCAGTGGCGGCTTGCTGAAAAGTGGATTGCCTGATCTTTCTTCTGAGTTGCCTGTGCATGGATTTGACCTGCCCGCCTTTTGGTTACAGCCAAAAGTTAACTTCTGAGTCATTTTTTAATAGTGCACAGAAATTACATTTAACATATTGCTTACTTTTTGTTTTATCTTTACTACAGTTATTTAGATCAATAATAGGTGGGAACTTCAAAAAGTTTGGGAAAATTTAGGATTAAAGTAATATAATTTATTCGAGGACTTTGTGACCCCCGTGTCCATACGCCTCACCTCTGAGAATAAAACAAACCTTATCATTATTTTTAGGAAACCTTCTAGAATGTATATTAGACAAAGGCTTATTTTAAAGCAGTGTTTCTCAGCCTTCCTAATGCCAAGGACCCTTAAAACAATTCTTCATGTTGTGGTGATGCCCCCAACATAAAATTATTTTCATTGCTACTTCATAACTGTAATTTGCCTACTGTTATGAAGCAGATGACCCCTGTGAAAGAGTCATTTGACCCTCAAAGGGGTCACAGCCCACAGGTTGAGAACCTGTTTTAAAGGCTAGATATGTCCCAGATGAGGCTTTGTGGAAGCTACTACTCCATGTTTTCCTGAGATAACAATTCTCATTGATCCTCTAAGGCAACGGTTCTCAACCTGTGGGTCGCCTAAGACCATTGCAAATCACATTTCTGGTCATTTTAGGACCAGAGACATGGCTCCTCTTTCCTTCTCCAGGTGGGTCTGTCCACATGCAGATACGCCCATATAAGAGTATCATTGGCTGCACACCTCCATGATAGGATCGCTGAAGACAAATGGGTGCATAAGCAAATGTGGCGAAGAAAGCGGATGGTGCCCGGCTATCAAAAGAGATAGTGTCTGGGGTCCTAAAGGCTTGAAGGTGAACAAGCAGCCATCTAGCTCAGAAGCAAAAAAGCCCACATGGAAGAAGAACACCAGCCAGTGCGATCACGAGGTGCCCAAGGGACCAGGTATAAGGCATCATGCAAAAAAAAAAAAGAATATATGTTTATGTATATATACATATATATACCATATTGAATGAAGGGGGAAGTGCAGAGTGGAGACCCAAGGCCCAAGTGTCGGCCACTGGAGATCCCCTCATAGAGGGGTTTAGGAGAGGAGATGTGTCAGTCAGGGTGCGAGGTAGTACCGATGAAGAACACAGTTTTCCCCCAGATCCTGATGCTTCCTCCCCCAAACTACCATCATCCGAATTCTACCTTGTAGGGCTGGATAGGGCAGAGGTTGTACACTGGCACATGTGAGGGCTAGAGGCACAGGGAATCCAGGGTGGATGACACCTTCAGGACCAAAGGTATGAGGGGCGATGCTGGGAGAGTGTAGGGTGAATGGGTTGGAAAGGGGGAACTGATTACAAGGATCCACATGTGACCTCCTCCCTTGGAGAGGGACAGCAGAGAAGTGGGGGAAGGGAGACTCCGCATAGAGCAAGATATGACAAAATAACAATGTATAAATTACCAAGGGAACATGAGGGAGGGGGGAGTGGGGAGGGAGGGGAAAAAAAAGAGGACCTGATGCAAAGGGCTTAAGTGGAGAGCAAATGCCTTGAGAATGATTGGGGCAGGGAATGTATGGATGTGCTTTATACAATTGATGTATGTATATGTATGGACTGTGATAAGAGTTGTATGAGCCCCTAATAAAACGTTTAAAAAAAAGAGTACCCCATCTTTCAAGACAAAATTTCATTCATTTGTAAATAGAAATAAATATTTCACAATACATAATTACCTATTGTTTTTGTGATCTATCAGCATACTTTAATTATTTTCAATTTGTAACAATGCAAATACATTCTGCATATCAGATATCTGCATTACAATTCATAACAGTAACAAAATTACATTTATGAAGTAGCAACAAAAATAATTTCATGGTTGGGAGTCACCACAACCTGAGGAGCCTTATTAAAGTGCCACGGCATTTGGAAGGTTGAGAACCACTGCTCTAAGGTAGTAAAAATTTGTGGTTAAAAGAGTTGTGTATTCTGACAGATGGATAGTTCCATCCCAATCTACTAAATTCTATTTTTGTTATCTTGAGCAAGTTACCACAGGCTTAATTTTCTCATCTGTAAATTTATTTCACTGGACTGTTTAGAGATGGAATTTGGAGGGAAGGTGTATGTTGTTGTTGTTAGGTGCCATTGAGTCAGTGTGAACCCATGGAGACCTATGCACAAGAGAAGGACACACTGCCTGGTCCTCCACCTTCCTCACAATTTTCCTGTGCCTAAGGCTGTTGTGGCAGCCACTGTGTCAATCCATGTCCTTGAGGGCGTTCCTCCCTTCGCTGCCCCTCTTCTTTACCAAACATGATGTCCACCTGGATCTGGACTCCCCTGACAGCACATCCATAGCGTGCAGGAGAAGGCCTCACCATCCTTTCCCTTAAGGAGCACTCTGGCCTTAGATATTCCAAGACACATCAGTTTGTCCTTCATCAGACAGAAATTCTTCATCAGCACCATAAGTCAAATACATGGAGTCCTCTTTGGTCTTCTGAAGAAGTCTTGTGCAACTGACTTACCTAATGTAAATGGCGTTCTGGTCTCCTGACGGCCACTTCAGTAAACCTTGATTGTGGATCTAAGAAAAACAAATCCTTGACAACGTCAATGTTTTATTTTGCTGTTTCCCATTGGTCCAATTGTGAAGATGTTGGTTTTCTTTGGTCTTCAATTTGTAATCCATCCTGAAGGCTGAAATCCGTGTTCTTCATAAGCAATGCTAAAATGTACTTACTGCCTTAGTATTTACTCATGAATTTATAATCATTAAATTTTACTCATGAATTTATAGTAATTAAATTATTCAATATATTTAGGCCCATAGTTCCCCAAATGATAGTTCCATCCCTTACTACTATCAGTATTTTGTGCTTGTTTTTTTTTTAAAGTCTTTGTGATTGCTTAAATTGGTTCTTAGTTTTCAAATCTTTTATCAGCATTTCAGTTACTAAAGGTCTAGATTACCTTCCTAAATTTATTTTGCCTGCTTTTATATTTCTCATCAGTTAAAAAAGGGGGGCTATTCTGTTTCCAGGGGATTTTTCTAATCCAACTCTCAGTTTTCTTTGTCACATTGAAGAAGCAGTAAAACAAAGCAGACAGGAAGCATGTGTCTGACACATGCAGCAAAGAATTACAATTTCATTTCCTAATGCAAAAAGCAGAATTCTTCCTGTTTATCCTTTAGAAGATACAGAGAGAAAAGTAAAAAGCAAAGTCCTGTTTCCTTCTTTTTTCATATCAGAAACTACCTAGTATATTTGCCCTGAACAACTTCATCACCTAACAACTTTATAAAATAAAACCATTACAGTTTTAAATTATAGAATTTTAAAGTGGTCCCTATACAAAGCCAAGTAAATCAATATTATGTAAAAGGAAGAATAGTAACCATTATCTCCTGATCATCATATAGTAGGAATTCAGCCCAGTTATTTTCACTTTTTATTTGTTTGGCTGGTGGTTGTTTTTCTTTGGGGAAAACTTTATCTCATATGGATTATCTCAATAAACTGTATCTTCATAATGCTTCTTAAAATGTATGCATGAATATGATTATGAGAGCTATGCCTTGTGTCAAGTTTCCTAGGCAAAGATCCTCAGTAGTTGGACCTAATACAATGTCAATAACTCCAGGGTGCTCTGGGTAGCAAGGTGACTCCCTATTCACATTGCAGGTTGATGGTATCTCCTTGAGCATATGACATCCATCATATATATAGACAATGATAAGAATCTGCCTCTCTCTCCTTGTTAGGGTAGAATCAGCATCTGTCATATCTACCAACAGTTCTTTGAACTTGAGTCAATGGCCTGTCCTATTGCCTATTGACAATGGGAGTGACCAGCAGTCTGCCATATTGACCACCGGCCCTGGGTGCCATCAGAACCTAAAGTCTGACCTGTAGACCTGCGTATACCTCCACCAGTCATGGTCTTCCTGCTTCACCCACCATTATTGTCCTTCTGCTTCCTGGTTTTTCTTTCTTCTGGGCTTGGTTTGTCTACTCTGCTTATCTCTTGATAGAAAGTTCATTATTATACATATATAGAGAACCCAGACTAATACAAATATGAAATAATATCCATAAATATGAAATGTGTACAGGGTTTTACCTGTGTAAATAAAAGTAGACATGTATAATTGAATTTTTAAATTTTATGATGACATCCTAAACCTAGCAGAAAGGTGATCTGAAATATGGAAAATTACAAAGATTTTAAGAGTTTATTAGGTATGTTAAGAATTTTTTGATAGGCTGTCAAATAGGTCTGCCTTATAACAAGCACAGGAACATCTCCTCAACCACCATAGGAGAAATCCTACCACGTGGGAGTTCCTGTGGCCCCTGGAATCTAGAAAAAGACTTAAAAGCTAAGTACACACAATTTTCTAACACATGGTGACCACCTGCTGACTGTTTTGGACTCTGTTTCCCCATCAAGCAGTGGCTCACGTCATTTCTGTGCACTCCCCTCCCCTGCACAAAGAGATAGACCCTACCTGTCCATGAACTTGCCCACAAAACTACACTTCTTACCTCTCTACCTTCTGGTAGACATGCCAAGATAGCAGGCCACATGAATAGCTTGGAGCAGACATCTCTACCCAGTAAGGGTGGCCCTTCTTGTCAACATAGGGTTCCCTCCTGCACCCCCTTTTTCTTCTTTCTGTCTTCCTCCTCCAGAGCACTGGCCTTCCCTCACCATTTGCCCCTTGTCCTATATAGTGAATGTGGGCACGCACCAACACTGACAAAGAATCAGGAATCTCAGCCCAAAGTGTGGTTTGTGTTGTTTTGTTTTATTATTAATTTGTTTTCTTTTTTCTTTTTCCCTCTGACATCCTCTTCCCATGTGTCGAATCATCTGTATATGCACACCGTCCAGGCAGCCAGAGGAATGTGTCACCCATACCACAGTTCCAGAATGGGCACATCCACCCATTTCCTGCTTTAAACCAGGCATTATATGTCTTTTCCCCTTCCCCTAAGGGCACAAATCACCAACTTTCATATTTTTTTAACAAGAGAGCTCATCTACACACAAGTCATGCCACCATTACTTTTTTCTCTTCCTGTTTATATATTTTTCTTTCTTCTTTTATATACTTCCCTTTTCCTCTTTTTCCTTCTCTCTTTTCTCTATATTCCTATATTCTAATTTAACTTCTTCTAAACATATATAGTCATGTTGACCTGGTATTGCTATAATGATAGATACATAGACCAATAGAACACAATACAAATTCCAAATATAAATGCACATACCTACTGATCTTTGATAAAGGGTCAAAAAATCTTCCATGGAATAGAGGGAGCCTCTTTAACAGATGATGTTGGTAAAATAGAACTTCCTCTGCACAAAAGCAACTTCAAGTTGGATCTGAGTCCTACCTGTAATCCCAGAGCTATAGGGGTCATTAATGAAAAAGAAGGGGGCGCAAATGGAAGGGTCTGAATGCAGGGCATACATAAACTACCAAATGAAATAAAATGATCACACACAGTAGATAAGAAAATATATGACTGGTACCTATTAAAAAGACACTGTGCACCTAAAAGTGTACAACACAGCAACCAAGGGAGCAGAGCAGGGAGCCCCCAAGAGAGTACACAAAACAGACTGTGGGGCCAAAGCATGGTACCCCATTGGACCTGACTGAAGGCAGACATAGAGATCAAATATCAGACCTTTATCTATTTACAGGTTTTTCTTTCTTTTAATTTTTTTTCTTTTAATTAATTTATTCTTCTATGGGTAATAGGTTTCCCTTTTTATTGTCATAGCTGTGTTCTCACTCATTGCCTGTCTTGCAATGACACCAGGGCCCCCCAATGCAGTATCACCCAAAGTGAATCGATTGTAACAGAGCTTCTAGACTAAGAAGAGACTACAAAGAAGACACCAGCTGCTCACTGTGGAGGGCGTAACTGCTGGAAACATTGTGCATAACATTGAGACATTTTCAGATACTGAAGGCCTAACAACAAAGTAGAATATTGTCAGAGACAGTGCCCCCCTTGGTCCCGAAAGCTCCTAAAACATAACTAATAAGGAGTCACTTTCTCGAAGTAATTCAAGCATTACAAATGGATGACGCCTTAAGCAGAGGAGGATTTATGATCTTGATTTGCTCATGGTGAAAAGCTAATGGAAGGAGAAATGGTTGTAAAATATAATAATCAAATTTGGACAAAATGCACAAAGTATAAACCTAGAAAATATGGGAACCAATAAAAATGCAATGCATAAAATCATGTTCCTTGCCATTTGTGAGTTGAAATGGACCAGCATTAGCCATATTAGATCAGAAAATGGTATTGTTTGTTATGCTGGGAATACAGAGGAATTGCATTGCACCCACTGTCAGAAAGGACATATCAAAGTCGATCTTGAAGTACAGTGCTATCTGGGATAGATATATATCTATCCTTCTTCAAAGAAATACAACATGATTCAAAGTTTTGCACCAGCCACTAGAACTAGTGATGAGGAAATTGAAAAATTTCTACTAATGCCTTCATTGTGAAATTGATCAAGATGCATTGAAAATTATTGGTGAGTGGAAAGCAAAAGTTGGAAACACTTTTTTGGCAATTGGTAATTGATTGGTAATTGAAACATAGCGATAAAAATGAAGCTGTAGATCACATGATGAAATTTTGAAAGACTAACAACTTGTAACTGCAGGTTGAAGGTGAAAAAATTGAAAACTAGTCCACAAGAGCCCAATATGATGTCAGGCCTATTTAACCTGAATTCAAGAACATGTCAAGAGTAGATTTGCTGCATTAAATACTAATGACAGAAGATGTCATGAGGACATCAAGGACATCGTTGATGAAGAAAGCAAAGGGTCTTACAACAAAAGAAAGAAAGAACAGATTATAGTGGATGTCAGAAGAGACTCTAAATTTGCTGTTAATCGTAGAGTAACTAAGGTAAATGAAAGAACCGATGAAGTCTAAGAGCTGAATAGAAATTTCAAAGGGAATAGAACATTCCAGGAAGACAGTAAAATTATAACAAATTATGCAAATACCAAAATTTATTATAAACAAAAGGGAAGACACATTCAGAATATTTTAAACAAAAGAAATAAAAAATAAATTCAATACTTGAGTTGTAATATTGAATGATTATATGGGAAAATACTCAATGAGGCAGGAAGCATTCCAAAGAGATGGAAATAATACACAGAGACACTGTACCAAAAAGAGCTCATCACCAGTTCACCATTTCAGGGGGTAGCACATGAGCAAGAACCAGTGGTGCTTAAGGTAGAAGGTCATGTTGCATGAATGAATTAGTGAAAAGGAAGACTCTAGGAATTGATAGACTGCTGACTGAAGCTTTTCAGCAAGGTGATGAAGTACTGGCAGCTCTCATTTGTCTATATCAGGAAATTTGGAAGACAACTACTTGGCCAAGTGACTGGAAGAGGTCCATATTTATATCCATTCCAAAGAAACATGACATAACAGAATGCTCAAACTATAGAAAATCGTACTGGGATTGCATGCAAGCAAAATTTTGCTGAAGATCATCTAACAATGATTACAGCAGTCCATTGACAGGGAGCTGCCAGAGGTTCGGGCTGGACTCAGAGATGATGTGAAAAATGGTTATGATTGCTGATATCAGATGAAAGAGAAAATCAGATATTTACTTGTGTTTTACTGTGCCAAGGTATTCCACTGTACATAGCACCACAAACTATGAATCACTGTGAGAAGAATTGAATTTCTAGAAAACTTCATTGTGTCCTGAAAAACTTGTGTGTGGATCAAGAGAAAATTGTGGAGACAGAACGAGGGAACACTGCGCAATTTAAAATCAGAAACAGTGTATGTCAGGTTTGTAAACTCTCACGGTAATTATTCAATCTGCATGCTGAGAAAAGCACCAGAAAACGATGGTACGGTGTGAAGAAGGACATGGCACTAGGATTGGAGGAAGGCTTATTAAACTTTGATATGTATATGATACAACATTGCTTCCTGAATATGAAGAGAACTTGCAGTTGCTGATGAAGATCAATTATTGCAGCTTTCAGTGTGAATTGCAACTCAATGTGAAGGAGACAAAAACTCCTCACAACTGGACCAATTTCATCTTGCTTAGATCTGCATCAATGTTCATGGAAATTGCAGTGAAAAGATCAAAAGAATCATTGCATTTGGTAATTTGAGGTACAAGATTTCTTTAGTGTTGAAAAGAAGGGTGGTTACTGACCCAAGCCATGGTATTTTCAGTAGCCTCATATGCATATGAAAGTTTAACATTGAATAAGAAAGAGCAAAGAGGAACATAACATGATTCTTCCCACTTTATTTTATATTTCCTACCTATTGCTCCACAGATTTCCACAGAATTATCTTGAAATATCACTCAACTGTAATTTTAATAAACTAGAGATGATAAATCTCATCACGGCATGAAAAAAATATATAAATACAAGAGAATGTTCACAGTAAGTAATAGAAAAATAGCAACATCATGACTTAGTAACATTATGGGAAGTAACAATAATAAATTTCTAGATTTTTCAATAAGATAACCTTCTTGTCAAAGTAATGTTATCAAGGACATAGAGCTGATTTTCTTTAAGCAGGAGGAATGCATCAGCAAGTGCGTAAATTAGGGTGCAGCAATTAGGGTTCCGTCATCTTCGTAGTGCAGGTTTTTAATAGGCCTTCCTCCCAACTTGATACTGCTTTCTTCTTCATATAATTCAACTTCTCTAGTGATTTGCTCAGCATCCAGGCGGAATGAGCATGCTGAGAGAGTATGACTTTGATGCATGCCTGTCCTGATTTTAAACCTATCTGGTATGCTCTCCTTTGCACACCTGCCTCTGGATCACATGGAAGTTCTATGAAAATTCTTACTTTATATACATCTACTGATTCTTGGGTTCTTGAGGGACAAGGATTTTTTGACACTTCTATAAATTTAGATTTCATTGTAATATTCAGGAAAACGTAAGCCTCATATCTAGTGTTGGTTGGTTACTAAAAATCATGTTGTGTTGATTACTGAAGACCCTCCAAAAAGTATAGTTCATGCACTAAATATTGAAATTTTATTATCTTTTTATTACCTAAAAGGGGTTTCAAAACAGACTCAGTGAAGAGAAGAATGGAAGTAATTAACAAAATAAACCCAGCACGAGGAAACAGTATGAACATGCATGCCTGCATCTGTCTATCTATGCATTATTTAGGAGGGTGGTACATAAGAGGAAGATATCTAGTAGAATAAAGCTTCTTTACTTGGATAAATATAGTACTATATGTCAGATTGTATTTCTGTTTTTTAGATAATTTTAGATAATGACATTTAAAATAATTTCATCTATGTTTTAATCTTATTTGTAAGTTACAAATAAACATACTAATATATATCATTTAGGAATAAGATCCCTATTGATGAAATCAAATATTCCTGGCAAAAAATTACATTATACTTTCAATAAGATTTTAAGTTATTTTTGCCACCTTCCACCAGTTGGAAAAATATTAAATATATTAAACAAAGAAAAATATTAAATAGATTAAACTCACGAGCTTGCCAATTCCCCAAATCTCTTCCAAGAAGAAAATTCTGCTCTGAGCTGAGAAATGTCTCTCCTGGGAGGCAGGTAGAATGTAGTTTGCCTTCGTTTCTAAAACATGCGTTTCTAATATGCTTCTGAAGGGTAAAATATATCTCCCAGTGGAACATAACATGATTCTTCCCACTTTATTTTATATTTCCTATCTATTGCTCCACAGATTTCTTAGAATAGAATCATCTTGAAATTTATTATATCACTCACCTGTAATTTTAATAAGCTAGAGAGATGATAAATCTCATCACAGCATGAAAAAAATATAAATACAAGAGAATATCCACAGTAAGTAATAGAAAAATAGAAAAATCACGACTTAGTAACATTATGGGAAGCAGCAACAATAAATTTCTAGATTTTTTCAATAAAATAACCTATTGTCAAAGTAATGTTATCAGGACATAGAGCTGATTTTCTTTAAGCAGGCGAAATGTCTCTAGTCGAAATAATTCATTTCTTCAAAATATGAAAAGTAAAACTTTCTCACCTTAAAAAACTCAAAACTTTGTCAATGGAGTTGATTCTGACTCATGGTGATTCTATCGGACAGTGTTGAACTGCTCCTGTGGACTTTTGCTATTATTCTTTTCCAGAGTAGACAAGCCTTCTCTTGTGAGCTTACCTGGTGGTTTTGAATTTGCAGACCTTGTGGTTAGCATCTCAATGTTTAAACAAAATGCAACCAGGGCTCCTACCTTACAGCATATGGGAGGTAGTACAAAGTATTATTGTATTTTTTTAACTGCAGTTCTGGCATAAACTTGGAAGATACCCTTCTAACCTGTAAACCAAAATTGGAATAAACTGAAAAAAACCAAAGATTTACCAGAGGACTGACATTGTAGGGGCAAATACTACCTTGTATGTGGAAAACAAATAAAACTGGAAATGTGCTATTTTTTTACAAAGCTAAATATTTCTTAACATATAATTTATTAATCATACTCTTATGTGTATACACTTAGTTGATTTGAAAATATTTGTCCAATCAAAACCTACCAATAGTGGTACTACATTTATTCATGAATATGCAAAACTGGCAGCAACCAAAATTTTCTTCATTGTGTGAAAGGATAAACAAACTGGAGTGATGGTACAATTAAATGTTATCAAGCAATAAAAAAGAAATGAGCTACTAAGCCAAGCCAAGAAAAATATAAATATGAAATGAATCTTCCTATGTATATGAAGAGGAGCCCTTGTGGTGTAGTGAGTTACTAACCAGAAGGTCAGCCGTTGGAAACCATCAGCTACTCTGCTGGAGACAGATGAGGTTTTCTGCTCTTGTAAAGATTTCCAGTCTCAGAAACCCACAAGGGCAGTTCTACTCTGTCCTATAGGGTAGTTATTAATTTAATCTACTAGTTGCCTGTGAAAAGTTTATGAGGACAGTCTATTTACTTACTACAAACTCTATTGCAATTATTTAACATATTATCCAAGACAAAAATGTAGAGACAGTTAAAATTTCATTGGTCGCAATGGGTTTCTAGGAGACTGGGGGAAGATTTTAGAACAGGTAGCTGCATAGTTTAGGACTTTAAAATCACTGTTTGATCATGTAATGGTGGAAATATAACACTATGCATTTGTCAAAACCTAGTCAACTTTAGAAATAAACCTTAATGCAAAAAATAAAATAAAATTCAGCATTTAAGAATTCAGGAATCTTAAAACGGATGCTAACATGTGACCAAAATAATTTATCTTTATAACATATGCATGAAAGAATCTCATTCAAAGGATGGAGGAAAGTGTGCCTAGGTAAGTGGTTTTGGAAATGAACAAGGTATGTAAGACTAGTGAGACTAATGTATTCACTGCCATCAAGGGGATACCAACTCATAGCGATCCTATACAACAAAATAGTCGTGCACAAGTTAAGAATTATGAGTTGACAAAGAGCCTCCACAATACTTTGTGGGTCAACTATTCTGATACCAATATTTCCCTATACTACCCAAACCCCCAAACCCGTTGGCATTAAGTCGATTCCAACACAGAAACTATACTGGATTTCCAAGACTATTAGTCTTTATGGAAAAAGTCAACCTTAGCTTTCTTCCACAAAGGCGCGATGGGTTTAAACTTGAGATCTTGCTGTTCGCGGCCCAACAATACCAAATCCACTGCACCACCAGGGCTGCTTTGCACATATACTAGAACTGAACAGTTGAGTAAAATGATAGCAGATGAGGGAACTTAGTTTTCTTACATTTGAAGGGGGAGGTTATAGATAAGCAAAAGTAGGTTAGAATAATTTATGTGTTAGTGAGTGTGTTGGACACATATTTTTCTTAATAAAGAAGTATATATTTACATATGGAAGTATTTATAGATATGTGAATGTGCATGAGTTAGTACAGACACATATATGTCCTTGTTTTTTCCATTTTGAGAGAACCTAAGAGTGATGATACTCAGTAGAAATGAGCATGCCTGGTTTATTCTCCAGCACAACATTTATTTAGATGCTAATTTTGATTTGAATTCCTTTTAAAAGTAACTACTTATAAGATGGTGTCAGAAATAAACAAGATGAACCTGGAACAATTTGTAGAATTGATAAAGTTGTGTGTCCATGTCCAGACCATGATTCTCAGTGGTTTTGTAATTATGATGCAGTCATAACTGAAAGAGCTCACGGTGGCCAGAACATCAATGATTCTATAAATAAATATAATTTTTGTTTCATTAATTGAGATAAATGTACCATCCCACTGCCATCAAGTTGGTTCTAGCTGATCGGGATCCTACATATTACAGAACAAATTTCCCTGTAGAGACTCTAAGGGGGTAAATCTTTATGGAAGAAGACTGACAACATCATTCCACTGCAGCATTTTGTGGTTTCAAACCTCTGAATTTTAGATTTGCAACCATGTTATTAACCATAGTACCACCAAAGTGCCTTAAAGTGCCACAATAGAGTAAAATATCAAGAAAAAATTTAAAAAGGAAAATAGATATAGGATATGTAGTAATTTTATGTATTATATTCACTGTTTTCCAATATATTTAAAATTTTCAGTTTATTCAATAACATTTTTTTTATTCCTCAATGCCCCAATGCAAGAATAATGTAAGAATTAATTAAAATCCTCCTCAAGTCAATATAAACCAGGATTCATTCTATTAGTTTGTTATTTAGAGGGACAAAATCAAGCTTTATTAGAATATGTTCAATTAAATAGTCCCTATTTTGATCCAGAAAAGCTATAAATTTTGGAACAAGGGAAACAAAATTGTTGTGCTTATTTCAGCATTTCCTGATATTCAAAAAGAAAAAGTTAATATCAAATCATTTGTTTCTATTATTAGTTTAGTTTGGAACTGATTGTTATATTGAATTTTGAAAATAACTTATATTTTATAGATAACTATAATAATAGGATTTTTGTCCCATTTTTGCTGTTTCTTATCAGTATTTGGTGTTTTTCATATACATTGCCCCCCAAAATTAATTCAGCTGCTCATGTATGTTTCTGATCCTTAGCAATAAGACGCTAATTTAATCATCTCTTAATATTCCCGTTTACTCTAATGCTGCTACCTATCTTAAGTAGAAACAGAAACATCATATTTTTGTACTAATATTTAGATGAGGGGAATTTATATTACTTAAGAGAAGTTTTCAAATGTAACTAAAAATAGTAGAATGCAATCTTGCTTCCATTTGGCCCTTATATCATCCAAAGAATACAAAGAAATATGACATTTTCTTTCTTTGTTTCTTTTTCAAAAAACATACATTTATCAGGGAAAAAATGGAAGATTGACTATCCTGTCCAATTTCTAAATGTTAACTTAAGCAGCATAAATCAGTGTTGTAATTCAGTGAATTTCTTTCATGAAAACAAGAAAGGAAGTTATAGCAGAGCATAAGTCATTGATTAAAATCAGTAACACAGATTGTTAGCATGGATTATACATTGATTGTGATCAGATTATATATTTTTTTCATTTAAAACAAAATCAAAAGAGTAAAGTGGAAAATGTAAGTTAAAATATCAATAGAATTAAATGTGAATAAATGAAAATGTTAACATTACTTAGATGTTCTGAGTATCAACATATTTGATACCAAGTGTCAATGACCTTGAAAACTTAAGCAAAACTAGAGTTAAGTATCAGATATTATATAGTTATTAGGTTTTCTCTTGATATCATTTGAAAAAGTAATTTACTGAAAAGAAAATATCTCAAAGCGTTCTTGTGTAGTTAAAATCTAATAGAATTCGTCTTTAAAAATGACATTAACCATTGAAATAAATTGTATTTTTTGCATAAAAGAGGATATAAGTAAAGTTTAAAGCATGCAAATTAATTCAATAAATATAATTCCTTCATCTGCCAATTTGTCATGCAAAATAAGTTGTATATTACTTTGATGTGGGATTCTATGCTATAGCTATTACAATACCAAGTGGATCATCATGGTGGTCAAATTTCAACAGTGGTTACTTATTAAACAGACTAGAAATAAAGACATGGCACACTTTATCTGAAAATACTGGTGAATGAAAATGTTTGAAGAACAACAGAAGACTTTTTAAAAGTCATTTTATTGGGGGTGTGTACAACTCCTATCACAATCCATACATAAATCCATTGTGTCAAGCACATTTGTACATTTGTTTCCCTCATCATTCTCAAAACATTTGCTTTCTACTTGAATCCTTGGTATCAGCTCCTCATTTTTCCCCTTCCTCCCCAATGCCCCCTCCCTCATGAACCTTTGATAATTTATAAATTGTTATTATTTTGTCATATTTTACATTACCTGACATCTCCCTTCCCCCACTTTTCTCCTGGTATATGTAGATCCTTGTAATCACTTCCCCCTTTCTACCCCTCCTTCACTCCACTCTCCGGGTATCACCATTCTCACCACTTGTCCTGAAAGGATTATCTGTTCAGGACTCCCTGTGTTTCCAGTTCCTACCTGTACCAGTGTACATGCTCTGGTCTAGCCAGATTTTCAAGGTAGATTTGGGATCATGATAGTAGGAGTGGAGGGGGAGGAAGCTATTAAGATCTGAAGGAAAGTTGTATGTTTCATGATTGCTACCCTGCATCCTGAGTGGCTTGTCTCCTTCCTGCAACCCTTCTGTAAGGGGATGTCCAGTTGCCTACAGATGGGCTTTGGGTCCCCACTCTACACTCCTCCTCACTCACAATGTAATGATTTTTGTTCTTTGATACCTGATACCTAATCCCTTCATCACCTCATGATCACACAGGCTGGTGTGCTTCTTCCATGTGGGCTTTGTTGCTTCTGAGCTAGATGGCCACTTCTTTGCCTTCAAACCTCTTAGACCCCAAACACTATATCTTTTGATAGGCAGGCACCATCAGCTTTCTTCATCACATTTGCACCCATTTGTCTTCAGCAATCGTATCGGGAAGTTGAGCACATAATATTATTTTTTGTTCTTTGATGCCTGATCCCTGATCCCTTGGACACCTCTGGTGGGGGAGGGGAGATATGGGAGAGGAGAGGTGGGTGAAAGGAGGTGGTGTTAATCATCCCAGGGACAAGTGAACAACAAGTGAGCTAAAATCAGTGGGAAGGAGGGTGTAAGGAGCCCAGTAGGACTTGATCAAGGACAATGTGACCAAGAGAAATTACTGAAACCTAAATGAAGGCTGAGCATGATAGTGGGACCAGAGGAAAGTAAAAGGAAATAGAAGAAAGAACTAGGAGGCAAAGGGTGCTCATAGAGACCTAGATACAGACATGTACATATATATATTCATATAAGAGGATGGGGGAATAGATCTATGTGCATACATGGATAGGTTCAGAAGGTTTTGGGCTAGAGTACAAGTTAACCCTCACCTTTAAAGGTGCTCCAAGTATGCCTGGAGCAGAGCTGCCTGCTCAGAAGAGAGACGGCTTCAAAGACACGAGTGCTGTCGTGAACTCAGGGCCTTCCTTTGCTGACATGACAAGAAACAGTTAAAATGTTCTATTAATAATTTAAATGTAGAATGTACAAATAAAGCACACTCAAGGCCTGGTGTGAAATATGAGCCCTGGTGGTCAGCGGGTTAATACTCAGCTACTAACCATGAGGTTGGCAGTTGGAAGCCACCAGCCCCAGCAGAGGAGAAAAGAAGTATCATCTCAGAGACGCACAGGGACTGTTCTTGTCTGTCCATTATGGTTCCTCTCAGCCTTTACAAAGTACAAATCCAGGAAAGCTGGAAGTAATGAATAGTTAACTGGATGCATAAAGAGTAGAACGCTAGACATTAGTGAGCTGAAATAGACTGGTAATGGCCATTTTGAGTCAGACAAGCGTATTGTCTACATGCCTGGCATGAGGAATAAAGATGAATGGTATCAAATTCATTATAAAGAACATTTCAAGATCCACCCTGAAACAATGCTGTCAGTGGGAGGAAACTATATGTATACACCCAGAATAAGACTAGGTACTACAACTATTAAGCCAATTTATGTGTCAATCACTAATATCAAAGATAAAGAGATCGAAGCTTTTTAATAGGCTAAGAAGTCTGAAATTAATAAAATGTGAAGTCAAAATGCACTAATAAGTACTGGTTATTAAAATGAGAAAGTTGAAACAAAGAAGAATTGACAGTTGAAAAATAAAACCTTGATGATAGAAACAATGCAAAGAATCACATGATAGAATTTTTCAAGACTTATACATTATAAATATAATTTATAAACAACATAAATGTCAATTGTACACATGAGATTTTCAAAGGTAAAATACACAAGAATTAGATTTGCTACATCGCTGGGAAGAAATGATAAAGGCAATCATTTTAACAGTCAGAATAAGAACGGAGAATAGATGTGCTAATCAGGGTATTTTAGAGAAACAAATCCACAGAAACACATGTGTAAGAGAGAGTTTTATATAAAAGTTAACTGTGCATCAAGAAAACCTCCCAACCCAGTGCTGCCCAAGGCCACAAGTCCAACACTAGCCCATTAACCCAGAAGTCCAACACCAATTCACTAAGTACTCCTCCAGCTCACAAAACACACACTATGATGCCAACTGCAGGAGGAAAGCTGAGTCAGTGAATATGTAAACATCTCAGCACTGGCAGGGGTCTCCACACGGCTGCTCTAGCACCCAGGGCTGCATCAAGGTAGGTCCATGCAGCTTCTTCTCAGGGATGTCTTCTTGGAAGTGAGGCTTGCCAGCTGAAGCAGGGAACAGGCTAAGGCAGCTTCACCCTGGCCCGACCATCACAAAGCAAAAGACCCAAGAACTAGAAAGGTGAGGCTCACTGAGCCATTTACCCCTCTGCCCTGCAATTAACCCAAAATGTGTTTGTTGGCCAGGTTGGCACAATAAACTAACCACTTCAATAGATCATCAGTTGCTCATATAGAAGTTCAAGTTGAAATTTAAGACAAGTTAAAAAAAAGGATAATGAGAGAAAAGTACAAACTTGAATATATCACACTTGAATGTATAAACCAAGTCAAGAATATATGTAAAGGGTTGATCACTGAAGGCCAGAGATCAGATTAGTTGTGAAATGGCATCCAGGAGCTCCTACATAAAAGAAGTGAAGGTCATTGTAAATATAGGGAAGAAATCAACAGGTCAAAATGGGTATCAAGAGACTGAAACTTGCTTTTGAAGGCAGAAAGCTAAAGGGAATAGAAGGAATGATGAAATGAAAGACAAGATTCCAAAGAACTGATAGACAAAACAAATTAAAATTTTATAATGAAATATATAATGTTCTGTAATTAGAAAACTAAAAGGAAAAACTTGTATCTTTCTTAAACTGAGAACTGATGGGGAAAAAATGTAAGCCTGGAATTGCAATAATGAAGGATAAAACAGGAAAAATACTGAATGGTAGAGAAAACATCAGAAGAAGCAAGGAAGAGTAGAAAGCCTCATCTTCCCCCTGTGGAGCTGGCTGGTAGTTTCAAACTGCTAACTTAGCAGGCTCAGGGAATCATAGGGGCAGTTCTACTTACCTATAGGGTCACTATGAGTCAGCATTGATTTGATGCAGTGGAAGTGATGCCCCAGGGAGATAAGTAAGTATGTTCTCCAACATAAAATGGCAATAATGTCTCAAAGGTGAACCAGAGACAGACATGACCAAAGACACATGAAAGAATATGGGGCTTGCACTTAATTCTAGCTTCAATTTAAGAACAATTCGTTCTTATGACATGCCTCAGATTGCTGCTTGCACTCATAAAGAAATTACTGATGATATGGGTGCAATAGCAACATGTGGCGTAGATGATACCGGCCTATCAGAAATAATATCTGGGGCCTCTTTAAGCATTCATTTAAGTGAAGCATCAACTAAATTCACATGCTTATAAATAGTATAATCCACGTCCAAAGGAGGGAATGGAATCGGAGCTTATATCGTGAGCACTTGGCTTGCAGAAGATTATGGATGACAGTGGAAGCCCACAATCCATTTGCAGGATCCTACCCAGAGTACGCTTCTGGTGAATCTCTTCTTCTTCTTTTTTTTTTTTTTGTATTTTCTACACTTGTATCAGCTTATTTATTTAACTAAATTTGGAAAAGACACATAGCACTTTAAATTGAATGCAAATTTGACCATGTCTGTCATTTGCTCACTCAATGCCATCCAGTCAATATGGACTCACAGTAACCCTCAGCGGGTCTTTGAGACTGTACCTGTTTTTTTTTTCTTTCTTTTTTTAATAATTTTATTAGGGGCTCATACAACTCTTGTAATAATCCATACATCCGTCAATTGTGTAAAGGATGTTTGTACATTCATTGCCCTCATCATTCTCAAAACATTTGCTCTAGCATCAGGTCCTCATTTTTCCCCCTCCCTCCCCACTCCCCCCCTCCCTCATGAGCCCTTGATAATTCATAAATTACTATTTTGTCCTATCTTGCCCTGTCTGATGTCTCCCTTCACCTACTTTTCTGTTGTCCAACCTCGAGGGAGGAGGGCACATGTAGATCCTTGTAATCAGTTCCCCCTTTCCAATCTACTCTCCCTCTACGCTCCCAGTATCGACACTCACACCACTGGTCCTGAAGGGATCATCCTCCCTGGATTCCATCTGTTTCCAGTTCCTATCTGTACCAGTGTACATTCTCTGATTTAGCCAGACTTGCAAGGTAAAATTCAGATCATGATAGTGGGGTGTGGGGGTGGGGGTAAGGAAGCATTTAGGAACTAGAGGAAAGTTGTATATTTCATTGTTGCTATATCGCACCCTGACTGGCTTGTCTCCTCCCCGAGATCCCACTGCAAGGGGATTTCCAGTGGCCTACAAATGGGCTTTGGGTCTCCAATCCGCACTCCCCGCCTCATTCACTATTGTAAGACTTTTTGTTCTGATGATGACTTATACCTGATCCCTTTGACACCTCTTGATTACACATGCTGGTGTGATTCCTCCATGTGGGCTTGTTGCTTCTGAGCTAGATGGCCGCTTGTTTACCTTCAAGCCTTTAAATCCCCAGACACTATACCTTTATACCTTTTGAAAGCCAGGCACCATCAACTTTCTTCACTTCATTTGCTTTTTTTTAGAGTGATTATTTTTTTTCTATTTATTTTTATATTTTTATTTTTTAAAAACATTTTATTAGAGGCTCATATGACTCTTATCACAATCCATACATACATCAATTGTGTAAAGCACATCCGTACATTCTTTGCCCTCTACACTTTCAAAGCATTTGCTCTCCACTTAAGCCCTTTGCATCAGGATCTCTTTTAAAAAATTTTTTCCATCCCTCCCTGCTCCCCCATGAGTCCTTGATAATTTATAAATTATTATTTTGTCATATCTTGCCCTGTCCGATGTCTCCCTTCACCCCTTTTCTCTTGTCTGTCCCCAGGGAGGAGGCCACATGTAGATCCTTGTAATTGGGTCCCTGTTTTCAACCCCCCTCTCCCCCTACCTTCCCAGTATTGCCACTCACACCCCTGGTCCTGAAGGTATCATCTGCCCTGGATTCCGTGTACCTCCAGCTCCTATCTGCACCAGTGTTCATCCATTTGTCTTCAGCAATTGTACCATAGAGGTGAGCACACAATGATATGATTATTTTGTTCTTTGATGCCTGATAACTGATCCCTTCAGCACCTCATGATCACACAGGCTGTTTTTTTCTTCCATGTAGGCTTTGTTGCTTCTAAGCTAGATGGCCATTTGTTTACCTTCAAGCATTTAAGACCCAATACACTATATATTTTGACAGCCGGACACCATCAGCTTTCTTCATCACATCTGCTTATTCACCCACTTTTTCTTCAGCGGTTGTGTCAGGAAGGTGAGCATCATAGAATGCCAATTTAATAGAAGAAAGTATTCTTGCAATGAGGGAATAATTGAGTGGAGGCCCAATGTCCTTCTGCTACCTTAATTCTAAACCTATAAAAATATGCACATATATCTATTTCCCCATCCTCATATATAAATATATTTGCATATGTACATGCCTTTATCTAGATCTCTATAAATGTCCTTTGCCTCCCAGCTCTTTCTTCTATTTCCCTTGACTTTCCTCCTGTCTCACTATCATGCTATGTCCACACCAGGATTTCAGTAATTATTGTTTGGTATATTACCCTTGATCATGCCCTACCAGGCCTCCCACACCCACCTCGCCACCAATTTGGATAATTTGTTGTTCCCTTGTCCCTGGGTTCGTTAACACCACTTCCTTTCCCCCCACCTCCCCTCTCCCATGCCCCCCTGGAACTGTCGGTCCTGTTGTTTTCTCCTCCAGATTGTTCATCCAAGTCATCTTATTTAGACAGACTTGCAGAGATAATAACATGCACAAAAACAAGACAGAGCAAAGCCAAGCAACAATATACAACAAAACAACAACAAACCACTGACAAAAACAAAACAAGAAAGAAAAGCTTGTAGTTAGTTCAAGGATCATTTGTTGGCCTTTACGACTGTTTTCCAGTCCTGGCCCTAAAGTCCACCTTCAGCATTCCCTGGGGACATTGCTGCTCCATTCCCTTGCTGTTCTGCTGCACCCACTCAGTGCTTTGCCTCAGTGTGGTGGGATCAGATCTGGTGTAATTCCCACACTATGTGTCCAATGCTTTCCCTCGTAGGACCATGGGTCTGTGGGGTGCATCGTGTCTCATAGTGGGATTGGCCATGTGGTCCTCTCTGTGGACTGACTGCTCTAATTGGAACTATCATCCTCAAGGCTTGGTGGGCCAGGATATTGTCCGCTCTCTCTCCTCCTCCCCCTTCTGATTATAGCTGAGGGATGCGAACAGCCCTGTCATCAGACAGAGGGCATTGCAAAGCCGATTAGGACAGACTGAGTTAGGTAAAAATGTAATATCATTTGATCTCCCTTTACATCCATTTTAAAAATTGATTCAGTTCAAAAAATGAAGGAGAATTGCATGTGGATTGTCACTGGTGAATCTTCTCTGACCATGGACAAGGTATATGCATAGCCTTACTAACATGCAGAATGCATTGAAGTGGATTGGTGCTGAAGCAGTTAACATTTAGCACCCTTATCTTTTGACGTCCCTTATGAGCCATTTATATTTGTTCTAGTTTTTAATATTTTCTGCAATTGAATTTTTTCTGTTTTACTTTGTTATTGTTGGTTTTTAAAAATTTTTTTGTATATGAAATCCAGGATAGGTAAATAAATATTGTGAATGGATTAAGTGGTTCTTTGGGAGGATGGCAGGGGGTGTTGGGGAGAAAAGGGAAGTTAATAAGGATGAGCTCAAGAATGAAGAAAATGCTCTAAATCTGATCGTGGAATGATTGCACAACTCTTCTTGACGTAACTGACTACTAAATTGTATGATAGGCGAACTATATGCCCATAAAACTGTTTAAAAGAAGAAGAAGAAGATGGCGGTGATAGGAGAAATACAGAGTCATTGTACCAAAAATTATTAAAGTTCTATCATGTCAGGAGGTAGTATATGATTAAAAAATAATGTTACTGAAAGAGAGAAGTCCAAGCTGCACTGAAGGTATTGATGAATGAAACACAAAGAACAAAAAACAGAAAATCCCTCAGAGAATTAGCAGAAAACTAATTGTGATGTGTTTCAACCAAGGGATACTGGAAGCTCTCACTCATCTCTATCAAGGAATTTCGAAGACAGCTACCTGATGAGCCAACTGGATGTAATCCATATTTGTGCTCTTTCCAAAAAAAAGTGATATGACCGAATATGGAAATTATCTAATCATATCAATTATGTAACAAACAAGTAAAATTTTGCTGAATATATTCACAACTGGTTGTGCTAGTACTTCCGCTTGGAAATGTCACACATTCAATTCAGATTCAGAAGAGAACATGACATTGGAGACAGCATAACTGATGTCAGACAGAACTTGGAGGAAACCAGAGTAAAGTAGAAATATATTTCCTGTGTTTGATTGATTATGCAAAGGCATTTGATTATGTGGATCACAACAAATTATTGCCTCAATTGCAAATAATAAGGATTCCAGAATACTTAAATTGTGCTCACATAAAACTTATTCATAGACCCTCAGGCAGTGATTTGAATAGAACAACGTGATCTTGTGCAGTTTAAAATCAGCTGTGCTATGGGGTCACATCCTACTACCATACTTGTTCAATCCCTTGCTGAGAAGCTGGTCTATATGAATAACACTACACCAGTAGTGGAGAAAGTTTCATTAACAACCACAAATGTATAGATATGTACATACAGTACCTTCCTCGATGTCAAAAAAGAAGAACTTGAAGCACTTTTTGACAAAGATGACAGCCTTATATGAATTACATCTCAGCATAAAGGGAAAAAAATCCTCACAGCGGGAACAATAAGCAAATCATGATGAACAAAGAAAATTTTAAGGTTGCTTGGATCTGAAAGAAACACCCTAGGATAAAGTAGTCAAAATTTTAGTTATGCATTGCATTGGCCACATGAAACAGTGCATCAGTCCCTTGATAATGTTTAAAAGCCTCGTAGTATCTGTAAGGAGTAAGATGTCTCTACCAAAGTTACTGGCACTTTTGTTCACCTCATTTACATGTGCAAGCTGGAAAATGCATAAGGAATGATGCATATGAATGATGGTTTGGACTAAGAATACTACCAATACCCATGGTGAGACTTCCTCTCATGTACTTAGCATATGTTCTCAGGAGAGAAAAGTCCCTGGAAAAGGACATCCTGCTTAGTACAGGGCCAGAAAAGGAGAGAGAGAGAGAGAGAGAGAGAGAGAGAGAGAGAGAGAGAGAGAGAGAGAGAGAGAGAGAGAGAGAGAGAGACTTTCAAAGATGTGGATTCATACAGTGAGTGCAACCATGGTGATGTAAACAGTGATTATGAGACTCATGATTATGAGACTCATGCCAGACCAAGCATTGTTTTATTCTGTTGAGCATGACGTTGCTATAAATCAGAATGACCTCTACAACATCTAATAACCCAACACCATGTCTCACCCACAGAAATTCATTTCTGGTTTGAGAAGTTAATAACAGAGTGTGGAATACATGTTTGGACAACATGTTTTGAGAAATAGATTGAAAGAGTTTGTAAGCTAACCAGGTTAAAAAACCACACAGTATGAAAAAAAAGAAAATTAGCAGCAGCATTTTGTGAATGTATTCTTGGAGATTCTTCATTTTTACATATGAAGGTATGGATTATATTCAGTGTTTAAATACTACTGCAGTTTATATGTGTCAGAATAGTTTCACTAATAGAGATTTTCTGATATTGGAGAAAAATTGTTGCTTTTCATAAGCCTGATTTAATGAATAAGGAACAAAATCACTTGTATTTTTAACTGTAATATTATAACTTAGGCAGAATCTTGTCAAATAGTTTTCTTAATCTAATATGCTAAACAAACTATAGATAATCATAGATTGCTCAAATTTTGTTGACAATTATGACAACAGAATTTTTTAAAGCACATCATTAAACTAGATTAATATTTTAAGGACCTAAAAAAAAGAGAGAGAGATTGGTTTATTATTTAGAAACAGCCAGTAAAATGAAAATATGGTAACTAGTGACCTAAGTGGGAAAGGAGCCAGGGTACATAATAAAAGTGTTCCTATGCCCTTCAATGACCCATAGTGCTACACAGGACAACTGGAGACAGTGTGGGAATTATACTCTATCGGACCCTACCACACAAGCAAGGCAAAACACTAAGGCCGTGCAACAGGGCAGCAAGGGAAGCACAGCAATGAAGTCCCCCGGGAATCCCAAAAATAGACTTAGGGGCCAGGGCGTGGCACCATAGCAGACTCAAATGGAAAACAGTCCTAAAGGTCAATAAATCTTGAGCTAAGGTATTTATAGGCTTTTCTTTTTTTGTCATTGGTTTTTGCTGTTGTGGTTGTTTGATTATCTTTTGTTGCTTTGTTGTGCTCTGACTTGTTTTTGTGCATATTATGATCTCTGCAAGTCTATCTAGATAAGATAGGCAGGATAAGCAATCTGGAGGAGTAAACAACAGGACCATTGGTTCTGGGGGACATGGGAGAGGGGAAGGAGGGAGAAAGAAAGTGGGTGTTAACAAACTCAGGGACAAGGGGACAACAAGTGATCTAAAAATCAATGGTGATGAGGGTGTAGGAGGTCTGGTAGAGCTTGATCAAGGGCAATGTAACTGAGAGGAATTACTGAAACCTGAATGAAGGCTGAATATGATAGTGGGACAAGAGGAAAGTAAAAAGAAATAAAGGAAAGAGCTAGAAGGCAAAGGGCATTTATAGAGTTCTAAATACAGGCATGTACATTTGTAAACGTGTTTATATATGATGATTGGGAAGTAGACCTATGTACATATATTTATAGGTATAGTATTAAGGTAGCAGATGGATATTGGGTCCCTACTCAAGTATTCCCTCAACTCAAGAACACTTTGTTCTATTAACCTGACATTCCATGCTCACCTTC
Organism: Tenrec ecaudatus; assembly: GCF_050624435.1. Taxonomy (NCBI): domain Eukaryota; kingdom Metazoa; phylum Chordata; class Mammalia; order Afrosoricida; family Tenrecidae; genus Tenrec; species Tenrec ecaudatus. Next base: position 107,907,016 of record NC_134536.1, read on the forward strand.
CCGACACGATCACTGAAGACAAATTGTATAAGCAACTGTGTGAAGAAATTTGTATAAGAATTTGTATAAGCAAATGTGGTGAAGAAAGCTGATGGTGCCTGGCTATCAAAAGATATAGTGTCTGGGGTCTTAAAGGCTTGAAGATAAACAAGCAGCCATCTAGCTCAGAAGCAACAAAACCCACATAGAAGAAGAACACCAGCCTCTGTGATCATGAAGTGTTGATAGGATCAGATATCAGGCATCTAAGACCCAGAATAAAACCAAACCCAAGGTGAATGGGGAAGGGACATGGAGTGGAAACCCAATGCCCATCTGTAGACAATTGGACACCCCCCTACAGAAGGGTCACAGGGAAGAGATGAGCCAGTCTGGGTGCAGTATAGCACCGATGAAGCACACAGCTTTCTTCTAATTATTTGATGCTTCCTTCAACCCACTATAATGTCCTCAATTCTACTCCATCAGACCAGAGCATGCACACTGCTACAGATATGAGCCTGCAAAACAAGGAATCCAGGGTAGATAAACCCCTCAAGTTTGGGAACAGGGTAAGGGGCTTATAGTAGAGGAAAGAATTAAAACAAACAGGAATCACATACTATGTTAATATACTAAAAATTATTCAGGAAAGTTGAAGCACTTGATGATGAGACGAGATGATAAAAATCTCTGGAAATGGTTAATTATAATGAGATTTAATTTAACCCAGAAAAAGGAAGACAAAGACAGCATAAAATGTAATTGGAAAAACTTGAAATTGAATATGGTGGTTGTCATTTTTGAAAGTTTCTTTCTGATGGTTTCAATTTTTAGAAGGATATCCAAATGACAATCATCTGATCTGTGGATGACTCATACTTTTCATTTAATGCTAGGTAAAATTTAATGCTAGGTAAAATGTGTGGTATAGTGGTTACATGTTGGGCTTCCAACTTCAAGGTCAGCCACTCTGCTAGAGAACGATGAGACTTGTTAATCCCATGAAGAGTTACAGTCTTAGAAACACACAAAGACAGTTCTATCTTGTGCTATAGAGTCTCTCCATGTCAAAATTGACTGGATGGCCATGACATTGGTTTTGGGTTTTATAGAACAATTAACTACATCCCCCACTCCCAACAAATTCTTCATCATAAACATCTTTACTTGTTGTACATGGAGATATTAAAACATTGAAAAACTTTGAGCATTCTTCTGCCCTATAATTGGATAAGTAAGAATCATGTGTACTTATTCTGATGTACCCAAAATTTAGGAATGGATCTTGTTCTGAATCTAGGATAGTCTGTTGCAAGAATACACTTGGAGTGAATGTTCAGGTAAAGGTATTGAACATTTTAGAAGAGTTAAAGAATGATGGACGCGTGAAATACCATATGCTTCTCCTAATTCCTCTTCCATTGAGTAAATACCTGCACACAGTGACCAGATATCGTTATAGTTTGTGGTCACTAATTAAGTTAACTTCTTCATGTAACTTTAAAAAGTTTTTTCTGGTATTCACTTAGTTTTTCAGGAGAAAATTACAACTAAACTGGCTCAGAGGGAAAAGAAAACATACATATATATATATATATATATATATATATATATATATATATATAATGCATTTGTTTCTTTTTTGTAGACTGTGTTTCTAAAATGTTTTCATTAAGTATCTTTTATAAGAAAGCAAATGTGTCTGAATTGCATTTTAATCATTGATTCAGACTCCAGACGCCTTATTAAAATGACGTGAGATCTTATTGGAATTTTTATGGATATGTCTGTATGGACCAAATCCATTAAATTTAAGCTGAAGAAATTGTTTATAGAGTAAAACAATGCTTTGTAAAAGATCTGTATCAACTTCATAGATAATTTAAGAGCATTTTCTTATATATTTCTTTTGACTGGCATCTTCAATAGGGAGTGCATATAAATAGGTTCTTATAGAAGGAAAATCACAAAGTGTATATATGTCCTACCTGTTGCCTTGATTAATTAGGTAACATTAGAAACAATGTGATGCATTTACATTCCCCTTAATATATGCTTGGAGGCTCTTTACATTTTGTTTAATGACAGTGCTGTCCATAAACAGGGAGTATATTTTTTCTCAATTATTTTATGTCTTAAATAGTATATTTTATTAGACTCCTGGGGAGAAAATTGATTTGAATATTTCTCTGATAGTGTGTACGTGTATTGAAATATCTGAGTGGTTTCTTTTGCTCTATTTAATGTTACCTATTTACATTTTGGCCATTTTGTGGTATTTCAATTGCTTTTGGTAATAAGAATTCACAGCAGTATTTTTTTTTGTATAATGAAAGTCAAGCAGAAATTATAGCAGCCATGAATTAGAACCAAGAAAGATAGTTGCCCTCCTGTTGGGATGAGTATTAAAGTTAATTTTTTGTATTTTAAGATGTAATTATGTGACTTATTTTAAATTCATTCTTTTCTGAAAAATATAATTTTACACTGCAGAGACATAAATAATTATTTGCCATTACTTAGCAATGTTATACTTATTTTAAATGTTTATTTTCCAAACAATGAGACTTACACGTCTTCAAAAGCACTTCCTACAAATGTTGAATCTTACTTTTACTATTAATCGAAGCAGAAGGGTGTGACCAGGTGGGTGCAGTAGACTGCACACGCCTACAGACCATATCACCATTTTGAAACATGAATGAATCGAGCAGCTTTGCCTCATGGACTTCGTTGTCCTGCCTAGTTTTCTTGGTCTACATGCTCCACAGAAAAACCTGCCAAGAGAGAAGACTGCTGCTAAACACCCTCCATGAACAAATCATTAAGCAATGTGCTAAGTTAACCGCCTCTGGCAAAGTGTTCATGTTGTATGATCTCTTTTAATTCAGCATCCTTCCCACCTCCCTCTGAATAGTCTGTGTGTATGTGTTCCAAAAGATTTTTTTCTGCATAGAGTTCCATATTGTTTCGAATTGTAATCTGAAAATGAGAACACTCCCAATATTTGGAAGGTGCAATAGAATGCGTACATACACTTAATTCTGTTCCCGAATGTTTATAAAATGTTTTCTCATGAGTGAGTGATATTTAGTAAATAAAGTAACTACTCAAAAATATTGGTTAAATAACCTGTGCTGTAGCTAAGAAAGAGAGCAAAAATACCCATCAACAAAAAAGTTGGCATGTGTTTGAAGTACATTTAATGACTTGAAAAATACTTTAAAATATAAAGGCATAGAAACAAAGTATTAATAAAAACCATACACACATATAAAAATCTCTTTAGTCTAGCCATTCACTCACAGAGCAAATATGAACAATTATGTGCAACTATTATTTTCCAGATTTTCGCCTGGGACTAAAGAATCATCTGTGAAGAGAAAAGGGGAGGGTGCAGGGAAGGTGGGGAAGGAAAGACAGAAAATGGAGAAGGTGGTTTTGACATGGAGAGTCGCAAAAGCCACTGTGCAATCGTCTTATTTTTGTTTATGCTCAAATAATTGAAGATCCTAGCACTCTGAAGTGCATTCAGTACTGGGGAAGAAAAGAAGCAAGTGCAAAAGAGTCTGTAGCTGTTGAATTGGTTTGAGAGACTGATTAGTATGAAATCAGGTTATAGAGCAAAGTGGAGTACTGCAGACAGTGAGAAAACATTTAGAAATGTTTCACTGAATTTCACCAAGTACGAGGCGTGTGTGTATGTGTGTGTGTATGCATGTATGCAAATGAGCTTGCAACAGAGTGAGAGAGAGAACAAAAGAAATTGGGTAGTTTTATTTATACTTCTAAACAGCATGAGAATATTTTCAAAATGTTCATGAAAAAACACAGAGTGAAAATGTAATGAGCAACTCCCATGAACTTCTTGAAGACCCTTTGGATAGATGAAAAAAGAATAGACGTATATAGAGCATGCTCATAGAAAACTATGTATACAATGATTGCAATCTTTGGTTAGTGGGATTAGAATGAATTGCTTTATATTTGTTTAGTATGATGAGGTTTACATAATTTTATTAAAGGTAGGAGCTTTTTACACCTATAAAGAAAATGTTTCCAAAAATAGTTGTGTTCTGTGTATGTAGAATATCTCCCAGAGAAATGGAGTGAAATTAGTGGGAAGAAGTAAGATCTGCATTGGGGTTTGAAGTCCCAAAGGAGGCCCTGAACCTTTATGATGGGAGTAGGTTATGCAAAGAGAATGGTGAGCATAAACTAAAAGCTGAAATTTGGGGAATTTGTTTGAGGAAAATATGTCTCTTTTGAAGACATGAAAAAACGGAGAGTCCAATATTGAAGGAGAAGATAAATAACAGACAGCTTTAGTTATATGCACTCAAAACCACTAATTGTGACTTCAAAATTATTAGACAGGAAATGACATGATTAAAGCAATTTAAATAGGAATAAATCTAAACATATCACATAAAGGATATATATAGCTCAGAAATTCAAGATCTATATCAAATAAAAAGAGGCCATGGCATTAAAGATGATTTGTCCCATTTGTTTTAATTAAAGCAAAACAAAAGCAAAGGCACTGGTGCAGTGGCAATGGGCAAGGCCAATCAGTGCTAGGGTAATAGAATTGGAAATCAAAGAGCAGGACAGATGGGAAAGAGTTTACAAAATGAAAATCTATGGGATTTAGGAATTAATTGGTTGTGGAGAAAAGGGAGAGGTAAACAATTTCACTGTGGTTTCAATCTAGTTGACTGAGCAAATTGTGGCATTATCTCTGTGTATAAAGTGCTTAGCCATGTTTCTCTGAGACTCGGCTGGTCATGATTTTCATTATGTTTCTCCAGATTCAATTGAGTGGGATTTTCACTCAATGAAACTAGTTAATAAACATAAAAGACAAATGATGGCACCAATATATTAAACAAGAAAATTTATCTAAACTGTCTGTGTATGTAGTCCTGTGTGTATGTGTGTATGTGAGAGGAAGAGAGAACATGCAATTATCATATGTTCTCATTAATCTGTGTCTGTGGTTAGTACTGTTTTAGATGCATGAGTTCATGTAGTCCTCTTAACAAACATAGCACGCAGAACACATAATTAGATTCTAAATCCTGTACATTCTCCTCATCTGCAGCTGCAGTACATTCTTACTCTCCAAACTCGAGTAGATTGTGAGGATGGCTATAAAAGCAATAGACGCTGAAATGTGTTGGTAACAAGAAGGTAATTTTAAAATTAGAAGCTAAGGGAAGTTCACTTGTGGGGGAAATATTTCCACACAGATTTCCTCAAGTTTAGAATGGGCATTAGGTGATCTGAAAGAGATGAAGACGATGTCATCCACAAGCAATGAGTGAAACAGCTCCAGACTAGCCTCTAAACTTGGGTGCATAGCTTGATTGGTTGGGAAGAGGGGAGTTGAATAATAAAAATATTACTGAATTAAAGGACTACATGATGTCTTAAACCCTAAGCTCCAAAATGATTTAAGGTATTTTCATTATCTTTAAATTTCCTTGGAATCCACTAATAATAGTAAGACATCACCCTACTCAAAAGCATATGGGAGACATAAAAGTCTAGATAGATTATCTTACAGAAACATAACTATTAACTTTACCCAGGCTGACAAGTTTGAAATTTGAACCACTACAGATTAGTTGACAGCCCAAGAAATATTCAGACATACGTGAATTAAGGTACACTGACACATTCCATGCTCCTGATATTGGTCTGGATTAAATACCGATATTGGGGTACATCTACTCTTGTGACAGAGTGAATGACTTGAAATGTTCTCTAGCCATAGTTTTCCAACTGCCACTAAATGACAGAATGAGCCTATATACAAAGGATGCATAGAAAATTAATATGGAGATTGATTGTTTTACTATCTTTTAAAAAATCAATTTATTGGGGGCTTGTACAATCCCCATCACTATCCATACATACATCCATTGTGTCAAGCACATATGCACATTACTTTCCATCATGTTCCCCCTCCCTACCCACTCCCCCCTACCTCATGAACCCTTCATTATTCATAAATTATTATAATTTTGTCATATGTTACACTGTCTGACGTCTCCCTCTGCCATCTTCTCTGTTGTCCAGGGAGGAGGCTATATGTAGATTCTTGTAATTAGTTCCCCCTTTCTACCCCACTCTCCCTCCACCCTCCAGGCATTGCCACTCTCACCACTGGTCCTGGAGGAGTCATCTGTCCTGGATTCCCTGTGTTTCCTGTTGCTGTATCTGTACCAATGTACATCCTCTGGTCTAGCCAGATTTATAAGGTAAAATTGGGATCATGATAGTGGAGGGGAGGAAGCATTTAAGAACTAGAGGAAAGTTATATGCTTCATTGTTGCTACCCTGCACCCTGACAGGTTCATCTCCTCCTCAAAACCCTTCAGTAAGGGGGTGTCCAGGTTGGCTGCCAATGGTTTTGAGTCTCCACTCTGTACTCACCCATTACCGATGGGCTTTGAGTCTCCACTCTTCACTCACACTTTTACAATGATATGATTTTTTGTTCCTTGATGCTTGATACCTGGTCCCTTTGACAGCTCGTGGTCACACAGGCTGATGTGTTTCTTCGATGTGGGCTTTGTTGCTTCTGAACTAAATGGCCACTTTTTTATCTTCGAGTTTCCAAGACCCAAACGCTATATCTCTTGATAGCCTGAAACCATCAGCTTTCTTCTCGACATTTGCTTATGCACACGTTTGTCTTCATTGATCATATCAGGAAGGTTGGCACCCACTGATGTGATTTTTAGTTCTTTGATGTCTGATAACTGGTCCCTTCTGCACCTCGTAGTCAGACAGGTTAGTGTGCTTCTTCCATGTGGGTTTTCATGCTTCTCAGCTAGATGGCTGCTTGTTTATCTTCAAGCCTTTAAGAACCCAGACACTATATCTTTTGACAGTCGGGCACCATCAGCTTTCTTCACCACATTCGCTTGTGCACACACTTTTCTTCAGCAATTGTGTCGAGAAGGTGTGCATCCTGGAATGCCAATTTAATAGAACAACGTGTTCTTGCATTGAGTAAGTGCTTGAGTGGAGGCCCAATGTCCACCTGCTGCCTTAATAATAAACCTATAAATATATGAACATAGATCTGTTTCCCCACACTCTTATATATAAATATATTTACATATGTGCATTCCAGTCTTTAGACCCCTGTCAATACCCTTTGTTACCTAGTTATTTCCAATATTTCCTTTTACTTTCCTCTTGTTGCACTATCATGCTCAGCCTGCATTTGGGTTTCAGTAATTTGTCTCAGTTACCTTGCCCTTGCTGAATCCCTACCACGACTCTCACACCTTCCTTGCCACTGATTTTGGATCACTTGTTCTCCCTGTCCCTAAGTTGTTCAGTACTACCTCCTTACCCTCACTTCCCCCTCTCCCATGTCCCCTGGAACCATTGGTCCTGTTGTTTTCTCCTCCAGACTATTCATCCAGTGTATCTTATCTAGATAGATCTGTAGAGATAATAATATACGCCAAAAATCAAGCCATAGCAAGGTAAGTGATGGGTGATAACACAGCGAGGACAACAAAAAAAGGAAACCACTTACCCATAGATGAATACATTAATTAAAAGAAAAACAGAAAGAAAGAAAAACCTGTAAATAGATCAAGGCCTGATTTTTGATCTCTAGGCATGTCCTTCAGTCAGGTTCCATGGGTTACCATCCTGTGGCCCCAGAGTCTGTCCGTTGTACTCCCTCAAGGGCTCCCTGGCTCTGCTCCCACGGTTTCTCTGTCACACGTTTTTAGTGGTTTGCCTCAGTGTCAAAGGGTCAGTCTGGGTCAATCCCGGCCCTGAGTCTCCAGTGTTTTCCCCCTTAGGGCCCTGGGCCATCAAGAGACAGTGTGTCTCATAGTGGGATCAGCCATATTGTCCACTGTGTCCATTGGCTGTTCAAGCGGGGATATCATCCTCAAGGCCTGATGGGCCAGGATGTACTTCACTCTCTCTTCCTCCCCCTTCTTTGCTCCCATTTGCTCTGAACAGACATTCCCCTCTCCCCTAGCTGCAGCTTCAATGTCGTCCTCTCAGGCAAATTCTTCTGGGGTGAGGGGTGGTTGTCCATGTAGCTGGTATGGGGGCTGAGCCCTCAGGGCCCTCCACTGACTCCCCACTCCTTGCCAGTGCACTGCATTTTTCTGGCACTGTCTTTATATCTGGTCCTTCTTTCCCTGTGGAGACTCAAACAATACCCTCCCCTTGGGCAGGTCAGTGCCCTATTCCCCCATCACACATCTTTTTTTTTCCTTTACCTTTCCTCCCTCCACCTCCTTTTTAGTTGGCTACCATATATATCCCTGGATTTGGTGTGGCCCCTACCTGGACCTCAACCCTGGAGTGTTTGTATACAGTAGCTTTTTCCCTGTGCCACTTTTGTGCTCACCTTTCTGTTCTCTCTCTCTCTCTCTCTCTCTCTCTCTCTCTCTCTCTCTATATATATATATATATATATATATATATATATATTTATTTATTTATTTATTTGCCTCAGCGTACTCATGTTATACTTGTCCTTTTGTGCTTGGCTTACTTGACTTACTTGGCTTACTTGACTTAGCTTACTTGACTTAGTGATTCCCATGTGGCGATATGCTTCATGCATTCATCACTGCTTTTTAGCGATCCATTGTACTCCATTGTATGTATGTACCACCGTTTTTTTAATCCATTCATCTGTTGATAGGAATTTGGGTTGTTTCCAACTCTTTGTAATTGCAAATTGTGCCACAATGAACGTTGGAGAACAGATGTCTAGCCGTTTTGTTTTTTTTTTCTTGCCTCTTCTGGGTATATGTCCAGTAGGGGGATTGCTGGGTCATAAGGTAACTCAATTTCCAGCTGTTTGAGAAATGGCCAAATTGATTTCCACAGTGGCTGCACATGCCTCCAGGTCCACCAGCAGTGGATGAGAGTTTTCTATCTCACCACAGCCCCTCCAACACTTGTTGCTTTCTGATTTTTTGAAATGGGCTATCTTTGAGGGTGTTAGGTGGTATCTCATAGTTGTTTTGATTTGCATTTATGGCTAATGATTAGGAACATTTTCTCATATGTTTATTGGCCATTCAGATTTCAGATTCTGTGAAACTTCTGTTCAGGTCCTTTGCCCACTTCCTCAGTGGGCAATTAGTTTTCTTCTTATTTAAGGTGCGAAGTATTGTTGATTTTAGTAATAAGACCTTTGTCTGATGTGTCATTGCTAAAGATGTTTTCCCAGTTGGCGGACTCTGTTATTACTCTCTTGGTGTAATCTTTCCATGTACACAGGTGACTTATCTTCATTATATCCCACTTGTCTATTTTTGACTCCTCTGTATTTGTATCCTTCCCTGTTTCTGATAGCCTGTGTATTCCCTGTGCCAAATTTCTCAGATTTGTCCCAATTCCCTCATTATGGCCCTAATTGTATGGGGGTTTATCTCAAGGTCTGTGATCCACCTTGAGTTTATTCTTGTGCATGGAATGAGTTAAGGGTCTTGCTTCATTTTTCTCCAGGTAGATATCCATTTTTTCCAGCACCATTGATTAAAGATGGTATCTGCTTCTCATTTAATATTTTGGGCCCTTATCAAAGATCAGATGCCTGTATGCTTTTTTTTTTATTTCTGGGTCTTCAGCTCTTTTCCATTGGTCTGAATATCTGTCATTATGCCAGTACCATACTGTTTTGACTACTGTGGCCATATAGTACATGCTAAAATCAGGTAGAGAAAGTCCTCCTGCTTTGTCCTTCTTCTTGGGGAGTTCTTTGCTAATTCTGGGCTTCTTCCCCCTCCATATGTAGTTGGTAATCTGTTTTTCCAATTCTTTGAGGAAGGATGGTGGTATTCATTTCGGGATAGCATTGAACTTACATAGTGCCTGGGGAAGAACTGACATCTTTACTATATTGAGTCTGCCAATCCACGAGAATGGGATATTCTTCCATTTGTTGAGGTCCCTTTTGATTTATTGAAGTAGTGTTTTATAATTTTCCTCATACAAATCTTTCATTTTTTAAATCAGTTATATCCCTAGGTATTTCAATAATTGCTTGGCTATTGTAAAGGGTACTACCTTTGTAATCATCTCTTCTGTGGTCTTGTCTGATGTGTAGAGCAGTCCAATAGACTTCTGTTTGTTGATTTTGTATCCTGCCACTCTGCCATCTTCCTCTATTGCTCCCAACACTCTACTTGTAGAGTTTAAGTGATCTTCAATATATAGAATCATATCATCTGAAAATAATGATAATTTCGCCTTTTCCTTCCCCAGCTGAATACCTTCAATATCTTTTCTTTGTCTTATGCTGTTAGCTAGGACCTCCAGTACGATGTTAAATAGGAGTGGAGACAAGTCTAAGGTGACCAGACGTCCCCCTTTTGGCGGGACAGTCCCGATGTTTAACAATTGTTCCCGCGTCCCAAAGCGTTTTTAAAAAGTCCCAATTTTTTGAAAGAATGCACGACAAGTTAGAATATACGTTTTTTGGCTGCCATGTGGCTATTTCACCAGGATAGGAGTTTTATCTATGGTGTCTCGCTGGTGTCCCACTTTACCAATGTTAAAATCTGGTCACCTCAGCCTTGTCTGGTCCCCTTTTTCAGTGGAATTGTTTTCTTCTTTTCTCCGTTAACTACCACATTACCTGTTGGTTTTTCATCAATGGCTTGAGGGATTTTTCTATTAGTCATATCTTCTTAAGTGTCTTAAACAGAAATACGTGTTGGATGTTGTTGAATGCTTTTTCCGCGTATATTGATATTATCATGTGGTTCTTATAATTTTTCCTGCCAGTGCGGTGAATAATGCTGATGGTCTTTACGTATGTTGAACCATCCCTGCATCCCTGGTATGAATCCCACTTGGTCGTGGTGAATTAATTTTTAATATACTTTTGTATTCTATTGGCCAGTATTTTGTAAGGATTTTTTTTCATCTATATTCATTAGGGATATTGGTCTACAGTTCTCGATTCTTGTGGCATCTTTGCCTGCTTTAGGTATCAAAGTTATACTAGCTTCATAGAAAGTATTTGGGAGTTTTCTGTCTTTTTCTATGTTCTGGAAGAGTTTGTATAGGATTGGTGTCAGTTCTTCCCTGAATGCTTGGTAGAATTCTCCTGTGAAGCCATCTGGCCCAGGGGATTTTTGTTGGTACTCCCTTGATTACGTTATTTCGTCCATTGCGATGGGTCTGTTGAGGTTGTTGACATCCATCTGGGATAGTCAAGGGAGGGAATGTGTTTCCAAATATTTGTCCATGTCTTCCAAATTGTTGAATTCATTAGAATATAGAACATTATAGTACTGTGTAATTATCCTTTTAATTCCATTGGGATCTGTTGTAATGTCTCCTGTTTCATCCCTCAGCCTTGTAAATGTCATTTGTCTCTTCCTTTCTTTGGTTAGGTTTTCCAGAGGTCTATCAATTCTGTTAATTCTTTCAAAGAACCAACTTTTAGTGGTATTCATTTTTTCCATAGTTTTCTTGTTTTCCCTCTCCTGTATCTTGGCTCTGATTTTTATTATATCTATCCTCTTACTATTAGTGGGGCTGTTCTGTTGACTTTGCTCTAATTGGTGTAAGTTTTGTGTCAGTATATCATCCATGCGTCTCTCTTCTTTTTTAATGTGTGCCTTTATATTGCTGTCAGCCTTCCTCTGATAAATGCCTTTGCTGTATCCACAGGTTTTGGTACATCATATTTTCGTTCTCATTGGTTTCTAAAAACTTCCTGATTTCATCTCTGATCTCGGTCAATACCCACTCCTTTTGCAGTAGGAAATTGTTCATCCTCCAATTGTTTGCCCTTGTTTTCTTCACTTTCCTTCTGTTAATTTCCAACTTTATGGTGCAATGATCAGAGAGAGAGAGAGATGTCTATATAACCTCTATGTGCTTGAATTTACTCAAGTATGACTTGTGTCCCTGCATTTGGTCTAGTTTCAAATATGTGCCATGTGACCTTGAAAAGAATGTGAATTTTTTGCATGTGAAAAGCTCTGAAAATATTTATCAAGTCAAGTTGTCCAATTGTGCTATTTAGATCTATAGCCTCCTTGTTGAATTTCTTTCCCAGTGATCTGTCTTGTTCAGAGAGTGGTGTATTAAAGTCACCAACTATAATTGTTGAGCCTGTGATCTCTTTTTTCATCCTTTGGAGTGCTTCATTTACGAATTTCGCAGGTCTCTCGTGAGGTGCATATATGTTTATTATGCTCACTGGTTCTTGGTCTATTGTTCCCTTGAGCATTATGTAGTGTCCCTCCTTGTCTCTTGTTATGGCCTGTATCTTGAGGTCATTTTGGTCAGATATTAAGATCCCTACCCCTGCATTTTTTGCATGCCATTTGCTTGTTATATTTTTCTCCAGCCTTTAATTCTCAACCTTTTTCTTTGTCTGTAAGCTTGAGATGAGTCTCCTGGAGGCAGCAGATTGCTGGGTTATTTTTCCTGAGCCAGTCTGTTAGCCTCTATCTTTTAATTCCTGAGTTAAGACCATTGATATTCGGTGTTATTATATCCATCTGTGGACTCTATGATGTCATCTTGTACCTTTTGGTTGGATATTTTCCTATCTACCTGTCTTATCCACTTGTTTTGTGTGTGGTTTATGTTTGCCTTCTTTCCACTATTGAGCTGATGCTATCCTGGGGGCTGTTTCCTTTTTGTTGCCCTCTGGGTAAAGTTGTTCTATGTGATGGTCTCTTATTTGTCCTCGGTGAGTGTTGATCTTCTGCCCATACTGAATTGGCAAGGATCTTTTGTAGGGCTGGGTCTCTTTTTATGTATTCTTTGAGGTTGTCCCTGTCTGGAAAGACTCTTACTTCTCCATCTAGCTTAATAGATAATTTGGCTGGGTAAAGTATTCTTGAGTTTGAATTGTTTTCCTTAAATTTTTGGAATATGTTACTCCATTCCCTCCTCTCCTTCATCGTTTCTGCGGATAGATCTGAACATACTCTTATTGGGGTACTTTTATACATGATTGTTTGCTTTTCCCCAACTGCTTTTATGTTCTTCTCCTTTTCTTCATTGTTCGATAATTTGAAAATTATGTATCTTGGTGACTTCTTGGGATTTAGTCTGGCTGATGTTCTTTAAGCCACTTGAATGGTTGCCTGCTTTTCCTCTAAGGATTCCTTGCTATTTTCACTGTTGACTTCTTTGTTGTGTCTTGTTCCAGTAGTGCAATTATTCTAATATTGTTCCTTTTCATGGCGTCAGACATGGCTCTCCAGTTTTCTTCAGTTTCTTTGATTGTCTTAATTGACTGTTTATCCCATTTGCTGAGGTCAGCTTGGTTATGTTCTAGGTCACTGGAGCGATGCTCTGCCTCCTCAAGCCTATTGGCATGGTCTCTCAATTACTCACTGGATTTTACTTCATCCCTTAACTCTTGTATTTCCCTTTGGTGCATTGCCTTTATCTCCTCTATCAGTTCATCTTTTTCTGCATTGTTTTCCTCATATCCTTTATGACTTTAAGCAACATTTTGAAAATTTCTTTTTGTGGCAAGTCAATATCTTCTTCTTCTATGCCCATCATTAGGTTCATGACTTCTTCCTACAGTATCTTCTGTTTCTCCTGCTTTTCCATTGAAGCTGTTAGAACTGGTTGCTGTTTACGTGTTGTTTTAGAGGAGCCTGGAGCCATCTTCCTGAGTTGAAGAGCCCTGGGCTCTCTCTTGGGGAGTTTGTATCAGTACTGCTATGAACTACCTGCCTTTAGCTGTACGGAGAGGTCAGTCTATCGCTACAGTTTCCTGTGGTTTCACTCTTATATTAGCTGTCCAGTATTCCATTACTTGGAATGTGTGTTAGATATTCCTCTCATGTGACACTGGTTGGGTTGTTGTGGGCCTATGAGGGCATCGCTTCCTTGGCAGATCTCGAAGTAAGCTTCACAGTTCTTGGAGCACCTTGGCTGGCCTGTGGTGTTTCTCTGCAACTGTAGTGCTGAGGAGGTCGTGCAGGTATACCCTCATTGGTGTAGAGCTCTGTAGCTGGCAGGGGAATTACAGTAGACAGAGAGATTGCCTTGGATGTTGGCTGGATGTTCCCGCAGTAGCATGGAGCCCCACAAGTGGTGATCAGGCGTTTCCCCCAGTTACTTGTAGAGCCTTGGGATTTGGGGTGGGGATACCCCCACTTTCTGTAGGGGAGAATCCCCTGCTGCTTGGTATGTGGAAGACAACCAATGTGAATTCTCCAGCTGCTTTCCAAGCCAATAAATGTGGGTGGGAGCTCCCCAGTTCGGCCTTCAGAGTTTACCTAGGCAGAGGGGGGGCTGGTAGTGTCTTGTGACAGGAAACAGAGTGAAAGAAGAAAAAAATAGACAAATAGGAAGACACAGACTGGAACATTAGTGCCAAGCAAACTGACACCCACTCACACACAGAACTAAAATGTACAGAGTAAAAAACAGTGAAAAAGAAAAGAAAACAACTAAAAAGGAGAACTAAATCTTCTGAGGCTGTGGTAGCGAATAGAGAAGAGCTAGAATAAGAGGAGAAAAGAATAAAATGTGAAAGAAGAACACAAAGAAATTTTAAAAAGAGAAGAGTAAAGGAAGGAGGAGAGAGAATTTTAAAAATAATTAAAGAACTAGTTGACCCCGTGTTGTGCTGTGTGTAGCACTGACTCATCCTGTGTGCAGCACTGTCTTAGGGGTCAGGCTGCCCACTGGGAGGACACAGTTGCCCTAGGCAGAGTGTAGGGGTCTGGGAACCAGACGTGGCATGTGAAAGGAATTAGAGGGAGCAGAGAGAATCATACAAACAGAGAGAGGAGTGAAGAGAACAAATTCAGGAAGAGGAAAGGAAAAAGATAATAAAGAGATAGAAGGGGGAAAAAACCCCAACTGTGTTCACTAATATTGGCTGTGATGGTAAAGAGGGAGGAGAGAGAGAAGAAATAAAGAATAAAGACATAGGTGATCCCTGGTGGCTTGAATGTGGGGTCAGAGGGTATGGTGTGCTCTTTTAATGGTGGGACCCAGTGGTGCTGGGCAGAATTGCCCTAGTTGATGAGATCAACTTAGAAGTCTGACAGAGGTTTCCTCAGAAGCACAGTGCAGTGTCAATCTTTGTCCCAGCTGTCTTGTGTGGTGTAGAGCACTCCCATGGATGACCGCCTGGAGTTTCTCTTGCTATTTGGGTTTATTTGCCCTAAGCAGGTGTAGTGACCTGGAAGCCAGTAGTGGCATATGATAGGAGACAGTGGGAGAGAAGAGGAGAAAAGGGGGGAAAAGAAAAAAAAGAGCGACAAAGAAAAAAGAGAGGAAAAAAACCCAACATGAACCTCGGCTCTTTGAGACTGACTGCAGTGGAAAAGAAAGAAGGGCTTGTGAATCGAAAGAGAAGAAATAGAGATGTAGGTAAGGAGATAACTGAGACTAGATCACTTGTCCATGAGGCTAGAGAAAGTCCAACTCTTCCTCAAGGTTGTGGGGTGGTGTACCCATTTGATGTAGGGTTCCACAGATGCTGTCTGGGATTACTTCAAATGCAAGATTTCACCTGTGGCCAGCCGTCAGTTAAGTGCTAGAGTTCACTGGATTGTTTTACTATCTTGCTGGGTTTAAATGCGCGTCTTAAAATTGGGAAGTGGACTCTCATGGTCATCAAGAATGAAATTCCAGTAGGGCAATATGTTTTTGAGTATCAAATTTCCTGAGTGTTGAACATCTTCCATCCAGGAAATAAAACTGTGAGATCAGAGAAGTGGCAGTGACAGCATAAAGATCCCAAGACAGAGTAAAGGCTTTCCAGCCACGGAAGGCTTTCCAGCCCACTGAATGCAGAAAGCTCAGTGCCTTCAGGCAAGAGATTTTTTTTTTTTTTTTTTTTTTTTTTTTGCTGAATGGGGTCTATCCATGCCTTTGGACAGAATGCAATGCATTCTGGGCATTTATTGAAAGACAAAAGGAGTTTTGTAAGGCAGAGATCAAAGGGCCACATGGCTAACAGGCCTAGAACCAAATAAAGGCATACTTTTGGGCATAGCTGAGCAGAGGCACTCTTGAATGGAATAACTGTACTCTGAGTATTTCTGATCCTGAAGTATAACCTGTAAGTGTCACTACTAAGGAGCCCTGGTAGCACTGTAATTACATGTTGTGCTGCTAACTTCAACATATGTAATTCAAACCCACCAATGGTTCCTTAGGAGAAAGTCAGGACTTTCTACTTCTGTGAAGAGTTCCAGTCTTGGAAACCAAAAGGTTGTTATGGATTCAGGTAAAAGAAGACCATTACAATGTCCAATTAGAATTATGTGAAATCTTTACTGTTTATCAGGCTAGCCTGGACTGGAGAGGGGATGTTCAAGTGACCTGTCCACCATATTGCAGTGCCCATCTTCCTTGGCCAAGACACTTTTGTATTATTCAGGGAGAGCAGAATACAGAAAGCAGAAGAAAAAGCAAGTTAAGAAAAAATATCACTAAGTGCTATTGACAGAAATAAAACAAAATTATATTAAGTTTCAGGCATCCTGTTTTATGATCCTGTTCCTGGATTTCGATTTCATCTCCAGCTTGACCTCCTAGAGGGTGTGGGAAATAAACACGCCTGCCCATGGGAGAAAGCTAGCATCTTTTGATAAGGAGAGAATGCTAGTGTAAACAAGAATTGCCCTAAGGACACTTACAAACCTACATTCCATTGTGGTGTTAAAATGATCACCTCAGGCCAAACAGAGACCAGTGAGAGTGGGCAGGGAAGATGCCTTCAGGTAAAAGAGTTCTGCTTAAATGTGGTGACCTGAGCTTGTCTATTTCAAGGTCACTACAAGTTTCTGCATCCACTACAAAGCCTATATCATGATATGTGGTCAGTGACTTCTGGTTGCCAATTGCAATGAATTATGGAACCCAAGATAGAACTAGAAAGTGCTTCAGAGTTTTACTATTAAACAGATTATTATTTTTTATCATTTTATTGGGAACTCCTATACCTCTTTTCACAATCCTTATATCCATCAATTGTGTCAAGCACATATACATATGTTGCCATCATCATTTTAAAAACATTTTCTTTCTACTTGCACCCTTGGCATCAACTCACTTTTCCATCCCTCTCCCACTTTCCCTCCCTCATGAATCCTTGATAATTTATTTATTTTTCTTGTCTTATATTGACCGATGTCTCCCTCACCCACTTTTCTGTTGTCCATTCCCCCTGACAGGGGGTTATATGGAGATCATTGTGATAGGTTCCCCCTTTATCCCTGAATCATTCCTTTACCCTCCTGGCATTGCTACTCTCATTATTGGTCCTAAGGGGTTTATCAGCCCTGGATTCCTTGTGTTTCCAGAGCTTATCTGTACCCGTGTATATGCACTGGTCTAACCAGATTTATAAGGTAGAATTGGGGTTATGATAGTGGGGGAGAGGAAACATTAAAGAACTAGAGCAAAGTTATAAATTTCATAGATGTTATACTGTACCCTGAACTGGCTTGTCTCTTCCTTGCAACCCTTCTGTAAGGGGATGCCCAACTGTCTACAGATGGGTTTTGGGTCTCCACCCCATACTCACCCTCACTCATATCAACAACAAAAGCTGAATAACAATGAGAACCAGAAAAAAAAGTTCTAAAAATGATTGTATTAAAATTGTACAACTCATCTTGATGTGATTGAACTATTGAGTTGAATAACATATGGATGAAGGGTCCATAAAACTGTGATAATAAAAGGAAATATTTGAAAATTTAGAATTTACTTTTTACACCTGAGTTGGCAAAAACAAATAAAAATCCTCTTTTGATTTAAATAAAAGAGGTTTTTTGAGGACAAGGGGAAAAATCTTAATCACAATTCTTCAACCCACTTTCCACTTTCCTATTTTAAAAGCAGCTCAACTTTATGTGTGTTACATCTTGAACTTCTAGGCAACATTTGATTTGTAAGAAAAAATAGTTTCCTATTTCTAAGAAAGTTTTCTGAATTCTTACATTATTTCACATAGTTTATCACATTTTACTATTTGAGACTGAAGTTTTGCTATGTTTTCTGAAGTTAACTGTGATTTATAGTAACTGAATAGATTAATAGTGAGACTGAATAGAGCCTGTCATTAAAGTTTCCAAGGTAGAAATCATTATTGGAGCAGATACCAGATTCTTTCTCCTTCAGAGCTACTACTGGGTTCAAAACAAGGATCTTTTGATTAGCTGGCAAATGCTTAACCGTTGTACCCATGCACTTCCGAGGCCAAAAACATTTACTGGAGTAGAAAGTTTCATGTTTCTCCAGCAGAACAGCTCATGGTTTCAAACTGCTGACCTTCTGGTTAGCAGCCCATTGTGAAACCCAATACTCCACCAGAGCTCCCGCAATTTTGCCACAAAGGCTCCTGATTTCAGATGAGACCCATGGAAATATATATATAGTTGAATTTGTTGTATTCCATTTTAGCCCATGTTTTAGGGATAGCATTTTTGAACAAGTTTTCTTCTGACTCTATTTCAGAGTATTTAGTCTATGAAATTGTGTGAGTTTGAATCTACTTATGGCAGGAGTGAGTTTAGATATAGCCAAATCAGGGTATTTGCGTGTTGTATAAATAGCACTAACATAACTTCTTCAGATTTAATGAGAGTATATGTCATTTCAATGTAAGAGGGGCAGCTTAGTTTGCTATTTTAAAATACTATTAGTTTCTATAAATTTAAGTTAAATAAAATGTTATTTTCATCAACATATTAAGCAATAAAATACTAGTTTGGAGGGAAGAACACTTAAGGAATTGTATGCACTTTATATGTTACTCTCAGGGAATTTGCAGAAAAGCACATGTTTGATTTTTAAGAGAAATATGTTAGCAAGACGATAAATGTCATTTTCACCTCAACTGTGAGGAATAATATAAAGAAAGAGAAAGACATATTTAGAGGTTACTTATAAAACTAAAGAGATTTTATTCCTTCACATGATTCATTCTCCTCTTTAAAAGTTAGACTTGTGATAATGCATTTCCCTCTTCTAGAAGACTTTGACCCTGAAAGTAGCAAAAGCATAGCCCTTGACCCTTCTACCCTGTACAATCTGAGTAAATGGATGAAGTGAACATCTTCCCCTTTTTTCATATCACAACAAGTCAACTTTACTATCACTTAGAATCCTAGAGAAAGGTTGAACAATTCCTAGGGTTGACACCTAGGATCATTCATTGGATCGGTAACAAAAAATTACAATTTATCTCAAAAAGAACAACCTCGTCATTTGGATGGAAGGAAGAAATATACAGTCTTAATTGATAACTCTGATAGTTTTTGTGGTGAAATATTACACAGAAGTAAAAAAATAAATTAAAAAACCTTTCTCATTTATATTCCTTACTAAAATGAATAGGCAGGGGGACAGAGAGAGGGAGGGAGCAAGCGATAGAAAGAGGACTTGAAAATGTAGATATGGCACTGAAACGAAAGTTGCAGAAAAAATTTCAATTTTACACAGTAGTTTAAATCTGATATTGAAATGGAATAGGGTATCATCGTTTTTCTCATCTCCACAGAAAATGTGCTTATCTATTAGATATATTTTCTCATTTGTTTATTCTTATTCTATTCTTTCAATAAGCATACACTCAGCACATCTTTCACAATAAATACTATGCAGATCAATATTAATCCAAGATTAAAGAAAGTGAGATAATATGTCAAAATAAAACATGAAACAATTTGATTAATAAAAACATTATACATATAAATCAAGAACACGTTTTAGCCAGAACTATCTAAATAAGTAGTTCTACTGAAGCCAAACGGGACTCGCCCTTATGGAGTCAATTCTGACTCATACTGACCCTGCGTTACATTGTAGGATAGAACTGCTTCTGTGGGTTTCTGATAGTGTACCATTTTACCCGAGTAGAGAGCCTTGTCTTTCTTTAGTTCAGAGGCTAGCTGTTCGAAAACCGCAGCCCTTGAGATTAGCCATCCAACACATCGCCCACCAACATAACTCACCGTAAGACAATGCGCAAGACTCCAGAACTCTGAGTATGCTTTCCCACAGTCCATTCTACAAAACTAACTGATTTTATTAACTGATCTACCACCTTTATATATGTTTTTAATTAAACATAATTTTATTGGGGGGCTCTTACAACTCATAACCATCCATACATCAATTGTATCAAGCAAATTTGTACATATGATCTACCATCTTAAAATTAGATTACCATAGAGGAAAAAGTACTTGAAAACAATTAATAAATTTAAAAATAATCAAACCACACTAGTGTTTTATTAAAGAATTTTGTGTACAATAGGGTATTTAGTAAGCAGTGTTTAGTTTCTGGTGGTCATATAAGAGATAGAATGCATGGTACTGTATTTTTGGGAAACTCTGGTAAGGCCTCTTGGAATTTTTCTGATACCAGTGAATTTTAAAGTTATTTTAAATTCTAGATAATGCTATGTAATTTTGCCAATTTTATGACCTGCCATCTTCAAGTAAGCAAACTATGTCAACATGTGTAAGCTTCTCCTTACATGCTACTGTTTCATATTAAAAGTTGCATTCCTTGTTCTGTGCTGCAATTAGTCAATATGAAGGGGTGGTGTTGTGGCGGCATCACCAGTTTCCATTATGACTGCAAAATAATGAGTCCTTTTAGATAGGATGTTTCTCCCAAGAAACAAAATTAACATTTCATTTCTTAAAAACTGGGGGAGGGGTAGCCTAAGGTTTATCAAACATTTAATACATAATATGAATTAAATTTAGAATTCTAAATTTTACCCTTGAGGAATGGTGTGGCATTCATTGACAAACTGAATCTTGCTAAAACCATCATGTTATCTGTGGTTGGATTGTAACTATCTGCTTTCAAGGAAATTCGTTCAATACAACTACAATTGAAGGATTCTGCCAATGACTTCATTCAGAAATTGATCAACTGTGCAATCAAGAAGCATTGATAGTTATTGGAGATTGGAATGCAGAAGTTGGAAATAAAGAGGAAGGAACAGAGGTTGGAAGATATGGACTTAGGGATGGAACTGAAGCTTGACATCGCATAATATTATTATTTTTAAAATAACTTGTTTATCAACACAAACTGTAAACTATATACATTCCCCAGATGGAATACACATAAATCAAATTGACTATATCCATGAGAAGACATTAAGAGAAGCTGAATATCAGCAGGTAAAAGGAGACCAGGGCCAGTTGTGGATTGGGCCATCGATTTCTCATAAGTTAAGGATAAGCTGAAGAAAATTAAAACAAATACACAAGAGCAAAAATATGACCTTGAGTCTGTCCACCTGAATTTCAAGAACATCTCAAGAACAGATTTGATGCATTGCACATTAAGGACAGAAGACATGAGAAAATGTAGGACATCAAGACCATCACTCATGAAAAAAGCAAAAGATTATTAGTAACCAGGAAAGAACTAGAAGATCAAGGTGAATGTCAGAAGAGATGCTGAGACTTGCTATTAATCACAGAGTAGCTAAAGCAAATGGCAAAATAATAAAGTCAAGGAGCTGGATAGAAAATTTCAAAGGGAAGCTAAACCAGACAAAGCAAAATATTATAATGAAAATGACAAGGGACCAAAAATTAGATAACCAAAAGGGAAGGACAGGCTCAGCATATCTGAAACTGAAAAGCTCAAGAAAGCATTCAAACCAACCCCCACTTGAAATTCTCAACAATTCTATAGGCAAATTATTGAATGAGACAGGAAGCATCAAGAGAAGATGTAAAGAATTCAGAGTCACTGTACCAGATAACACTAGTCGACAGTCTACCATATCAGCAAGTAGCATATAAGCAAGAGCCAATGGTGCTGAAGGAGGAACTTCAAGTTGTCCTGAATGCATTAGTAAAAACCAGGCTGCAGGAATTCATGGACCATGTATGGAAATGTTTCAGAAAGCTGAAGAAACACTGTTGTGGGATGATCTTGAGTAACATGGATCACTTCCACTCAGTTCGCTATTTAGCTTGTAGAAGCCACAGAATTTGGAATACAGCACCTTTACCAACTGACTGGAAAGAATCCATACTTGTGCCCATTCCAAAGAAAGGGGCCACAACACAATGCTTAAATTATGATGTCATTTATATCTCACAAGTAAGATTTTACTGAAGATCATCAAACAACAGCTACAGCAGCACATTTACAGGGAACTGCCAGCAGTTCAGGCTGGATTCTGAGGAGAACATGGAGCAAGGGGTATTGTTAATAATGTCAAATGGACCTTGGCTCCAGAAGCAGGCCAGAAGGAGGTTTACTTGTGTTTCGTTGACTATGCAAAGTCATTCGACTGTGTGGACCATAATAAACTGTGGAGAGCCTTGAGAATAATGGGAATGCTGGAATAATTCACTGTGCTCATTTAGAACTTGTACATTCATGGATCACTTGTGAGGGTAGAACAAGGGAATACTATGTGGTCTAAAATCAGGAAAGGTATATGCTTGGTTGTATCCTCTCACCATACTCGTTCAATATATGTGCTGAGAAAATCATCAGCGAAGTTGTATTCTAAGAAGAAGAGTGTAGTATGAGAACAGGCAGAATGCTCATTAACAACCACAGTATGCAAATGACACAATCTTGCTTGCTAAGAGTGAGGAGGAGGTGTTAATGACAATCAAGGGTTCGAGCCTTTAGTATAGATTACAACTCAATGTAAGGAAGACCACAATCCTCAAAACTGAACCAGTAGGTAAAACTATGATAAATGGAGAAAAGATTGAAGCTGTGAAGGGTTTTGTCTGGATTGGATCTACAACCAAAGTTCATGGAAGCAGCAGTCAAGAGATCCAAAGACATCTTGCATTAGGTAAACTGCTGCAAAAGACTTCTTTGGAGTATTGAATAGCAAGGATGTTTCTTTGGGGAGTAAGATGCACCTGACCCACGCTATGGTAGTCTCCATTGTGTCATATGCATGTCAATGTTGAACATTGAATAAGGAAGACAAAATGAATTGATGCATCTGAATTGTGGCACTGGAGAAGAATATTGAAAGTACCATGGGCTGCTAAATGGACACACAGATCTGTATTGGAACAAGGAAGGTCAGTGTGGTCCACGTAGGCAAGAATGGCAAGATTTCATCTTACATACTTTGGACATGCTGTCAAGGGAACCGGTCCCTGGGGCAGGCCATCGTGTTTGGTAAAGTGGAGGTGCAGCAAGAAGCGGAAGACCATTGATGAGATGGTTGGCACAGTGGCTGCAGCAATGGGCTCAGGGAAAAGAGCAATTACAAGGATGGCACAGGATTGTTCAGTGCTTCATTCTGTTGTGCATAAGGTTGTGATGCATCGGAGTCAGTTAGATGGAATGTAACAACAACAATAAGACAAGCATTGAAAGCAATATTGTCCCATATAATCATATGGGGAGTTATTTTTTTCCTTATAAGTGTTATTTGTGAGAAAATATCATTCTATTTGCTAGGAGCACGGGTTATGTAGTGCTTATGTGGTAGGCTACTAACAGCAAGGTCAGAAGCTCCAAACCATAACCTACTCCCTGGGAGCAAGATGAAGTTTTCTTTCTTTCCAGTCTCAGAAAGCAGTTCTACCCATAAAGCAGTTCGATCTATCCTATAAGGCCACATAGAGTGGGAATCAACTCTATGGCTGGGACAAAAACATACAGCCAGTATCTATTTGTACTACATTCTCCATATGGAACATTTGAGAGATTTCTATGTGAAACACTGAAGCTAACCTGTTCCTATTTAAATAATTAGTATGTAAATATCTTTCAAGTCACTAAGGACCTCCTGGGTGATAAATATGTTTAAGCAGGTGACAATTAACTGGAAGTTTGATCGTTTGAATTAACCTACTGTTTGGGCTGCTAACCTCAAGATCAGCAGTTAGAAACAACCAGCTGGTCCTGGAGAGAAAGATGAGGCTTATTCTACTCCCCCGTAAAGAGTTTAAGTCATGGAGGAGATTGTGTACTGTCCTACAGGGTCATTATGAGTCAGGGTCAACTTGATGAGAGTGAGTTTGGCTTTGATTTAAAAGGTGTCTCATGACGTTGAAAGCTCAATAGAGTGCAGTTCTCCATACCCATGGGACCCCATGAGTAAGAATGCTTTGACAGTCTAGTTTAGTGTTCTAGTCACTAAAAGACCATTAAAGTACGGCATTGAACAGACGTTCAAAGAATTCATTTTTAGTTGGTTCAATTTTTGTATGTTGCTTAATCATAACTGAAGAGAACATTGAAGATGTGAAGGACTTTGTTTTATTTAGATCAACACTTAAGGAAGTTCAGTTAAGGAATTGAACAATTAATTGGGCAAATATATTGTAAAAAAAAAAAACTCTTGAAAAGTGTTGGAAAAGTAAATTTGTCTCTTTGAGGCCTAAGATGTGCTTGATCCATGCCATGGCATTTAATTTTCAAACACGTCATGTGATTTCAAAAGCTGAAAAATAAATAAGAAAAACTAAAGAACTGCTGCTTTTGAATAATAGTATTGGTAAAGAACATTGAATATATCAAGGACAGCCAGAAAAAAACAACAAATCTATCTTGTAAGCAGTAAAGCAAGAATGAATGCTTCTTGGACATAAAGATAGCAAGATTTCATCTCACGTAAATCGGACAGGTTCTCAGGACATACAGGCCCCTGCACAAAGACGGCGCAGGGGACCAGAGAGAAAGAGCAGACTGGCAAGATGGATCGACAGAGCGACCGAAACAATGCAGCTCCTTCTGATGTTTGACAGTCACTTTATTTTTCACCACAGTGATTCATAATACATATCAAGGATATACCTACATAGTTATAAAGAAACATGCCTACATATCTTACTTATAGGAAATCTATCTTAGAAAACATATTAAAAATAGAAAATCTGAATTAAACATCCTCTATAAAAAGAAAGATGGATATATATATATATATGCACATTAATCTGCTAAAATGATTTAGAAATATTTATATAAGATCTGATATAATTTTATTCCTAAAATTTAGTCTTACTTTTAAAATATAATTTTATTCTAAGATACTAATAATTATTTCTGAGAGGTTTCCAAGCTGTGAAGTTGTGCTTATAAAACAATATTCCCTATGGTGGAATGATTTATATGGGGAAATCTCTGTTATACCAACTTCAACACTGTACTATCTAAGGACTTCTCTTTGTGATAAATCTGTAGGAATAAAATATTAACTAGAAATGCCCTTATGAATTCAGTGTTTCCTCTGAAAGAAAATATTAAGCACTATTTTTCACTTCTTATAACAAATTTGATAAAACGTCTGAGATGGTAGCCCCAAAACAAACAAACAAAAAAATGGAATTCCACTGGGAGGAGCAGAGCTTTAGTAGTAGCATTTTCCCCTCTCCAGGAGCATCAAGCAACTCACTGAGTCAGTGCACCCAGTGGCGTTGCCTGGGAAAGTTCTCTCTGGTCACAGTGGATTTTTTCATACAAGCAGTTTTGCTCAAACCTCTTCTTTTTGTGAGAGCTGATTTAAAAGAACTGTGTGCAGCTGTGAAATTTTTTTTCCTACTCAGGAAAAATGTTGCAGAAATTGTTGCAATGTTGAACACAGCTAACAAGAATAGTGCTATGGGAAAAAAAAACTCAAGTGTATGAGTCGCTTTCTCATTTCAAAAAAGGTGAAATGTTGATTGATAACAAACCTCCTTCTGGATGGCCATCAACTTCCTGAATGGATGATAATGTCTACTTGTAGAGCATTTGAAGTTCGTTCTACCAGGTCAGAGTGTTAATCAAGCTTTCTACTAGAGGTTCTGAAAAGATTGTGTAACATCATGCAACAACAAAAACAACAAAAAAGCCTTATTTGTGGAAGACAGGAGACTGGGTTTGCCACCATGACAATGCATCCACTCCCAAAGTCATCTCAGTGTACCAGTTTTTGCCAAAAAACTTTATGCCTCTCTTGCCCCGCACATCTTACTCACTTAACCTTGTCCCGTGAGACTTCTTTTTGCCTCTGCAAATAAAGAGGGACATAAAGGGAGAGTGATTTGATGACAGAAGAGGTGAAGAAAAAACAAGGGAGATGCTGTTAGTCATGAAAACAGATGAATTTTAAAAATGTTTCCAGGAATGGGATTGCAGTAATGTAGAGTAGTTTGAAGGTGATAAGGTTCTTTATAAAAAACAAAAAACTTTAAATACATAGCTTTGAAAAAAATAACATTCCGTTTTAAGGGGGATACCCCCTTTTCTGTTTGCATATAATATAATATATAGTAGTCATTATAACATGTTACGTAGATCAACAGAGACAGTGAAGCATTATATATAATAGGAAATTCATACACATATTACTTATCATCATACTACCTGTAGTGGAGTAATTATGACTCTCTGTCATATCGTAAACTTGCTTAAAAACATCTATCACAATAGTTGCCATTGAGTCCATTTCAACGTATTATGGCCCATAAGCTTGAAAGTAGAAAGAGAGTCATGTTGCTTTTTAAAATTGTATGGGGAAAAGAATTAAAAACTCAACCAACTAACCAACCAGCAACCAGTATATTTACAAATTGGGTGAAATGCATGAACATATATTTGACCTAGAAGGACAGACAGATGGCAAATAAGTACATGCAAAAGTGTTCAGCATCATTTAGCCTGTGGGCAATTGCAAATGAAGATTATAAAAAAGATATTACCACACAGAATTTAGAGTAGCTAAAATTAAACAATCAAGTAAAATAATTGTGACAACATCAAATATTGGAGAAAATGTAGAGAAACTGGGCAACTTGTACATTGCTAGTGGGAATGGAAAATACTATAGCCATTCTGATTAATGATTTGACATATTCCTAAAATATGCATTTTAGCAATTGCCTTACTTTATATTTATCCCAGAAGAATGAAAACTGCCATTCACACAACTTCTAGAAAATATTTACAGACTGTTTATTTATAGTAGCTTATTTATATGTAAACCAGATGTGCTTGAATGACTGGAGAAGAATTAAAGGATATATTTATATATTGAAATACCACACCGCAATAAAAACAAATTCATATCCCACAACCTGGTTGTATTGCCACAGATATACGCTAAATGATAGAGTCAACAACAAAAATTACCTATTTTACTATTTAGCTTATGCAACATTCTTAAAATGATAAAGTTATAGAAGTAGAAGGACATAGTCTTAGTTTCCAGAAGTTATGGACAGCTTGACAGATATTAAAATATTGAAATTGCAAACAATATGAAGATACACCTATGAAAATTAAACAATATATTGTTAAACTATCAATGTTTCAAGGGAAAAAAATCAAAAGATCATTTACTTAAAGTTACATAAATAGGAAAGCAAAAGCATTAAATTTATGAAACACAATAAAGGTATAGGCAAAGAAAACTTAAAGTAATAAATACCTATGTGCAAAAGCAAACAAAATGTGTAATCCATAGCTATCTTGAAAACTTGAAGAGTAATAAAAAGATAAAACTAAGCCTAAATCTCTTGGTAGAAAGAAAATAAGGAAATTAGAGAAGATACAGTTAATTAAAAACAAAACAGAAAGACAACAAATAAAACCAGATATTGGTTATTTAAAAAGAACAATGAAATTGCTAAGCATTTAGTTATAAAGCAAAAGAATGCCAAATAATTTAATGGTCAACATAAGGATTGAAGGAAGAGACATTATAACTCACCTAGTAGAAATAAAAATAATGATGACAGAATATTGTACATATCTGAACAGCAACAAACTGCTTAATCTACCTTAGTGACTAATTCTTAGAAGGTAGCAACCTTCCCAAAGTGACTTAGGAGGAAGAAAATGTAGTAGATCAATAAAAACAGACCCAACCTCTGATGGAAAACCTCTCTCACTTTAGCCTGCCCCCACCCAGCACTTCAATAAAAAAAGTCCTGAAGCAAATGGCTTCATTGAAAAATTCTACAAAGTAAGGAAGAATTTAAATCAGTCTTGTTTAAATTCTCACAAAAGGCAAATCCATTTTATGAAGGAAACTTTGTTTTGGGACCAAAATAAGGTAAGACACCATGAAAGTAGAAATCTACAGGCTTTTGAAAATGGATGCAAAAATCTGCAACAAAGAACTACCTGAGCCACACAGAATATTAAAAGAATTATACAACATCGCCAATTGGGATTTCTTCCATGGATGAAGGGTTGGCTTAATATTAAAAAATCATCACTGTAGTACAAAACAATAGAACAAAAGAAAATAATCACATGATCATCTCTTTGCTGAAGAAAAAAAAACATTAATAAAATTCAACACACTTTCTTAATGAAAGCTTAAGAAGATTGGAATAGAGTAAAAGATTCCTCAATATAATTCAACATATGCATATGATAAGCCAACAGTCAATTTTATACTTCATGAAGAAATATACTTTCATGAAGAAATATACTTCATGGAGATATGTACCCTGTGAAATCAGAAAGTAGAAAAGGGTATGCACACTCACTAATGTTATTCAATATGATATTAGAATTCTTAGCCAGAGGAATGAGATAAGAAAAATAAAAATTAAAAGTATCCAGATTGGCAAAAGTAAATAAATCTCTATTTAGTGATGACCGGGTCCTATGCACAGGATATGTCAAGTAATCCACACAAAGTTTCTAGGGTTAATAAAGAAATTTAGCCAAGTTTTGATGTACACAGTCAATAAACAAATATGAAATGTTTTTCTATACACCAACAATAAGAAATAAATAGGCACAATTATTGGAACAATATCATTTGCAATGGTGTCTAAATAATAAAGTTCTCTGGGATAAATTTAGGTAGGGTAATGAAAGTTTTAAACAAGGAATATTATAAACAACTCTTGGCAGAGATTAAAGATTATTTAAATAAATGGATAAATATTCTGTATTCATGAATTGGTAGACTTAACTTCGTAAAGATGTTGAGACTACCGAAGGCAATCAAATTTTCAACAGTCTCTGATTTTAGGGAAATAGGAAGAAAACAAAGACAGAAAGCCCCCTTAAACTAAAACAATTTGGAAAGAAAAATAAACTGAGAGGACTCACATGTTCTGATTTTGAAATATTCTAGATGACTACAATATTGAAAACAGTTTGATATCAGTATAAAAATAAACAAATACCAATGGAATAAAATAAAAAGTCTAGAAATAAACCAATACAGCTATGAATAGTTAATTTTCGGCAAAGTTCTAAGTCTACTAAGTGAAGAAAGGTCTTTAAGAAATTATGTTTAGAAAATTGGATTTCTACCTGCAAAATAAAAGAAACAGGATCCTTGTATCCATATCCATAGCTTTAACAACTGGATGAAATTAGCTTTAACAATAATCTTTAGAAAAGTACATACAAATGCCACCTGTTGTCTACATAAATAAAATACCATCAAGAAAATTTGTATGCATTCATATGTATTTCATATGAAGATCATCTTTCCAGAAAATTTAAAAACTTGACTTACTAAATTTTGCTATATTTTAATTTACAATTATTTTAAGCCTTCATTCATTATGCCTATTCAAATTAAATTAACAAAATTTCAATTTATTTTTTAATAAATAACTTTTATCTTTGTGTTTTTCAAACAGTGAAATTAAAATGAGTATTACAAATTCACCACATATTGTAATTTTTCAAATTAAAACATTCAGCCAGAGCTCACTTTTAGAAGTAGTCCTTAGAAATTTTTGCACCACTGATGAAATGCACTGACAGTTATGTTAATCTGGTTATATTAGAGAAATAAATCCACTGAAACTCATATGTATAAGATAGAGTTTTATATAAAGGATAAGTGAAGTCCAACATCCCAACTCAGTGCTGCCAAAACCCATATGCCCAACACCAATCCACAGTCTTCCTCCATCTCACAAAGCACATGCAATGTGCTGACTGCAGGAGGAAAGCTGAATCAGTGAACGTGTAAGCATCTCAGCACTGTCAGGGGTCTCCACAAGGCTGCTACAACACTCAGGGCTGCATTGGGGTAGTTCCATGTGCCTTCTCCTCAGGTATGTCTTATAGGAAGTGAGCCTTGCCAGCAAAAGCAGAGAACTATCTAATTCAGCTGCACTATGGCCAACCAGCAGAAAGCAAGGGACCCGAGAACTCAAAAGGCGAGGCTCACGAGCCATTTATCTCTCCACCCTTTAACTAACCCCACATGTGTTTATTGGCCAGGTTGGCAAAATAAACTTTCTCACAGTTCAATTCTATCCTTTTAGCAACACTAAATTATTCATTTTCATCTTAATGCAGTGCTTCTTCAGTAAAAAGAAACCATGGAATCATAGGTGAAGGGAGACAGCAGTTGGTATAAAATATGAAAATAATGATAATTTATAAATTATCAAGGAGTCAAGATAGAAAGAGGTGGGGGGAGGGAAAACAGAGGAGCTGATACCAAGGGCTCAAATAGAAAATAGATGTTTAGAAAATGATGATGGTAACATATGTACAAATATGCTTGATACAATTGATATTTGCATTATTATAAGAGCTGTAAGAGCTACCAATAAAATGATCTTTAAAAAATGTAATTAAAGAAACTTTATAATGATTACTGTAATTTATTATGTTCCCAGATTTGCTAGGGTCTGTAATTGTGCCTTTTAGTCCAGGTACACTAGGGAAACAAATTCATAAACACACATATGTGTCAGACAGTGTAACATATGACAAAATAATAACAATTTATGAATTATGAAGGGTTCATGAGATAGGGGGAGTGGGGAGGGAAGGGGAAAATGAGGAGTTGATATTAAGGGCTCAAGTAGAAGGCAAATGTTTTGAGATGATGATGGCAACAAATGTACATATGTGCTTGACACAATGGATGTTTATATGGATAGTGATAAGAATGGTATGAGCCCCCAATAAAATGATTTAAAAAGAAAGAAAGAATTTAATATACAAGAGCAGTTGAATGTTGAGAAAACTTCCCAGTTCGGTCCATATCAAGTCGATAAGGCAGATATTAGCCTATATATCCAATACCAATAGCCCTCTTCAGATTCACAAAACACATGCAATGACTGAGTGCAGGATGATCACAGGCCAGTGGGTAGAAATTCTTTGGATCCAGTTGTGTTGTAAGCATCTCAGTGCTGGCAGGGGTCTCCACATGGCTTCTCCATCTTCCAGGGCTGCATCAGAGTAGGTCTATGTGGCTTCTCAGGAATGTATTGCAGGGAATCAGCAGAGAAAGAGTGTGTTTCCTATCTCCAAGAAGGAAAACACAGATTTCTCCGAATTGTCAGGAGAAGGCCATCCCTACACAGAGGCCTCATTAACCATGATCTGATTGACAGACAAGACTCCACTCCTTCACTCTTAATTCTCTCAAGTCCCAAATTGACAGTATATTGTATAACTACCACAGTTCCTGTTAACTGTTTTTCCAATATTGTCCTTTGCTCCTCCATATTCCTGTCATAGCTTGGATATTAATGGGATATTAAGTCAGGATTTGTGGCCTCAGACAAGATCCAGACTCCCCAAAATATGTATCTGCCACCTGTTTAACATGCTTTAAAATAACCTTTCTAAGTTATTTTTATGTAAACCACATTTACTTATGAATAGCAAATTACACATTTTAAATAGCAAAGATCTTAAACTTAAAAATCATTTCTCTTTAAACATCTTCTTGTCAAATCATTTTGCTTGCATCACACCTGACAATGTCTAAGAAATAGGACACATGTAATGTATACTAATTTATTATTATTATTATAAAGTTTCTCAAAGTCAGTTTTTTTTTAATTTCTCCAAGAGTTAGTTGGAAGCATTGGAGTGTAGAAATTAGATTTTCAGGATCTCTTAGAGAGTTAGACTTAATTGTTTTTCTTTTGTTCTTCTTTAAGAAAAAAATCAGCCAACCAAAGGCCCAAAGGTATCAACAAAACTATGTGACCTGCCTGCTCTTTCATGAAGTGGCCAAGAGGAATAACTCTACTGACTAAGTTGAGAGGCTAGGGGGGGGAGGAGGGGGATAATTATTTTCAGCTGAAGTCTACCCTGTCCTACTCAGTCACTGAAATGATTACATTGGAGATTCTGTCTGGAGGTCTAGTGTGCATATCTATTGCTATGCTAACTTTAAATCCATTTCCAGCTCTGAGACTCTTAAGTTTTAAAATAAAATATACATTTACCATATCTTTAATAGGGTGGGCATGAAATAGCAATTTTCACTTACAATCTACGTACTTTGTAAGGAAACACAAATGTTCTTTGCATAAATTTAGTGCAAAAAGCACTTTTAAAACGGAATTATTAAATATTCATTTAATTAATATAATATAAATCCACATTACTTTTATTATTATAAAAATCTGAATAATAAATATATCAATTTATATTTATTTCAATATTGCAAGTCTTTTATTTAAAGGAAAATGACTGCTTTCTGAATGTGACAATTAATGAAGAAGTTTTATTGCAAAGTTATACATTATTGAACAGATTTCTCCAAGGTCTTGCAAGCCATTATCTTACTTGCTTATTTTAAGACCTCATTAACTTGAAACTTCAAAGTCCTCTTCTCTAAAATAGACATAGAAATATCTAATTTGTTGTTCATCTTTTAAAAATTAGATAATACACCTAAAGGATTCAAGACAATGGTCATTAAAATGTAACAGAATATGGATATGTGCCAAGATGGTGACCAGATAGGTAGCTCACGCCCAGAGCTCCATAAAGCCTGGTGAGTGGGGAGATTTGGGGGTCGAGTAAGGGTATCAAGTCTGTCTGCTGATTTCCCAAAACAAATCAGAGCACTTCTCTGAACAAGAAGCTGACTTTGACCCATCACTTGCACTCCCTGCAGACAGCTGTGGTCTCTTTTGCAGTGCTCAGGCATCCACTCTGCCTCGACCAGTGCCACAGGCCAGCCAGGCTTATGGTGGAGGCTTCCACCCTGCCTTGGCACTCTGTGCAGACCAGTCAGCCAGACACCCCCACCGGGGGGGGGGGCACCTCGTCTGGATGCTCCACACAGACCTGCCAGCCACCCCCAACCCCCTGTCCAAAGTGGTTTGCACTCCTGGTGCCACAGGGCAGCTAGGCATGCAACAGAGGCTTCTTCCCTGCTTAAGTGTCCATGCATACCTACCAGATCCCACACACCTGGAAGTCTCCACCCAGAGGTTCCCGCCCCATCTTGGTGCTCCACACAGACCAGTCAACCAGGGTTCCTGCCCCCCGACCCCTACACACACAGACACACCGAAGTTCCCATCCTGCGGCAATGCTCCGGGCCTGCCAGGCATTGGACACAAGTGTGGCAGACACTTCTGCAGCTGAGGGTAGGGACCCAGGATTTTGGAGCTTGTCTACTGCATTCTTCCTTTTCCTACTTGATTCTTCCTGCCCCCCATGCTCCGATGTGCACCAGCAGTGGAT
Organism: Tenrec ecaudatus; assembly: GCF_050624435.1. NCBI lineage: Eukaryota > Metazoa > Chordata > Mammalia > Afrosoricida > Tenrecidae > Tenrec > Tenrec ecaudatus. The sequence goes on from NC_134536.1 coordinate 107,940,395, forward strand.
CTGCACGTTAACAGAAGTGGTGGGTCCTCCCTCCCACTCACCTACCCATGGAAAGTGACTCTAGCCAGCCAGGAACAGATCACCCAACCCCCAAGCCATCCCCTAAATACGCTCCCCTGCACTGGGGCCAATACTTTCTATCAGACTGCAGCGTACACAGCTGCAAACAGCCCCGAAGGGGACCTAAAGGTGACTACAGCCCAAACCATAGGCCAATGTGAGAGGGAATCCAAGGCAGGACTAAGGTGAAACAAAACCCCACAAGACAGTTGGCTAAAGGCAACCAGCTGAAACACCAACACCAACCTCTCAAAAGAGCCTAGGGCTCTGAGATACCCAAGGAAATTGCACCTGGTTCGAATAAATCAACTAAAAAACAGCAAGCTGCTTCCACAGCTTCAACAAGAAAAGAGAAACAAAATCCAATGCCAGGGGACCATCTGGACCTAATGGCAGTCATAGAAAATGCAGACATTGACCTCCCACAAAATGAAATCTTCAAAATGCTGCTTAGAGTCATACAGAACATCAGGGAAGCATTACAGAAAAAGGATGAAATGATAGAGGAGATAAAGGCCACTCACTAAAGGGAAATATAAGAGCTAAGGGGCAAGATATCAAAAAGTAATAGCAAATGTACAAACTTTGCCCAAAGAACGGAGGAGGCAGAGAACCACACCAGTGACTGAGAGGACTCACAAGCAGAATATTAATAAATGTGAGAAAAAGTCTAACAAGTCCATGAAAGAAGCGGAAGAAATCCTCAAAGCTATGTCTGATGTTATGGAAGGAACAACATCAGAATTATTGGATTACCGAAGGAATGCACATCAAGGAAATCAATATCAAAAACAGTGATGGAATGCTTGGAGGAAAACTTCCCTAGCTTAATGAATGAAAACCAGGCAACCATTCAGAAGGCCGAGAGAATGCCAGCTAGTCTGAATTTCAAGAAGTCACCAAGACATGTAGTTGTTAAACTATCCAACTATGAGGAAAAGGAGAAAATTAGGAGAGCATAGAGGTAAAGACAGGCAATCATACATAAAGGCAAGCAGATAAGAATATGCCCAGAGCTAACAGCAGACACTATGAAGAAGAGGAGTGAGTGGAGTCACATAGTCTGAAAATTTCAGGAAAATATCTCAAACCTATCCAGCAAATTTATCTCTCAAAGTTGATGGTGCAGTGAGAGTCTTCCAAGACAAGGAAAATCTCAAAGAATATGCTAAAAGGAACCCAGCACTACAAATGATCCTTACCAACCCAGTATGAGCAGAAGAGCAACACTCACAAAGTACATGTGAGTACACCACCACACAGAAAAATTCCACCCTGAGACCATCAAAGGAAAACAGACCACAAGATAACACTGGATCAACGATGGAAAGAAGGCAAAAAATGAACCATATATATATACATATACCCAACCCACAGAAAAGAAATGAAGGTAGGAAAAAACCCAACACAAGAGGGATAAAATGACATCATAGAGTCCACAGATAGAAGAAATAAACCTCAATATTAATGGAATGAATTCAGGCTGTAAGAGACACAAACTAACAGCTTGGCTTAGAAAACACAACCCCTCAATCTGCTGCCTACAGGAGACACATCTCAAGATTGCATACAAAAATAGGCTGAGCATAAAAGTCTGGAGAAAAATATACCAAGCAAACAGCAATTCAAAAACAAAGCAGAAGTTGCGATTCCAATCTTGGATAAATTTGATCTCAAAGTGCAAACCAAAAAAAAAAGACAAGGAGGGACACTATATAGTGCTCAAGGCAACCATACAACAAGAACCGCTAAGCAGCATTCTAAACATTTACTCACAAAACATGCGTTCAGTGGAATATGTCAATCAAATGCTCCAAAAGATGAAAAAAGAAAGCAATCTCAACAATTATAGTAGGTGACTTCAATACACCATTCTCTGAGAAAGATAGATCACTGGGAAAGAAACTCAACATGGAGGCTAAAGATCAAAACACTACAATTAGACAATTTGACCTGGTAGTTATCTATAGATATCTACAGATATCTCCACCTAAACACAAAACAATTCACATTCTTTCCAAGCACACATGGCACATATAAAAGATAGACCACATATTAGGGTATTAGTCGAATCTGCATTCATTTAAGTACATTGATACATACAGACTTCTCTCTCTGACATTGTGCCATGAGGCTGGAAATCAACAAAAGGAAGATGAAGAAAACAAGGGTAAAAAATTGGAGAATGAATAACTCTCTATTGCAAAAGGAGTGTGTACTGGTCCAGATCAGAGATGAAATTAGGAGAATTCTAGAAACCGAGAATGAGAATAGGATGTACCAAAGACTTAAGGGACACAGCAAAGGCGGTCATCAGAAGAAATTTCATAGCAATACATGCACACATAAAAAAGGAACAGAGACTTTATAATTGATGCGCTGGCACAAAATTTACAGCAACTAGAGCAGAGTCAACAAGACAATCCAACTAATAGCAAAAGTAAATAAATAATAAAAATCAGGGTTGAGATTCAGGAGAGGGAAAATAAGGAAACTATGGAAAAAGTACTGCTGCTAAAAGTTGGTTCTTCAAAAGGATAAATAGAATGAACAGACCTCCTGCGAACTTAACTAAAGAAACGAAGGAACAGATTTCAATAGCAAGGGTGAGGGATGAATGAGGGCCATTACAATGGACCCTAGTGATATCAAAAGGATAATTACATAGTACAATGAAAGTCTTTACTCCAAAGAATTCAACAACTTGTAATACATGGACAAATTCTTGAAAAAACATCGCCCCCCCCCCCCCTCCAGACTATCCCTGATGGACATTAAGAATCTCAACAGACCCATATCAATAGACAAAATAGACAGGGTTTCAAGGGATTACCAACAAAAAAAATCCCCTGGACCAGATGGCTTTACAGGAGAATTCTATCAAGTACTCAGGGAAGAACTGACACCAATCATACACAAACTTTTCCAGAACATAGAAAAACATGGCAAACTCCCAAATTCTTTCTATGAAGCTAGTATAACTCTGGTACCTAAACTAGGCAAGGATCCCACAAGAATTGAGAACTAAAGACCAATTTCCCTAATGAACATCGATGCAAAAATCCTTAACAAAACAGTAGCCAACAGAATAAAAAGTATAAAAAACAAGTACATCACCACGACCAAGTGGCATTCATGCCAGGGAGGCAGGAATGGTTCAACATATGAAAGACCACTAGTATTATCAGCCACTTTGACATGAAAGATTATAAGAACCACATGATAATATCAATAGATGCAGAGAAAGAATTTGACAACATCCAACACCAATTCCTGTTTAAGACACTCAAGAAGATAAGAATGGAAGGAAAATTCCTCAATATACTACAAGCTATATATGAAAAACCAACAGCCAGTGTGGTAGTCAATTGAGAAAACACGAGATCAATTCTTCTGAAAAAGGGGACTAGACAAGGAAGACCCTTGCAAGTCCTCACTCCTATTTAACATCGTACTGGGGGTCCTAGCTAACAGTATAAAACAAACACAAAAAAAGACATCAAAGGTATTCGTCTGAGGAAGGAAAAAGTGAAACTATCATTATTCGCAGATGATATGGTTTTATATAAGGAAAATCCCAAAAGTTCCATGAGAGGAGTACTGGAAGCAATAGAGAAATATGGCAGAGTGGCAGATTACAAGATCAACAAACAGAAGTCTATCAGACTGCTATATACATCAGACAAGGCCATAGAAGAGGGGATCAGAAAGGTGGTACCTTTCACAAAAGGCAAACATAAAAGGAAATATCTAGGGATATACCTGACTACAAAAACCAAAAGATCCGTCTGAGGAAAACTATAAAAGACTATTAAAAGAAACTAAGGATGACCTCAACAAAAGGACATTCCATGTGCATGGATCAGAAGACTCAATATAGTAAAGATGTCAGTTCTACCCAAGACACTCTATAAGTTCAATGCTTTCCCGATCCTAATACCATCATCCTTCTCAAAATTTTTTGAAAAAAACTGATTACCAACTTCATATGGAGAGGGAAGAAACCCAGAATTAGCATAGAACTCCTCAAGAAAAAGGACGAAGTTAGAGGGCTTGCTTTACCTGACATTAGCACATACTATACAGCCATAGTGGTCAAAACAATGTGGTTTTTGTAAAATGCTAGATATTCAGACCAATGGAAAAGGATTGAAACTCCAGAAATAAAATCAGCAGCACACAGACAACTGATCTTTGATAAGAAGGCTAAAAAAAAATCAAATGGGAAGCAGATGCCCTCTTCAATACGTGGTGCTGGAAAAAAATGGATATATATCTGCAGAAAAATAAAGACCCTTACGTCACTCCATGCACAAGAATAAACTCAAGGTGGATCACAGACCTAGAGGTAAAACGCCAAACTATTAGGATTACCCATGAGGAAATTGGAACAAATCTGAGAACTTTGACTCAGGGAATGCACAGGTTATCAGAGATAGGAAGGACACAAACACAGAGGAGTCACAGATTGACAAGTGGATTATGCTACAGATAAAACACTTGTGTATATCGAACGAATTCGCCAAGAGAGTAATGAGAGACCAGAGACTGGGAAAACATCTTTAGCAATGACACATCAGGCAAAGGCCTTATTACTAAAATCTACAATACTCTGTTAAACTACAACTAGATAAAAATCACTTGTCTACTGAGTAGGTGGCCAAAGGACCTGACCAGGAGTTTCTCAAGGGCAGAAATCCAAATGGTAAATAAACATATGAGGAAATGTTCCTGATCATTAGCCATAAGAAAAAAGCAAATTAAAACAACTATGAGATTCCAATAAACACCTTCAAAGGTAGCCCAATTCAAAAAACCAGAAAGCAACAAGTGTTGGAGGGGCTGTGGGGAGACAGGAACTCTCATCCACCACTGGTGGACCTATAAGTATGTATAGCCACTATGGAAATCGATCTGGCAATATCTAAAACAGATGGAAATTGAGCTACCATATGATCTAGCAATCTCCCTACTGGGTGTATACCCAGAAAAATAGAAAACAAACCACAGCCAGACATCTGTGCTCCAATGTTCATCACAGCACAGTTCACAATTCCAAGGAGTTGGAAACTACCCAAATTTCCATCAAGAGATGAATGGATTAAAAAGTTGTGGCACATACATACAATGGAGCACTATGCATTCCTTAAAAGCAGTGATGAATGCATGAAGCACATCGCTGTATGGGAAGAACTGGAGGAAATTATGCTAAGCAAAGTAAGCCAAGCACAAAAGGACAAGTACAACATGAGTCCGCTGAGGTAAGCTTAAAAAAATCCAAAAGGGGCACAAGGAAGAAGCTACTGTATACATTCATCCCTGGGGTGAAGACCAGGTAATATGTCAGGGACCAAGCTAAACCCAGGGATAGATAATGTAGCCAACTAAAAAAGAGGGAGGATGGAAAACATGGGTAGCCGGGGGAACAGGGCACTAACCCACCAAAGGGAGGGTGTTGTTTATATCTCCACAGGGAAAGAGGGGCCAGACTTCAACTCAGTGCTCCAAGACAAGAACGCAACACACTGGCATGAATCGGAGAAAATAGAAAGGTCTGAAGGTCTGCCTCCATTACCAACTAAGTGGACAGCCCCCTGCCCACCAGAAGAAAAATTTCAGAGGCCAGCACTGAAGATACAGCTGAAGGAGAGGGACAAAATTGATCAGAGTACATAGGAGCAAATGAGGAGAGGAGGAAAAAAGAGAGAGAGAAGCATATCCTGGCCACCAAGCCCTGAGGACAATATTTCTACTCAGAGCAGCCAGTGCACAGAGAGGACCATAGGGCCAGCCCCACCATGAGACACAACATTCTTCCCTGATCCATAGCACTACAGGGGACAACACTGGAGACACACTGTGGGAATTGTGCCTGCCCTGACACTACCACACCAAGACAAGACTCTGGGGCATGCAACAGAGCAGCAAGGGGAGCAGGGCAATGAAGTCCCCAGGGAACACCAAAAATAGACTGTGGAGCCAGGCTGTGGTACCCCATCAGACTTCACTGGAAAACACTCATAAAGGACAACAAAAGACCTTGAATTATTTGTAGGCTTTCCCAGTTTCCTGGATTTTCTTACCTTAAAGCTACATCACTGACATGTCGGCCTCAAACTTCACATGAGATTATCCCTGTATCTGTCTGTGTATCTTCTCTTGTTATGAGTATATTGTCATATTGGATTAGGACCCAGCCTGATGGAATCATCCTAACATAATTACAACTGGAAAAATCTTATTTACAAATGAGGTCATTTTCAGAGTATAGGAAGTTTGACCTCAACATATTTTTAATTGAAGCATATTCTATATAAAATACAACAAAATATAATAGGAATGTTGATTGTTTCAACTAGAAGTAAGTAGTAAATGGATTGTGAATTAATTTGATTCTAACAAATATCTCTTCATGTACTGTCAACACACTTAGATATTATTTAAAATACTGAAATTTTAAGGAACTGTCAATGACCAACACTTTGGACCTGTTGTTAGGAGAGACAAGTCCCTGGAGAAGGCCATCACGCTTGGTAAAGTGGAGGGGCAGTGAAAGAGAGGAAGGCCTAAGCAAGAAGGGTTCACATACCAGCCGCAACATCGGGCTCAGGTATAGGAACAATTGTGAGGATGATGCAATGTTTTGTTCTGTTGTGCAGAAGGTCACTATGGGTAGCAAATGATTTGCTGCCACCTAGCAACAAAAACAATTATCTGACAATGTGTCAGACTGTGATGGCTTATGTGTCGCTGTGATGCTGGGAGCTGTGCCACTGGCATTTCCAATGCCAACTGGGTCATCAAAGTCAACAGGCTTCAGTAGAGTTTCTAGACTAAGAACACACCAGCAAGAAGGAATAAGATGTCCACTTTTGGGGATTTAGTTATTGAAATATTATGGATAGCTTCGAAACATTGTCAGAAAGTCTTCATTTGCTGATAGGGAATAAATCAAAATGAAAAGAAATATCTGCAAACATCAATTGATGATAAGAATTTGAATTGTACAATATATGAGTCCAAGAAAATTAGAAATAAATGGAATGTATAAAGATCAACATTCTAGGAAATAATGAGCTAAAATAGACTGGCATTGACCATTTGAATCAGAAACCATATGTTTTACTATGCTAGGAATGATGCAATCAAGAGAATTGGCCTCAATTTCATCACCAAAGAGGCCATTCTAAGATCTATCTTGACGTACAGTGCTCCCCCTGATAGGATAACATCAATCTGCATACAGAGAAATCCAGCCAATCTAACTACCATTCAATTATATGCACCAGCTGTTAAAGCTCATGATGCAGAAATTGAAGAATTCTACTAATGCTTTCAGTCCAATATTGATCAAATATGCGACCAAGATGCATTGATAATTACTGCACTAAAAGCAATTGGAATGCAAAAGTTGGAACAAAGAAGAAAGAACAGTAGTTAGAAAGTATGGCCTTGGTGATAAAAAACAAAACAAAAACAAAAAACCAGAGGTCATATGATAGATTTTGTAAGACCAAACCCTTTTTCATAGAAAATACCTCTTTTCAACAACACAAATGGTTACTGTACACATGCACGTATCCAGACAGAATACACAGAAATAAAAATGATCACATCTGTGGGAAGTGGAAGTGGAAAAACTCAATATCACCAGATAAAATGTGGCCAGAGACCAACTGTGGAACAAGTCTTAAATTGCTTATATATAAATTCACTTTGAAGCTAAGGAAAATTAAAGCAAGTCCAAGAAAGCTAAAACACCACCTTGAGTCTATCCCACATGGATGTTGTGCTAGCCCGGGTAGATAAGAGAAACAAAATTCATAGATACTCATATGTGTATAAAGAGCTTTATATATAACTCATATATGTATAACATGCTTCATATAAAGAGTAATTGCAAATTGAGGAAACATTCTGGCTCAGTTCAGATCAAGTGCATAAGTCCAATATGTCCAATACAAATCTATAAATTCAATATGTCCAATAGCAACCTATAAATTCCTCTTCAGACTTGTGAAACAAGCAATGATGCCAAATGCAGGAAGATCACAGTCCAGTGGATGGAAAGTCTTGCGGATGCAGTGGCAGTGGAAGCATCTCAGAGCTGGCAGGGGTCTTCACGTGGCCCCACCAGCTCCAGGGCTCTAGCATAGCTCCATCTGTCTTGTAAACAGTAATGTCTCAAGGGAGTGAGTGTGTCACACCTTCAGTGAGCTATTGATCTCTGTCATGCCTCCAAATGAAGTCATCAAGTTGTGACCTGATTGACAGGCCAGACAGCACCCCTTCCTCAAGTTGCCAGATTATGTAACTGCCACAGATGTCTAGACCATATCAAGAACATATTAGACACACTGAACAAAACACCCAATGAGCTGTTGGAGGATATCAAGAATATCACTCATGAAGAAAGCAAAAGATCATTAAACACACGCGAAAGATCAATGCGATGTCAGAAGAGACTCTGAAAGGTTCTCTTCATCAGAATAGCTAAAGCAAATAGAAGAAAAGATGAAATCAGAGAGTTGAATAGATATTTTCAAAGGGAAGCTTGAAAACTCAAAAGTAAGAACATGCTCAATGTTTCTTAAACTGAAAGAACTCAGTAAAAGTTCAATCCTGGAGTTGTAATATTGACAGATACCATGGGCAAAATAGTGAATGATACAGGAAGAATCCAAAAAAGATGGGAAGAAGAGTCCCTGGACCAAAAGGAATTGGTTGATATTTCATCATTTGTCAGGAGGTAGCATATGAACAAGAACTAAAGGTGCTGAACGACAAAGTCCAAACTGCACTAAAAGCATTAGGCAAAACAAGACTACAGGAACTGATGGAATACCAACGGTAAGGTTTCAACAAGCCGATGAAGCACTGAAAGCACTTAGTCATCTATGCCAGGAAATTTGGAAGACAGCTACTTGTCCAACTGAGTAGAAGAGATCCATATTTGTACCCTTTCCAAAGAAAGGTGACCCCAAAGAATACTCAAATTGTAGAACAACATCATTAATATCACATTCAAGTAAAATTTTGCTGAAGATCATTCAAAACCTCTTGTAGTAATACATTGACCGCACAACCAGAAGTTCAGGCCAGATTCAGATGAGGATGTGGAACAAGGGATATCATTGTTGATATCAGATGGATCTTGGCTGAAAGCAGAGGATACTATAACGATGTTCACTTGTGTTTCATTGACTAGGCCAAGGTATTTGATTATGTGGGTCATAAGAAGAAGAAAAAGAAACTTTCATTGTGCTTATGTGGAACTTTTACATGGATCATGAGGCAGTTGTGTAAATAGAACATGGAATGACTGCATGGATTAATAGCAGGCAAGCCATGTAATCAGGCAAGCCATGTAACAGGGTATCTTCCCACCATACTTATTCAATCTGTGTGGGAAACAGACCTGGGAAGAGAGCGTATGTGGATAAATTCTCTGTGCTCATATGTTCAGGAGTCTGGGAGGCTAGGACTCCCGGGAAAGGAGGCATTCACATTCATGGGGGGAGATGCATCCAGTCACAGTCACATTGTACTAAGTAAAATTGTTCCCCTCAATCCCTCCTCAGAACCCCCTCCCACCACTATCCCCTGTCAAAATGCCAATTTTAAGCAAGCATATGGTCACTTACTATACTCTCTCATTTTTTGTAATCAAAATATCATTTTATTGAGGGTTCTTACAGCTCTTATACCAATCTATACATCAGTTATATTAAGCCTATTTGTACATATTTTGCCATCATAATTTTCTAAACATTTACTTTCTATTGGGCCCTGGGAATCAGCTCCACTTTTTTCCCTCTCTCTGTGTCTCCTTACCCTCATGACCCTTGATATTATTTTCACATCTTACACCCACTGCTGTCTCCCTTCCCCCATAATTTGTGTTGCTCATCCCCCTGGGTGGGGGTGTGTGTGGTTATGTGTTGATCATTGCAAATGGTTCCCTTTTCCTACCCTCCTCGCTCCACTTTCCCCCTACCCACCTCTCCCCACTTTCCCCCTACCCTCCTGGTATCCTTACTCCCATTCCGGTTCCTGGATTCCCTGTGTCCTGAGATCTTATCTCTTATCTGTACCTGTGCATATGCTCCAGTTTAGCCCACAATGAAAGGCAGGACTGGGATCATAAGAGTAGGAGGTGAGGAAGCCTCAAAGAACCAGAGGAATGTTGTGTGTTTCATCAGTGCTGCACTGCGCCCTGTTGGACTCATCCCTGCCTTGTGACCCTTCTGTGAGGGGATGTCCTATTGTCTACAGGTGGGTTTTGGGTCTTCTGGTGCCTGTTACCCAATCCTGTCAACACCGCATGCTTGCACAGGCCGGTGTGCTTCTTCCACGTGGCTTTTCTAACAACCTGGCATTCTATGATGCTCACCCTCCTGGCAAGATTGCTGAAGACAAATGGGTGCATCAGCAAATGTGGTGAAGAAAGTGGATAGTGCCCGGCTATCAAAAGATATAGCGTCTTGGGTCTTAAAGGCTTGAAGCTAAACAAGCCCACTTACTATACTCTTGAAGGTCAACTACTTAAAGGGTATCTGCTAAAGGTTATTTTTTATTAAAAGCAGTCAGACCAACACAACCTAAGTAGGGCTTACTCCCTTCTGATAAGGATCCTAGATTGTTCCCCTGGAGAAGAGTTCTGGGGCACTTAAGGTCAAGCACACTCAGATATGACCAAGATTGGGCCACCATCTTAGCTCTAAAACCTGCCCATCTTTTTACATGTGTACCTTCCTGTCACATGTATGCCTCTAATATCTCCCCTTGCTGTTGCATGTGCACCCATAGTTTGTCCCTCTCCAGTTACTTGTACACCTCTAAAACTACCCCTTCCTGTTACATATGTGTGTACTGTGGCTTGCATGCCCGAGATTATATAAGGCTACTAAGAGAATCGATTACTCTCATTCTGGTTTGATTGCCCCGGAAGAGGTGAGCCTTTAAATACTTTGTGTGTTGTTCTTTTAATTTACCCTCCGATTACACAACCACCCCTTGGGTCCATTCGGTTGTGGAGAGACTGACCCCCCCCCTAAAAAGGGCATGCTGAGTAAATCATCACAGAAGCTGCAGTATATGAAGAAGAATGTGACTTCAAATTGGAGGAATTCTTAACCTCCTTCAATACACAGATTGCCTGGTCTTGGCACAGGGACGCCATTTTGAGTTCGGCGCCTCCACCTTAGCTCTCAGAACTCATCCCTCTCTGGCCTCCCCTCCTCTTGATGAAAACCGCAAGTTCTGAGAACCAAACATCCACAGAGCCAGGACTGTCTTTGAAGATATGGTCACTCCACCCATCCTTGACATGTAGATAAGATTAAGGACCTTCTCCCTTCTGAAGCACCTGTGTGCAGACCCTCCCCAGCGTTGATCCTTCCCAGCTGTGCCTGCCAGCAGTGGGCATAAAAACGCTGCCAGGATTTTTTCCCAGCATGGTTTCAATAGCTCAATACCCTGAGTTGCTGAACCCACCCGCAAGCTTCTCAATAAAGCCTGCTTCTAAAACTTTGCCAATTAGATCTTTAGTTCTGTTTCGCGCCCCAATAAACCTTACACAGATGATGCAACCTTGTTTTCTGAAAGGGAGGAGGACTTGAAGCACTGGCTAATGAAGATCGGGGATTTTAGCCTTCAGTGTGGATTACAACTCAATGTGAGGAAGATGGATATCCTCACAACTGACCCAACAGGTAACATCGTGATAAATGGAGAAAAGCTTGAATTTCTCCAGGATTTCAACTTGCTTGGATCCACAATCACTGCTCAAGGAAGCAGCTGGCAAGGGATCAAAGGATTCATTCCATTAGGCAAATCTGCTGAGTAACACCTCTTTAGAGTATTCACGGAATGATGCTACTTTGATGACAAGGTGCTCCTGACCCAAACCATGATGTTTTCAATGGACTCATATGCATGCGAAAGCTGGAAATTTAATAAGGACGAGGAATTGGTACATTTGAACTGTGGTACTTTAGAAGAATACTGAAAATAAACCTAACTATCACAGTCCCATGCTCTGCTAAAAGAACAAAACATTTATCTCGGAAAAAGCTCCTTAGAGGAAAGTTTGGCAAGACATAGTCTTGTAGACTTTGAAACTATTGTCAAGAGAGACAGTCCCTGGAAAGGGTCATCGTGTTTAGAAAAGTGGAGCAGCATGTGGTCATCATGTTTAGAAAAGAGGAAGGCCCTCAAGGAACTGGACTGACAAAGAGGCTGCAACAGTAGGCTCCGGCCTGGTAACAATGGTGAGAATGTTTCTTCTGCACTGCACCGGGCCACCGTGGGTGAGAGCCAACTAGACAGCACTCAACAGCAATAAGAAAAACATGTTTACCTCTCTGGTTTCTAACAATCATTGAAGTGGGTACACAGAACCAACAGAGAAAATTCATGATTAAATTGTTTATAGAGGAAGTTAAAAGTTTAAATGCCAGTAAGAAAGACCCAGGATTGAGTTGTTCATCAGGACATGCTACAAAATTCTTTGGGGTCTGGAAATTCTTCCCCAAGGGAACATGCCACTGCTGTAAGCCTCAACCTTAAAGTACTCAGTTCAAGCCGAGGCCAGCAAACCCAGCTCCCTGAATAATTATCTTGAGGCACCTGACTCCAATAAGCTTCAAGGCGAAGGCATTCAGCCCCGCTTCTGTGATTCAAGTCCAACTTCCCCAGTTAAATGTTCAGAGACCGGCCCGCACCCTGACTTTGATAGATATCCTACACAAAAGCACTCAGCTTTCCTTACGCCTCTGAACTGGTAAGTCCAACTCTCTGTTTTATCCTCTGGCTTTTGGTACTGTTGAAACTATGGCTGCCTTCTAGATTCAGAGGTTCATTGTGCAGGAGACTCAGGTCCAAAACCCACTCTCCATTCTTGGTTCTTGCTAGTACTAAGATCCCTCCTTCTGCTTCATATTATATGCACCAGGGGTTCATATTATATGCAGCAGGATAGCATTCTTGGGAATCCAGTTTACTGTTACTCACAGGTGAATCTTATTAGTATCTCCCGCTACCTTCTTACCAGATCCATTCAGGGAAAGTTTGTTTGATGGGGGTTAGAGACTGGCTAAATAACTCACTACCCCGTACTATAGGACTCTACATAAAGCAGTCAAAGAAGTAATAATTTCCACAGTTTATTTTTATTATTACAATACCATTTCAGGGGAATATAATCTTAGAATGTCTAAACTTAGTACCATTTGATTTTAGAAAATTCTAAGGAATGATAGTAAAGAATCTGGATTTTAAAATATATACTATAAAATGTTTATAATCCTAGCCTAATAGGTTGTAATTTAAAGAGCTAAAGGAAAGCCACAGACTTATATGGCTGGTAGAGATTACTGAAGGCCATCTGGCCCATAGTCTCCTTCCGTTAGGACAACACATATCTAAATCATTCCAAATGACTCGTACTCTTAGAAACTGTGACCTCACTATAAATATATTTGCAATTACTCTCTCTCTGTGAAATATCTTGTTCATAGCCATAGTAAACTATCATATGCCTTTTTATATCTAGTAAGACCTTGGTATGAATGTAAACCAAATCAAGTATAGGTTTATTTTGAAAAAGAGTTTTATATATTTTAAAAAATCATATACAAGCATAATTTTACATACTTTTATTCACTTTGCATTTTTTATGTTGGGAATGTGCTAGGGGAACTGCGATAGCCACTCAATCATATAAACCTACATTGAGAACAATTCTGGTCCCTGGTTCTTTGATGATAATTCTCATCCTGTTTCAGAGTTATATCAGGACTGTATAACCATACCTCCATTGTTGAAATATGGATAGAAATTATAAAAGTCCCGTCAATCCTAATTTTACTTGTAGTTATTTTATCCATCATCCCAGCTGTTGTCGCAGTTGTGAGGTAACATCAAGTCAGTTCAGACCCATCATGACGTTATAAATAACAGGACAATACACTGCAGGGTCCTACACCCTCCTAACAATCATTCTGATGCCTGAGTCTACTGTTGCAGCCACTGTGATAATCCATCTTGTTAAAGATATTCCTCTTTTTCACTGCCATTTAGCTTTACCAAGCATAGTATCCTTCTCCAGGGACTGGTTTCTCCTGACAGCAAGTCCGATGTATGTTAGAGGAAGTATGGCTATTCTTGTTGATAAGGTGCACTCTCGACTCACTTTTTGCAAGACTCGGGTGATGTGAACGGAGTAAGACTATGGCTAGGGAGCCTTCGTTTCCTGAGGGGGGCACAACTCAAGGCAAACAAACAAACAAAAATAACAGCTGCAAAAATCTATGATTAATTGAAACTTGGAATGGATGAACTACAAATCCAGGAAAATTGGAAGTGGTCAAAATTAAAATGGAAGGCTTAAAGATTGATACTAGGTGTGAACTAAAATGAACTGGTATTGGTCATTTTGAATCAGAAAATCATGTGGTTGGTTTGCTATGCTGAGAATGACACAATCAAGATGAATTAATTATCAAAAGGAATATTTCAAGATCTATTTTGAAGTAAAATGCTGTCTGTGATAGGATTATTTCTATCTGCCTTCAAGGAAATCCAAACAAAACCACTACTATTCAAATTTATGCAGCAGCCACAAAAGTTAAATGAGGAAGACGTTGGAGAATTCTATCAACATCTTCAATCAGAAATTGAATAAATGTGCAATCAGGATGCATTGATAATAATTGGAATGCAAACGTTGGAAAGAAAAACAAAGGAACAGTTGTTGGAAAATATGGTCGGGAGAGCACATAATCAAAGTTTTCAAGGCGAATTATTTCTTGATAGCAAATACCTTTTTAAAATCACGCAGAAACTGTACACATGTATTCCTCTAGATTGAATACACAGAAATCAAATTGACTACATCTATGGGAAGAGACAATGAAGAAGCTCATCATGAGCAGCAAAAACCAGGTCAGGGGCTGACTGTGGAACAGACCAATTTTTTAGGTCAGATTGAAGCTGAAGAAAATTAAAACAAGTTCTCATCCATAGTCACAGCAAATGCCCCCTACTTACCCAGGCATAGTGGTTACCTGTTGAGATGCTAATATCAAGGTCAGCAGTTCAAAACCAAAAGGGAGAAAGATAGGGCACTCCCATAAAGAATTACAGTCTCAGAAACACGCCAGTGTTATCCTATCCTGTCCTATAGGTTCACTATGAGTTGGCATCAACTCAGTGGCAGTGAGTCTGATGTCTGTATGTTTGTTTTTGCTGTTGGATCTAGTTTTAGTATATCATCTAGGTTTTTGTTTATTTGCTTGCTTATATAATTTGTGGTTGTTTTTGTTTGTTTCCTTCTGGAAATTTTAGAAACTCTTTGCTGGAATGTTCCAGAAACAGACTCTATTCCTATAACTTTGGAGTCCATAAAGTTATCCCTCTTCATTCATCCTCAGAGACTTTTTGTCAGGAATTGAGGAACTCCTATCTTATTCCCTTTTAAGGAGTATCAAGCTTCTATCCAAGGTCCAATTAGCATACCTTTCAAGTATCCCTTAAAATTTTATTTTGTATCAATTATGCATTTATTGCCCACTCAAATTGAGGATCATTTATATTGAATAGTTTTTATTTTTAAGTGTTTCTTATGTTCAGAAAACAGACTTAGAAAATATGGAGAAATTGTACAATCCTAATGCACACATTTCCAAATTTTAAACCATAAAGTATCCCCTGTTCAGTTTGAATGAGTCTCTTTGTCTCTGTATAATTTCTGCAGGATCTCTACTGCTTTCCAAATTTCATCATGTTATCCATAATGTATTCTTTATCATGTTATCCATAATATATCATTTTAATAAATTGAGCTATTCTCTGAGTCTATGAAACTATTTTTTTCTTTACTCCTAAATTTTTTTCAATATTGTGAAATTGCATATAATATGATGCAAGAAGGGACTCAACGTTTTTGTAGAAAATGAAATACGAAGACCATCATATTCACCCATTAACTGTTTGAAATCCTTGTGTATCTTCAATAATATAATTCAAAAATTTTAAAATTCTAATTTAGACCCACCCTACTAGCAATGTTGAGCTTATTTCACATATACTTGTTTATCTTTTGGGTTCATGTGTATTATACCTTCTTTTCATTTGGTTATTTTGGGATTTTTCTCTAATATTTTAATCAGTATATATATATATATATATACATATATATATATGAAATAGTAATGCTTACATTCAAATATATATGTATTGCAAATACTTATAATTCTGTTAAGCTTTTAATGTTGTCAATAGTTTTATTATTTCCAAAGGGTATAAATTATAATTTATTGCATTATTACTTAAAGAACACTTAAGTGGATAGTATTGTAATATTTTAAAATATTATTTGAAAAAATTTCTTTCATAAACTTCTTAATATACAGACACTAAAAATACTTAGGATAATTTGAAATACCAAAGGGGTAAGTATGGGCTCACTTATTTAAGTCACAGTTATTGTATGCAAATTATATCTAAAGTTTAAAAAAATTAAATGGCAATCTCCAACAAAATAGAATACTGATAACCTCACATTTAGTTATTTTATTGGATAATCAGCTTCTTAGAGAAAAGTAAAGTAAAATAAACACAATAGTATTCTTCCATAAGACTGCTTTTCTATTCTACCAATTTTCAGTGACTGCCTATTATTTGTTCCATAGGAAATGGAGGTAGATTTATCGCCATCACCACTTGTGTATCACCATAACAGATATAGCTCAGGTTTTGAGACTGATGTCAATCTACCAGTAGGGATATTTTCCCATTTTGAAGATAGCTTGTCTTCTTATTCAATATGGTAAATGCATTAAGAATAAACACTGTACATTTCTTGTTTCTACTCTATTAATTACTTTGAACAGTTTGCCTAATGTTAGCTTTGTTCATTCTTTATCTTACTTCCTTAGGGGCCTTGAGCAACTGGTGTTTTAAATTAACTAGAATATTCATCAAGGGAATAGACAATATTACAAAAATATATTTCACAGTTAAATTGGTATTTCTTAGTTAATATACATTAATAGATAACATGTTGGCTGTGTTAGACAGGGTTCTCTAGAGTAACAAAACCAGGACACTTATGAATATAAATATGGGTAGATATCTACAGCACAAAGAAATATAAGAGCTAATTAGTTCACACAGTAGTACAGAGGACGGACACAGTTCAATTCACTTCCAGTTAATATTACTGAAAAGCCTTAAACTCATGAGGGCTGCTTGGTCCAAGGTCAAGGAAGCAGACAACTTAGTCTTTCTTAAGGCAATGCAGGCAGTCTGGCCACAGGCAGTAAAGAGCAAGGTGGGTCAACAACAGTCAGCAATTCAGGAGCTTAGTGAAGTAGGCCCAGATGGGATATCAAACTCAAGCAATGCACAACAACAGGATCTGTTGTCCTAAAGCTCACGCAGTGTATACACCAGCAGCGTGGCAAAACAGGACTCAAAGCCACCTCTACCTCTAGAGACAAGATTCATGGGTTGGCAGTCCCACAGGTAGTGTAGCTCACAAGTTGAGGCAGAGAACTAGCTAAAGCAGCCTCACAATGATCCCATCATCAGAGAGCAAGAGAGAAAAGGGAGGGCCTTGCTCAGCCATTTATCATTTTGCCCTCCAATTGAACTGTGACCTTATTAATTCCACATGTTACTATTGGCCAGGTTGGCACAAATAACCTACCTACCATGTTGTCCTTACATTTAAAATATTCATAATTATGTTTTAAATATCAATCATAACCACAGATATATTAAAATCTGGCAGTGTTGCATGGTGGTTCGTCTTTGGTATCTGAAAAAGATCATGTAGATTTGACCCTATCTTTGCTGTTATCTGCATGACCAGAGGATTATTCTTTGTGCATATAATTTCTATTATCAGCACAAGTGGTGATAATGTTTGTTGTATAGGATTTTATCTTAGAAAAGTCTGAGATACTAACATTTAAAATGCATTAACTTCATTAGTTTATCACAAAGCAATACGTTTATTGCAAATGCAAGAAAGATGTCTCAGCATCGTTTAGAATAGACCAATCACATTTAGCAGTTACAGTGCGAGCTCATGTGTTGGAGTCTGCATTTTCAAGCTTTAGGAAGTGATTTACTTTTCAGGAAAAGTCTAGGGAAGTGGGCTGTATCATCTTTTGAGCTCAGCCGTCCTACTTCATAACTAGAGTCCACGGTCAGCAGCAGTGGGTAATATCTCTCAGTTCCATCTCTGATATATTTGGGTGAGTGAGCAGAAAATGAGGGTTTATATCTAAATTGAAAGGAGTTAGGTTGTTCTGTGTTTATGTGCTTGATGGTTAAACAAAAGAACAGCGGTTTAAACCTGCCAGCTGCACTATGGGGAAAAAAGATATGGAGGCTCCTTGTATAAAGAGAGCAGCCTCCGAAACCTGACCGAGCAGTTGTAGTCCATCTTAGAGGGTCTGTAGGGGCTAGAATGGATTCTATGGAAATGGGTTTAGTTTTATGTGAATTGTCACCTTGTTTCCACAACATCAATGCCAGTGCAAAGTCAACGATTAGTGTATTACGTGTTTCCTTCAGGGTTAGTGAGTAGTGGTGAGTGACATCATGCTTTTTCAAGGTTAAAGATTAGGGAACTTGTTAAGAGATTAACTGTGCTATATTTTCTTTTTTTAACGCATGTCTGATCAAAATGAACATATATTTTATGCTTAATATATATTTCAGATGCTCTCTCTATATGTATATATGTGTGTATATATATGCATGTGTGTGTATATATATATTTCATATATGCAGAATCTTTTTTGTGTATCAGGCTTGAGAAATACCAGGTTAGGGATGTGTGAGTTGGATTACTGATGGCCTCTGCCTGAGCTGCATATGAAGGAGACTTGAAGTCAGAAAACAGAGCCCTCCTGTGGTTCCCATGCACTTCAGGGAGCTACAGGGAAGGTGTCTGCATCTCAGAAGATGTGGCATCTTAAAGGCCAGCAGTTACTGGACTGGGATGGCAAGCCTGGAGCAGATTCTGTTAGCTTGAACTAAAGACGTGAGATCCTAAGTACAGGAGAGTTCTTTCTCTTTCCTTTGCCTTTAGAGTTGAGTCCCTCCTTACGGAGTTCCCCTCGCTATCCCACTTGTCCATTGAAATCTGTATGTGTAAATATGAGGGCTGGCTTATGCTTTCTGTCATTTTGTGCTTTGTTCTCTGCCTGGGCAATTAAATGTCAAATGAGAAGCAGAGGTCCAAAAGTGTGTCTCCTCCCTATCTCCTAGTGCCTGCCTGATGGAAGAGCTGATTGATTGCTTTGAGTGGTTTGGAAAACTGTACCCATGTGTCTGATACTTTTCATGTCAATCCCAATGATCCATGTCAGATCCCTGAGGGCCTGAGGGAGATGAACAACATAAACATGGGTGAAGGGAGGCAGCAGAGAGTGTAAGATATGAAAATAATAATAATTTATCATTTATAGGGGTTCATGAGGGTGGGGGAGAAAAGGAAAAAAGAGGAGCTGACACCAAGGGCTCAAGTAGAATGAAATCTTTTGAAAATGCTGATGAGAACATATGTGCAAATGTGCTTGATACACCTGATGTATGGACCTGCAAGGACTCCCTATAAAATGATTTATTAGGAAGAAAGAAAGAACGCGAGAGAGAGAAAGAAGGAAAGAAATAAAGGTGATAGAATGTCCTAAGAGACTCACGTATCCTCTCCCCCTGTTGTTGTCCTTTGCTGGAAACAGCTGAGAGAGGAGGTCGCAGGCTTCCTGTGTCCTGACGAGACAAGACTGCTTGGAGGAAAATCCCTTTTAAAAATGTCTGCAAATGTTTTGCTGCGATTTTGTGGATTCAACTTCCCTTTGTGTGCTTCATCATTCCTCCTATGCACACGTAGATGCATATTTGACTGTGCTGGTCCCCA
This sequence comes from Tenrec ecaudatus, assembly GCF_050624435.1. Lineage (NCBI taxonomy): Eukaryota > Metazoa > Chordata > Mammalia > Afrosoricida > Tenrecidae > Tenrec > Tenrec ecaudatus. Next base: position 107,960,394 of record NC_134536.1, read on the forward strand.
AGGGGGACCATGCTTCTTTTCCACCTCCTGTGTGGACAGTAACAATAGAGCAGTCTGTAGTCTCTGGCGCTACATCTTGTTGTGAGAAGTATTGTGCATAATTCTTTAGAATGCCTTGCTGCTTTTCTGTTTCATTTTGCACTCGTTTCTTTGTGTGGATTTGTCTATAATGAAAATTGAGGACCAGAGTAGGACAGAGTTCCTCTTTCCCTTTCCCTGTTGCCTTTGGACAACTTGTCTTAATAGGGAAGTTGGGTTTTGCCTGTTTGTTTCTTTGTTTGCTTGGGGGTGGGGGAGCAAAGCATGTGAAGCATTAGCTTAGTACATAGAGCTATATTCACCACTGCATTGTATTGTTGTTTTGGTTTGTACTCTGGGCATACTTTCCCTCTTCTCATGGGCGTAAGTGAATCCAATGAAACGTGGAGGCTTGGCCGTAAAACAAGCTCCTCTCTTCCCTTCCCTGATTGCCTCTGTGGACAACAACTAATAGAGTAGTAGTTGTTTAATTGTTTGTTTTCCTTGACTGGGGGAGCAGGGTGGGGGGATGCTGGCTCATGGCAAGGATATGTCCTTAATTTATGTACATGCTTTTACTGCTATGCTGCATTATCTCATTAGGTTCCCAGGCCTTCTCTTGGGCTGGAAGATATCTAATGAACCATGGAGCTCCAGATGCATAACTACCTCTTCTTTTCTCATTCCCTCAGTGCCTGGGTGGGCAATTTTAGAGCAGTGTAGCTTGTTGTTGTTTTTTTTTAATCAAGGGAGGGGTAGGAGGTTTAGAAAAGGTGTATGCATGTGTATGTATTTATATACATACATATATATGGTTTTTCTACTTTTGTTACTTCACTTATTTTCTCTTAATTCAAAATGTTATAAATAATTTTCTAGTGACATTGTCTCTAATGATGTAGAGTTATTGATAGAGAGCCTTAATAAAGTATACATATTACCATTTCTAAGTTCATAATTTGAATGCTTATCATATGTATTTTGAAAGCATTAATGATGACCCTTACCCAATGGAATCTGAGATTATAGAAACAGTGTTTCTTGTGTGTTATAGTTCATGCATAAATTGAATGTGTTAGATATATAAAGGACTCATGTGGCACACGTTCTGGGCACATGACAAACACTCAGAACATTTGTCATTTTGTTGCCAATATCAACACCTGCTACTTGATGGACTGTGGAAAGGAACAAAGGGATGTTTTAAATAAACTATTTTGTGGAAAGCAATCAATCTAACATATATCTACTGTTGGGAATATCTGATTTGGTTTCCATATTCAAGTCTGTGATATTTAAGATTTTGTGTCTCCTTTGCTGGACCAGGACTCTCGGTGCTTTGGCAGTAAAATGCTAGTTGTCCTCCTTGATGAGATTTTTACACAAGGCAATCATCTTCATATGGGGATGCATTATGAGAAGTCAATCACTTTTGGCTTGTCCTCTCACATCTGGCTTTTTTAACTTGATCAGCAACCCGCTGTCTTGCCTGCTGATTCTGGGAGTTGTCAGTAACCTACCTTCACATGTGCTAACTGAAACGTGTCTACCTCTGCCGCTAGGAATCTGAAGGCTGACCTGCCATCCGTAATCATCAGCCCCTGCAATTATTTGACTCCAGAAAACCCTTAGCCATCATCTGAACCAGAGACCTGTAACTTGTCCATCTCTACAACTGTGTGAGGCATTTTGATGTAAATCTCCCCCTTTACATACATACACGAACATCACTGATTTTGCTTCTTCAGAGACTGGAAACGAAGTTCAAGCGACCAGTGTTTCATCCAGGTTCTCTTACATTTGGGGAAAGGATTTTTTAAAAAAATATTTTGTTTTCTCACAATCTTATGGGTACTGGGTTTTTCATATCGCTGTTAAGATTAGCAGTCTGAAACCAGAAGCCTCTCCATGAAGACAGATGAGACTTTCTGTTCTTTCTGTTCCATAAAGACGTACAGTCTTGGAAACCCACAGGGACAGCTCTACTCTTCCCTGGAGGATGGCTGTGAGTCAGAATCCATTTAAGGACAGCGAGCTCTTTTATTTTTTCCTTATGAATTGAGATGATATAAAGTAATTTCATTTTGGCATTCATGCTATTACCAATTAATGAGAAGTTTCTTCAAGAAATGAACTAAATATTTGACTTTATCTCTATACAGCACTGCATACAGCAGCAGGCCTAGAAAACTTAAAAAGTAAAATATATATATAAGCCTCTCGTGGTTTCCCTCCAATCATAAGTGAGGGATGGGAGTAAATTGGCTACCAAACAGAGAGTATTGGAGAGAGGTGTGATAGGTAGGTTTATTGTGCCAACCTGGCCAATAGTAACATGTAGGATTAATAAGGTCACAGTTTGATTGTAGGCCAAAGAGAATAATGTGTGAGGCTGCTTAAGCTAGTTCTCTGCCTCAACTTGTGAGCTACACTACCTGTGGGACAGCCAAGCCATGGATCATGTTACTAGAGGTTGAGTATCTTTCGAGACCCACTTCACCATGCTGCTGGTGTGTACATTGCTGGAGCTTGAGGCTGGTGAATCCTGTGGTCTTACATTGCTTGAGTTTGATATCCCAGGTGGCCGGCTCCACTAATCTCCTGACCTGCTGACTGTAGGTGATCTGCCTGCTGCTTGCTGCCTCTGGCTGGACTGCCTGCATTGCCCTATGGAAGACTGAGCTATCTGCTTCCTTGACCTTGGAGCCAGCAGCCCTGTGAGTTGAAGGACTTCTAGTATATTAACTATTCCACAAGAGTGAGTTGTACTGAGCCCTCAGTACTGCTGTGTGGACTAATTAGCTGTTATATTCCTTCATGCTGTATATATCTATCCATATATCCAAATATCTATATGTCTACATATCTAGAAATGTATATTGCTATATAGATATATTCATAAGTGTCCTGACTTTGTTTTTCTAGAGAACCCTGTCAAACACGAGATGTCTATAGATCAAAATGATAAACCTGACTTCAATGGTTTAAACCTTGTCACGAGATGCCCTTTCTGACACACTTCGTGCCTGACTGGATTTCAAGATTTTATGTGGGTTTTGTTTTTTCATATTGGGTTTTATCTCTGATGTAATCGGTCATTGTGGGTAGCCTTCTTGATTCTTTGTTAAGTGTTTTTCTGTGTTTTAGAACATGAAACCCAGGGTGATGAACCTAGGGACAAAAAGTAGAATAAGGGTTCTTGGCAGGTATGGCGGGGTAGGTGTCTAGAGGGAAAAAGGAGTTCAAGAAGGAAGAAAATGTTTTGAAATCATTTATGGTAACAATTGTACAATACTGCTTGATGTGACTGAACTATGAAATGGTATGGTATGTGTATATCTATCTATTTATAATCTTTTTTGGAAAATATAGAGTCAATCAATACTTATGTGGAAAAGATATGGGCAACTGGATGATGCTACTAAAACTTCCGTTTTTCAGAAAGTAACTACTACCAATAAAAAAACAAACAAACAAGGAAATAGAGGGTTATTTGATATATTTTTAAAGTGAGAGTTTTATTCATGTTCAAATAAGTTTAGTACTACCAAATTATGGGAGGGGACTTCAAAACTTTATGGGAAAAATGCCATTAGCTTCTGATTCTATATTTTTGTCCTAGAAACTTTTAAAGCCACTCTCATATTAAATCTGATTGTTTTAATATGACAATCTGATGTATATGTATTTATAATTTCAAATTTTTAAGAAATATTTTCCCCGTCAATTATTCTTAGGCATATGGACTATTGTTAAGTCATTTCTTGCATTAGAGATCTAGAGCTATTAGGAGCCTTTACTCCCCTGCAGGTTTGTCTAATTGTTGCCTAAACTTTCAGAGTTCAAAACTTCCCCCTATTCTTTCCAGTGACTAAAGTGAGATCTTTGATATGCCTAGTATCAACATGTCCTCGGGATATGTCCCACTTTCAGAGTTTGCTTACATTTAGAATGCATGATTCAATCTTGTTGCTTTGTGTGTGTGTGTGTGCGTTTTCTTTTGCCTTTGAAGAATTTCCTTTATTTCCTAACCAGAAAACTATGCCCTATACCTAAGATTATATAAGCCATATAGCTGAAGTGTTTTTAGGATACCTGGAACTCCATATTGCTAATAAGATAGAAATACCAAGAATGGGATGTTTATTATTAAAAAAAGTTCTTTATTAACTACTAGGATCTTGCCAGGATGTTTTATTTCTTATAAAACAAATAACAACCAATGTTTATTCTGAGGTCAATAGAATAAAATATACCAGAGATAATACATGATAACATGACAATTCAGATAATATCATCATAATATGAAACTGAGGAGCCATTTACGGTTACTTCCCAAGGAGTGGAGTTTAATCCTTATTGGAATGAATTAAATGAACAAAGATTTGGTCCTTAGGAGAAAAGGTTCAAAGAGTCATTTTATATTTCATCTCCACTTGGCACCTTAGAAAGTTGATTTGAAAATTGGGTCTTTACAGATGGGATTAAATTAAGATTCTGGATCACATCATATGTATTAAGGTGGACCATAAATCCAATGAAATAAAAGAAAAGATGGATGGCATCGATAGGAAAAAGGCATAGGTTGGATTTATTTTGCCCCAAATTGAGGAATGTCAGAAACTACGAAAACAGGGGTGGGCAAACTGCAGCCCTCGAGCCACATGTGGCTCTGAAGGTAGATACGTGTGGCTCTGAAGGAAAATTGAAACGTTCTAAAGGATATCATTCATACAATAATGGCTTCATTTTTTGGTAGAAATGTATTTTTGGCTAGCCAATAATTCTTAAATTGTGAGGGACAGGATTGGCTCTTCTATCGCAAATGTTAGCAAACCCTGCATTAGCATATAGAGGGACCAGGAAGGTCTCCCTGTACTCCTTGGAGGAAGTGCATCTCTGATAAGACCTTGACTCCTGACCTCCAGATCTGTAAGAGAGTAAACTCTTGCTATGGAAACCACCAACACTGCTATGGTAGACAGAGGGGTAGAATCACTACTTTGGGTTTCCAAGGTGGTAACTCTTCACACAACAATAGAAAGCCTTATCTTTCTCCCCCAGGGGCTGGTGGTTTTGAAGTGTTGACTTTATGTTTAGTAGCCAGTGCTTAACCACTATGCCACCTGGTTAGTCCCTAAGAAATGTTGGGGATTTATAATTTTACAATGGAGGGCAAGGTTGACATTTGAGTCGAGACCTATTTGAAATGAGTAAATAGACCACTCCCCTCATTTTATGAAAAGTGTTTTTCTGAATATGTGTATATACTAAGACTATATTATCCTGATGTTGATTCTATAGTCAGCTTATTGTGCCTTTAACTTTAAAGGCAGCTCCTGCCAAAAGTGTATTTTGCAGTGCGTTGGTTGATTTTCTATAGAAACAGACTCAATTTTGCTTTATTCAGCATATATATATATATATATATATATATATATATATATATATATGTTGCTTTCAAAGACAATCAAGAGATAACTCTTGTTTCAAGATTTTGTTTACTTTTGAAATTTAAGGAAACATTTGCTTATTTAAATTTTCAAACTTCTTTGTTTGGAACATTTGCCCCATTTGAAGTGTATCATTCTTTCTTGGGTGTGCTGGGGAATAAAGAATTCATTTGTTACACAGTTTTCACCTATCTCAAAAGAGTCTCCTCTTTCATACTTCTCTCTTATTTATATTCTTTTGTGCTCAGAGGTTTTTTTCAATCCTATTCTTGAAACTTGTTTTAAGCTTAATCTAAAACATAGCTGATAGCACCCATAAAAGCCCTGTGAAATGGAGATAACAATATAGTTTTGTTAGAAAATCTAAACTCTGGCCCAGTCAGTAGCTTTTCAATTCATAAAATATATGGCTATTGTACAATTGTACAATTATGCTCAATCTAATGGAAGTATTGATTGTAATAATATCTGTAAGAGCTCCTAATGTTTTTAAAATATGGCTAATATTACAAGTTTGTTTTCTCAAGTAAGCATAATTAAATGTATTAATACTGTGAAATTTTATATTGTTATTGTTTCCATAATTTCTTCCATTTAAATTTTTATTTTTTTAATTAAATAAAATGTGCATAAAGTTAAAGTGCACATCCTACATGAATTATTTAATGCATTTGTACAATTTGAACACACTCATATAATAGGGCATATATCAGCACCCCAGAACACCTACATGTCTTTCTGCGCATGTACCCAAACAGTACTCATTACCACCACTTAAAAATATGCATCATTTTGCCTTATATTGAAATTTACATTTTAGATTCATAGGATAAAGTGTCTCATTTCTGTTTGATTTTTTCACTAAGCATTTTTCTCAGAAGATCTATGCATACTTTTTCATGTATTTATAATATTTCTAGTGCAATATTCTATGATGAATATATTCTATACTTTAATCAGCAGACATTTAAAAAAATCAAGATTAGAGCTACTTAAAATATTAAAATATATATCTTAGTATATATTTTTAATGTGGTGAAACATGTTACCCTTCTATTGGGACTCTACCAAATGTAGTATATATTATAAATCAGAAAATAACTACAGATATTTTGTAACATGGTTGTATTAACTTGGAGCCTTGGTGGTGTAGTGCTTATGCACAGGCTGTTAACTGCAAGGTCAGCTGTTCAAAACCACCATGTGTTCCAAGGGAGGAAGACTTCGCTTTCCACTCTCTTAAAGAGTTTTAGACAGAGTCAATTCTACCCTTTATACAATAAGTTGACATTGACTCAATGGTGTGAGTTTTTGTTTGTTTGTTTATACCAATGTAGATTATTCACAGTTGTAAATGGGATGGTCCATATTCCCACAGGCATTTAGATTTTTTCCTATATTTTTAATTAACAATCACTTTAATTTTTCTGAGTGAATAAAAGTATGCATCTTTATAGATGTATAGTGTTCTTTGATCCTACATACTCTATGGATATTATTTGTGTAACATTTGGATACCCTTTTGCATGATGTGTCTGTTCAAGTCCTTGTTGAATTTTTCTTATTCATTTTCACATTTCATTTATTGATTCTCAGGATGAAATTTAAGCACACTTATTTTGCAATATTATAGGTATGGGTAATTGCAGTGCAAGTGTGCGGGAGTGAATACTGAAAACTGTGAAGAAAAAAAATAAAGTTATAGGTGTTCTATGCATAAGCATGGGAGAGGAAATTATGGAAATAGAATATAAAGCTAATATAGAGAAATATTAAAAAAATGAAATCTGATGAGTATAAATAACTCAAGAGGGAAAAACAAACAAAAAGTCTGTGCCTCTTCTAAGTAAGAATCACCGAGTAAGGAAGTCCCATTGAGCTCTGAGCCAGTTACTCACCAGTCTTGATCTTGCTGTTGGAGTAATCAGTGTGAAGACTATAGAAGACTTCCTCCTCCAGAAGACGCTAGGTCACTAATTACTTCTATATTGCATTCAGCAAACTCTCAGAGGAGTTCTTCAAATTTTGTGAGTTCTTGCCAACTAAGACTCTGCTGAGATGCATTCCTTCAGAACACTACTGCTCTCGGAGATTTCGATCTCTACAGAAGTAGCCACAGATTACATTAGATGCCAAAGGCTCTGAAACCATTAGCCCTACTCTTTACACGACATCTACCACAGGAAGAGGAATACTTCAGGATTTAAACTCTTGTGACTTTAAATTGTCAAATTTCTATAATTACACTTTTTTCATTTTCTCGGATTCTCCTCTGGTCCTATGCCATCATTTGTTTAATTATTTTATATAATATTTATAGTGTTCTTGGTTTAATTTTTATATAACAAATTAGCCCTACAGCTTTAAATATAATTCTCCTTGAACAACCTAGTAAGAATTATTAAGATAAGCTTGAGGGCTGTATAAGAGTTTACGTTCTCACGCACTTGGCTTGTTGAAGACTGGAATATCATGTAAGAGCCCTAATTTCATTTGGAGTCTTGACGTAAGTGCACACACAATTTGAGTTCCTTATGTTACTTCCCAGAGCAAGCAACACTGAAGAAAGATGACAGACACCTAGAGGGACAATTCTACTCCGCCCTATCGGGTTACTATGAATCAAAATCGACAAGCTGGCAGGGAGTTTGATTTTTGGTTTGGTGTCTATGCAAAGATAAACCAGGCAAACCTGGGGATGTCAGCTTTCACCCAGGAAGCCTTTGGTCGAAATGAATTGATATATAGAAAGGCAGTAACACAAAGAAAAGAAACCTTTCCTTAGTATTTGCCCAAATTAGACAATCCAAACTATGCTATCTAATTTAAATTAAAGAATGGATTCTAGGTATTCCCTTGTGACTATAGGGTTAATGGATTATGAGTCATATCCTATAGATAGAATGGAATCTGTGACCTATATGAAACTGCATATATGGACCATGTGTGGTCCAATCTCCACTTTGATAGTTTCATGTGTAACAGTAATGAGCTAACCTACCACCAGTCATAATCTTTATCCTCTATTGTATATGGTGAATGTCATGACTATGAATCAACAAAAGTCACTGGTCGTTCTACTGTGGGCATGCTGAGGATTTCATTCATTGAGATTTCTGTCTTACATTATGTTTTTGTTCTGTTTAAGGCTTAATAAGAGGGTCTGTATAAATTTATGTTTGAATCGCACATGTTTTTCTCCTAGCATAGACTTCACACTTCAAAATTTTTACTCACCCAAAACTTTGTAGATTTAGAGATTTGAAACATTTCTGACAATTACTTTTCATATGATCTTCCTTCTTATCACCTTTAGTACATATTCATAACTCAATGACGCATGCAATTTTTATTGCATTGTTCCCCAAACCCCTGGTATGGTTTCTAATCTAATTCAAAGTAAAATCTCCAATTTTTACTACACCTTAATGTAGTTTGATGACTCGATCCATCCCCATCCTACACTCTTTGAAGTATTCCTTATGACATTTCTCCTTGTTCACTCGATCCAATCACTCTGACCTCTTGATACTCAATAAATTACAAACATGCTTCTATTACCTTTGCAGAATATTAAATATCATGCTTAGAATGGCCCCCTTAGGAATCCATATATTTCATGTCTTTCTAAATGTCCTTGATCTAATATCATCAAATTTTTGAAAAGCTTACTGCTCATCCTATCTAAAATAATAAATAGTTTCACATTCTATCTCCTCAACTGTTTTACTCCTCAACTTCTTTATTCTTCTACAAACTATAAGTAATGAAAAGGCCTGAGTTGTATAATTAATTCCAGGAAACCAGGGAAAGAATGGGATCAGCTAGTCTGGTAAGACATAGCTAAGAACAAAATTGAGCCAATGAGAGGAATATAAGAATGTTGGGCTTCAATTTTGAAAATAAAAAAAAACTGAAAAAGTATCACTAATCACTACAGATTTAATGTGAAGAGAAAAGGTTAAGGAAGGAATCCAGGATGACATACAGAGCGTGTATTTCAAAGCATGCATTAAAGTTTATTCTAGCATTGACAAATGAGAGTCTGAGAAAAGTATATTTGAGAGGATGAGGAAAGATCCTGAATGTGGAGTATAAATTGGTAGAGAGAATGAATTTTCCCTACATCAGTTAAACTATTTAATATTATTAAATTAAAATTTTTATTCTCAGAGAACTCTGAATGTCCTCAGAAAATGAAAAAATACTTTCATATTGATTTGAAGTATCTTTGACTTCAATCACCTTAAGGTAATCTTATATAAAACAACTTTAAAGTAAGAAATAATTAGGAAACCTACAGGTGTATTATTTTAAAAGACGGGATTTATCTTCATCCATTGTGTATACCAATTGTGTTCACAATAGATCAAGATGCTCAAACATGAGTACAATGCACTGTTTTGGTACATAGGACTGTCAGGTATCAATTCAGTTTGGCCTGGAAAAGGTTTTGTTCATAAATTATGCTATAATATTTTGCTTTGACTCCAAAAACATCAAAAAAGATATCTTAAAATTGGATGTGCCTAACACAATGTTGTACCTTGTATTGCACACCAGCGCAGAAAACTAGGGCAGTGCAAGTCATCACTTGATACTGCTCTTCTGGCAATAATCTTTGTAACTCACATCAAACAACTTTCCCCTAATCAATTTAGGTAAGAGAAGGTAGGTGTGCTAGTCTGGGTAGACAAGAGAGAAAAAATTCATAGACCCTCATACGTGTATAAGAAAGAGCTTTATAGAAAGAGTAATTGTACATTAAGAAAATATTCCAGCCTAGTCTAAATCAAGTCCATAAGTCCTATATTAGCCCATAGGTCTGATACCAGTCTAAAAAGTCCTCTTCAGACTCAAACACAAGCAATGATGCAGAATTCGGTATGATTGGGCGGAAACTCTTACAGTTCTAGTAGCAGTGGAAGTATCTCAGTGATGGCAAGGGTCTCCACATGAATTCTTCAGCCCCAATGCTCTGGCTGCATCAGCCTATGTCCAGGGCTTGTCAACAAGAATGTCCAGGTGGCTTGTCAACAAGAATGTCTCGCTGAGTAAGTATCCTGCCTCCAGCGAGCTATTTATCTCCTTAGCATGTCCAAATGAGGTCATCAAACTGCTATCTGATTAACAGACTAAATTCCACCCCTTCACTCATGTCTCCTATTGACAACAGATTATGTAACTACCACAGTGGGGAAAGAAGACAGTGATAGGATTACATGGTTCAGTTATGAGTAACTGTTGGCAAGACTAATTGTGATTGTATACAATTGAAACTCAACATGAGGATTGGCCAATTTTGCCATTCTGTTGGTTATAAATGAGCAATCTCAGAAATGGGAAGTTGTTCATTTTACAATATTATCATCATCAATGAAGAGCCAGGTGTGGCTCATGCTCTTGGAACCCTGTGATCATTGACATTCCAACCTCCTTGATCCAGGGGCAGAAAGCTCTGATGAGTGGTGAGGGAGCAGCAGAACCAAGAGCCAATGCGTGAGAGAGCAGCAAGCTTCTTGGCTCACAAAGCAAGGAAGATAAGTTCCTTCAGGCAGCAAGGTTTGCATACATAGGCAAATGCATAAACTAGGCATTTAATTAATTAAAGGAACTAGTTTACAGACCCACAGAACTAGAGCAGAGTTTTTTGGGACTGAGAATTAATTACGGCTGAATGGAGTATCTTTTGGGTTTACAGAGCTTTGTGGTTTGCTCAAATAGTAGAGAGGCCAAGGGGCTAAGGACTAGAGAACGACCTGCCTAAGTGCATGGCTGAAAGAGGTTAATCTGACCAGGAAACTGCACACTGTGCATCTCTGATTTTCCATTGTAACCTGTTAAATTCCTTAAAAATACCGTGATTCATTTGTCTGATGATGGAAATTTGGGTTGTTTCCCACTGCTTTTAATTGTGAACTGTGCCCTGATGAACACTGGAGCATAGATATCGATGTCGGGCCCTGGTTTATTTCTTGTCTCTTTTTGGTATAAGCCCAGCACTGGATTGCTAGGTCATATGGTAGCTCAATTCCACCTGTTTTAGCTATCACCAGATCAATTTCCATAATGGCTGTACATACCTCCAGGCCCACCAGCAGTGAACGAGAGTTCCTATCTCCCCACAGCCCCTCCAACATTTGTTACTTTCTGACTTCTTGAATTGGGCTATCCTTGAGGGTGTTAGGTGGTATCTCATGGTTGTTTTAATATTCATTTCTCTTTGACTACCGATTGGGAACATTTTATCTATATTTATTGGTCGTTCAGATTTCTGGCCCTGTGAAACTTCTGTTCAGATCCTTTGCCTATCTCCTCAGTAGGTAGTTGTCATCTAAGACCCAGAATAAAACCATACCTAAGGTGAATGAGGTGGAGGCATTTAGTGGAGACCCAATGCCCATCTGCGGATAATTGGACATCCCCTTACAGAGGGGTCACAGAGAAGAGATGAGCCAGTCAGGGTGCAGTATAGCACCGATGAAGCACACAACTTTCCTCTAGTTCTTTGCTGCTTCCTTCACCCCATTATCATGACCTCAATTCTACCTTACTATTGGATTAGATCAGAGCATGCACACTGCTACAGATAAGAGCCCTCATCACAGGGAATCCAGGATAGATAAACCCCTCAGGGTCAACAAGGAGAGTAGAGATACCAGGAAGATTAGGGATGGTGGGGGGGAGAAAGGGTGAATCAATCACAAGGACCAACCTAGAACCTCCTCCCAGGGGGGTTAATATTGGAAAAGTAGGTGAGAGGTGGTGGAGGATGATGTAAGATATGAAAATAATAATCTATAACTTATCAAGGGTTTGTGAAGGAGGGTAGTCAGGGCACAGAGGAGGAGGAAATGGGGAACTGATATCAGGGGCTCACGTGGGAAGGGAATGCTTTGAAAATGATGATGGTGGTATATGTGCAAATGTGCTTGACACACTGGAGGAATGTATGGATTGTGATAAGAGATGTAAGCATCCCCAAGAAACATATTTAAAATAAAAACACCATGATTGCATTTGCTCTGAGTTCTGTGCTGACAAGGCAAGGAGTAATCCCACTGAGCAGATAGAGTGCTGAGAGGGAAGGCTCATTTCAGAACTGGCTACAACCTTGGAGGACCGAGGCATTACCGGCCGTATCCTCCTGGGAATCAGCCACAGGCTTCGGCTGAGTTCAAAACTCCTTTTCACTTGTGAAGTTGGAGAGGTGAGAAACCTCCTCTATATCGCTTTTATTTTTATATTCTTTCCCAAGTGCATCCTTGGAAACGTTTGTAGAATATGAGTTAACTATCTAGCGTAGCAAGTAGTGTTGTGTCATTGTTAATGTCTTAATTTTGACAAATGTACCATATAAAGTAGAACATTAATAGTAGGGGATGCTAGGTAAAGGTGTCCAGGGATATCTGTATTATATAAGGTGAGTGAACAAGCATTGCTACAAAATCTTACAAACCTTTATTAAACTAAAAACATCAAAATATGAAGCTATTATTTCTTGTTCTATCCTCTGTCTTAGTCTGACACTTAGTCTGAAAGTGGTGGTTCCAGCTCACTAGCCCTTCACAGTTTGTTTCAGCTCACTCAGTTCAACTCCTTGATTGAGTCACCCCTTTATTTTCATATATCATACAATTTAATCATTTGGTCATATTGAGAAGACTTGTGTAATCATCTCCACAAACTGTCAGAATATTTTCTTACATTTTCCTAGTAAGCATCCATTGACTTATTCTTACTAAGCTCCCCATTTCCTGCCATTCCTCCCAGCCATGCCTCCAGGTAATTATTAATCCAATTACTACCTCTATAGATTACCTATGCTGAATTTCATAAACAGAAAATCATAAAAACCACAAACAGGAAGAAAACCAACCAACCAACAATGTCCACACAAAACAAAAAAAATTTTCAAATGAAAAGAAAATAAAAATATTAAAAAAGTGCAACTACTTTTAAATTCGCCAAGAGGGAGATCAAATGAGAAGGCCGTAAGCCATCTTAACCTGACTCCATATGCTGTGGTGGCTTGACAGCACTCCCTCCATAGCAAGGCTACTGACACCCTCAGCTCTGGGTGTCCTGCAAGTGGTTTGGGGCTTCCATCGGACTTCCATATGGACTGTCATCCACAGTACTTCTGCAGACCAGCTCTGATGCCATTTCCGCCTTTGGATTTGGATTTCCTTATTTGCAGTCCATGGACTACGCAGGGTCATGTGCTTCCTCCACATGGGTTTAGATGACAATTGTGGTAGGTTATTTTTGAATAATGCTTTTAGCACCTATTGAGTTGAAAGTTTGCTGAGGCTAGGATGTTTACTTAAAATGTAGAATGTTGAACCATGTGAGAATCTAAACTTAGTTTCTATTGAATTATTGATGACTCTGTGGTATCCTTCAACTGTTTTCTGGACATCAGCCAGAGATTCTTAATTCGTCAGAATTGGCAGTCTTCCCTCTTTCAGCCCATTTTTTTTGGTCTTTCCAACTTTCCTTGAAATTCATGATCGATCTGAAAACTGTTGCTTTTTATGTGGCAATATTTCCATAAACTTATTGAAAAGATACAATTATTTGGGAAAAATGTCCACATGTTTCATTAAAACTGTGATCATTAGCCCTAACTTCAAAATCAATGTTTCCTCCAATAGCACAAAAAATAATCCTTTTTTTAAAGGTACCCTAAAAAGACTAACACTAATGTATAACTGAGAGAAGTTCTATACACATCCATTGATAACAGACATGATTAAACATATTTTACTTAAAAAGTATGCATAAAGGAAGTGAAGCCTTAGTACCTATACTTTTGTTGATAAACATTTATATTTCCAACTTTCTTTATTTTCAGGGAAAATAATTCAATTTTCAGCAGTAATACACCCTTCTGTGCATTTTTGACGAGTCCATTTGAAATGGACTCCGTTTTCTGCCCACTACAACCAAGCAAACTCTTTAGAAAAGATTTTTATATAAAACAAAACACATAAAAATAGATATTTTAAAAAAATTTTTATTCATTATTCAATATTAAATCTTGAGTTTAAATTTAACTTTTTGGGCATCCACATTAACTGCATTAGAATCACAGTCATCTCCGGATTATTGTACATGTCCTGAGAATTATCTACTTGAAGAACCATACAGACATGAACTTAATTTGGATGAACTATCATACTATTCCTTGGCAAGGTTAACTTTTTAAAAATGCACTCACATTTGACATCATTTAATTACCTAACTATAATGAAGGAGTGTTGGACCTTGAATCAAGAGTGTTACCAATAAATGTGTGTGTGCTTGCATGTATCTATATCTAGATAGTCTATACTTTTATTCTGGCATATAAATAGGATCCAAGAAAATCTGACTATAAAACTATGTATCATTATGTAAAATAATAAAATATATAATTTTTGTTACCTAAAATTTGGGGTTCAAAATTTAGCCGATAACTTTGTGTAGCCTAAACGTGATTGCAAAATGCTACTTATACCTGTCCATGATTTGGCAGGCTTCACCTGACAGTTCTGTGGGGTTTGTCACCTTCGCCTTCTATAAACTCAGTTTTCCTCTGGGGTCCTCTTCATCGTCTTCAAATTTTCTGCTGTCATACCTTTCTCATGCCTTCTTTCCTCACTGGTATTTTTGTTCATGACTTTATTATTCATCCATGATATTTTTATTTGTGGGTCTACTCTTGAACTTGTTTTAGAATGATCTCCATTTTCAGATATTCCTCTGGATAGGTAATGAACTTGGAACATCGAGAAGAATGACTTACTTTGAAATAGTAAGGAAGTATTGCCAAAAGAATGTCTCACTTTTAAAGTACAATAATAAAATCAATGTAACAAAGAAATAAATTATTATGGTAAATGGATATATTTATTATAAAACTTCCTGAAAAGTTTCTGGATAATTATTGATAAAACTGCGTGTGAATATATAAGCATTTAAATGATGAAATCCTCAAATCAAGCATATAGCCATTAAAATTTCTTATGACCTTGTCAGCTTGTCATATTTTAACTAGCATGATCTTTATAACTTTCAGCAATTAGTATATTAGATATTCATATATTGGTTTATTAAATGCAAATTTTCACCTTACTTTGCATTTTCTCATATTAATTGCAAAATATTTACCTATTTATTACTCTATATCTTCTTTGAAGATTAATAATTGTATAAAATAGCCCCAAATTGCTCCAAGGTACACGTGTGTGTGTGTACCTTATGTTATAATGAATTCTGGTTATACACTCATACACACATACATACATATAGGTATGTGTACTTTATGTTATAATGAACTCTGGTCAAACACATATACACATACACACACATATAGGTATGTATATGTACAATGAGATCTACTAGTAGGCCAGCGGATTCTGTGTGGAACTGCTAGCCACAGGGTTAGCAGGAAAACCAACATCTCGTCTTGGGGAGAGTGATGTCTTCGACCCCCACAGAGATGTACAGCCTCAGAAGCACCCGCCTGTTTAGCGTCCAAGAGAACTGGTAGGACAGTGGCTCATGAGTTGGGCTGCTTGCCCCAAAGGGACAAGTTTACTCTGACCAAATTTCAACGAGTGATTTTTATATTGGACATGTAAAAATGTACAATGAAAACACAATCCTTATTGTTTATATTAAATTCTGTTAATTATGCTAGACATAATTCTGTTCAAAGACCATGATATATGTCTCAGAACAAACAGCAGCATGAATTTGGAATTAATTATGATTGATCAATATAGTTATAATCATGTTCCCTATGACAGACTAATTGTTATTGTGAATTTTTCACATCTATGATTTCTCAACTAGAAAATGGAAAATAGTCCCAAATTTCATATGTTGTGAGTATTAAGAAGGTTAAGATATACAACTCATTTAAACTAGCACCTCAAAAACAAACTCTTCCCTATGGGTTTATGGAGCTATAAATATTTATGAGCGCAAAAATCTCTTCTTTCTCCCATGGAGTAGTTGGTCAACTGATACCTTGGCTGCAAAGAGCGGCCCTGGCAATACGAACAATTGCAGGATGATGCAGGACTGTGCGTTGTTTTGTTCTGTCACGCGTTGGGTCACTGTGGCTCAGGGTCAACTCCATGGCACTTAGCCACATGAATTACAGCCAATGGTCCCAGCATTCTTTTTTCTTTCCTTGTTCAGCAACATTCATTCATGTAGAGCAATTTCATTCGTAACTGTCAGTTTATGTACGTATCTAAAACAAAACAAACCGAGATCCAGCTAGTCCTTGCTCACTCATGGCAATGCTTTTACACAGGACAAAATGACTCGGGTGGGTTTCCGAGAATGTAACTCCCCAGTTGTATATAAAGCCTTGTCTTTCTCCCACGGGGTTTCCATCTGACCCTGTGATTAACAATCCAACGCATATCCATTATGCCACCGGTTCGCTTTCTATTGAGAGGTGTGTTACAAAGCAATGATTCATACAATACTCCAGGGTTGGCAAGTATACTGGCAGGCTGCTGACCACTCCGAGCATTGGCAGGAAAGCCACTAGGCCACTGGCTCAGTTCCAAGAAATTGGAGGTCAGAAATATGCCAGATACAGCCACCAAACCAGAAGAGGAAAGAAAAGCAAAGCTTTTCATGGCATTCACCTATGTTGGAAGCAGGTCACAGCCACAAGGAAACTTCCTTTCAACGTGTTGGCAGCTCATGACAGATCCAATTGCTGAGGTGATTTCAGTGCGCTAGAACACATTGTGGGGGATTTCCAGGTCTCTATTGGCGGCAATCCACTGAGAATCCTGGCTCAGCCAAGTGGACACAAACATTTAACTCTCACACTAAGATTTTTTCAAGATAATAGGTACTGATTCTCAGTCAAAGAGATCTATCAGAACGTTCAGAGTTACACTGAGGGATGGATCCTTTATTGTGAAATGTACTGTGTTTTCATAAAGAAGTTATGTTCACAGAAGTCAAGAATCATAACCATTGCTCCACTAAAGCAGTTATTAAAGCACTTAGTACACTTTGAGAAGTTTGTTCTTTGTCTGGTTGGTACCTAGAGTGGCTTTTTATGCTTCATAGTCTTTCTTCAAGGAGCTATATAAAGATCACATTTACCTTGAAAATGTATAATCCCACTAGAACAGATGATTGATATCATTTCCCTAGCAGCAACTTGTTTATAATGTTTTGGTATTTACTTGCCATTTTGTAGGATACCTTTGTTTGTTTCTGTTTCATAATTTCTACATCTCTGAACTGGAACATAAGCCACTCAGTCAGTAGCATTCATATTCAGCGTTGTCACTGGGTTTCATGGTAAGCTTTCAGTTGCACCGTAGTAATATTTTGTAACCTTGATTTCACTGGTTAAAATTCTAATTTTTAATTTAATTATTTTTTACATCTTAAGTGTATTTTTTCACAAGTGCAACTAAAATGTGGAATCCCTGTTTTCAATTGACAGTGGTTTTGAGAGACATTATGAATGGGTAGAAAAGAGCAAGGAGCTGTGGATATTAAAGAACAACATAATTAAAGTTTGAATAATAAGTATCTATTCATTTTGCAGTATAATTGGCTGTCATAAATAATAAAAATAGTTAATTTCTTACTCATTTATATTAAAGATATACATATTGTTAGTTTTCTTCGCTATCCACAAATGTTTGGATATTTTTGTAAAATATACTCACTTCTCTGAATACTTTTCTTAAAAAAATATATATGAGCAATCATGATCATGCCATTTTATATGGATATTAATAATTTATATGGATATTATATGGATATATGGATATTTATAATTACAAATAGCTTTATTAAGAATTTTATTTTAAATAACTTGATAATGAAGACAATTTTATATGCAAAATAACATAAGTTAAAATTTTATTACTATGATAATAAAATATATCAATGTTCACAATTTATTTTGAATATAATAAAGTATTAAAGCGTCCTACTCATTTTCTTTTGTGACCACATATTATTTACTCCTGATGATAATGACTAATAATTTGATCTAATTTTTATCTTTCAACATATCATTTATTTATTTATCTAACTACCTACTTGCTTCTCTTACCATAGGCTCTAGTTTTATCTGATATCAGGTAATTTGTCATCAAAGTTCTAAAACAATATTGTGCAGGAATTGTGTTACACAAGATTCTCTAGAGAAACAAAACCAGAACACTTATGATTTTATATGTATGTGGATACATATATACAACACAAAGAAATAAACAGCTAATTAATCTACAGAGCAGTACAGAGGACTCAGTTCAACTTTATTTCCATGAGGGATTTAATATGCTGTCAGGCCTTCAACTCAAGAGGGCTGCTGGGTGCAAGTCAAGGAAGCAGACAGCAGTAAACAGCAGGACAGGTTACCAACTATCAGTCAGATGACAGGGTCAGACAGTCCTCAGCTCAAGTGATGTATACACCAGAAGTGTGGAGAAGCAGGTTTCCAAGGAACCTCAAACTATTGCAACAAGGCCATGGGTTGGGTGTCCCACAGGTAGCGTAGCTCACTAGTTGAGGCAGAGAACTAGCTAAGGTAGCCGCACACTAGTCTGATCATCAGAGAGCAAGAGATGGACAGGCAAGGCTCACTGAACCATTTATTTCTTTGCCCTTCAATTAAACTGCAACCTTATTAAGCCCACATGTGTTTATTGGCCAGGTTGGCACAATAAACCTACCTATCACAGGAATATAATATGGGTAAAAAGGTAGAGCATAAACTATGTCTTTGGAAGAGCAGTTAGTAATTGTCAGCACACACCACAATTGTCAGCACACACGAAAATAACCAAGATAGCATTAATTTAGTTTTGACATATCCTACAGAAAAATAACATTATTTTATGAGTCCATTAAAAGTGCGTAGGAGGGGAAACCCATAAAAACCTGGATTTATGTTCAATACTATATACTTAAATTAAAAAAAAACCCAACTTATTCAAAGTATCCTCAACCACACTTAATACATTTGTCAAATCTGTGACTCCATTCTTGGAAATATTTTTCAAATTCATCTGTTTGCATGGCTGACAGCACCTCCCTCATGTTTTCTTCACCTCTTCTGTCATCAGTCACTGTCCTTTCCTACCCTTCTTCATCTTCAGAAACAAAAAAGAGATTGCACAGAGCAAGATAACGTGAGTAAGATGTGTAGGGCAAGAGGTATGCTGTTTTTGCCAAAACTGGATGGCTGTACAAGCATGTGAATTATTGTCGTGTCAAAACCAGTCCCCCATCTGCCACAAATTAGGTCTTTTTTGCCATGCACTGTTATGCAATCTTGTCAGAACTTCTAAATAAAAAGTTTGAGTAACATTTTGACCTTGTGGAACAAACTCCAATTGAACTATTTCCCTCACATAAAAAAACAAACAAACAAAAAAAACCATGTAAGCATTGGGTTCTTTTTGGGTACCCTCTCGTATAGCAAATAAACATGAGCATCATGATCAGTGGTTCTCAACTTGCCTCATGCTGCGACCCTTTCATACAGTTGTTCCTCATCTCGCGGTGACCCCCAACCATCAAATTATTTTTATTGTTATTTCATAACTGTAATTTTGCTACTGTTATGAAGCAGGTGACCCCTATGAAAGAGTCGTTTGACCCCCAAAGGAATTGTGACCCACAGGTTGAGAACCGCTGATCATGATGAATAAAGATCATGCCAGTCTAAATATTATAGGCAAAACATAGGGCAAGGGACATGGGATAGTAATTATTTATTACTCACTCTATTTCAGAAAAAGTGTAAGATTCTCATTTGTTCCAAACAGTAGCATTTGAAATTGTTATCATTTTTATAATCAGGTCTTCATATATTGTTAAATTTTCTTGTATATTTTCTCAATTTATTTTGTAAATTTGAGTGAAAGGCAAATTTTCTTCTTTGTTGTACTGTCTCCTTGTACTGTCTTTACTAATATATTTTATGTTCAATTCTATTTACTAAAAAACTTATTAAAATGCATCCATTTTAAATTTAAATTTTTTTCTATATTGTGTCAGATACCACATATAAAAATGAAAAGAAAAATGTGAAAGGACAATTTAACAATTAAAGTGAACAGCTACATGAGTCATTTTATGAAAAAATTCATATACCAAAATGTTCCTTTATATACTTACTTTTCCCAGCCCTTATTCTTCCTTCTGGACATCAATATCCTGATTTTTTTACCTTTTATTTTTTTATTTTATTTTTTTAAATCTTTTTATTGGGGCTCATAAGGCTCTTATCACAATCTGTACATACATCAATTGAGCAAAGCACCCTTATACATTCGTTGCACTCGTCACTCTCATAATTCACCTTCCACTTGGGTTCCTGGAATCAGCTCGGTTTCCCTTTTTTTCCCCCGTCCCCCTCCCTCCCCAATCCCACCCCTGGTCCCTTGATAGTTTATAAATAATTATTATATCTTATCTTACACTCCCCGGCATCTCCCCTCACCCGCCTCCCCATTGCCCATCTCCCAGAGAGGAGGTTACACATAGATCTCCAAGATCGGTTCTCCCTTTCTACACGCCCTTCCCTCCTGGTGTCGCCACTCCCACCGCTGGTGTTGAGGGGTTCGTCTGTCCTAGATTCCCTGTGCCTCCAGATCCCCACTGCACCGCTGTACATCCTCTGGTATAACCAGGTCCGCAAGGCAAGGTAGAGTTGGGGTCATGATGATTGGGAGGGGAGGAAACGTTCAGGAACTAGGGGAAGGTTTTGAGTTTCATTGTTGCTACACTGAACCCTGAGTGGCCCATCTCCTCCTCACTACCTCTCTGGAAGGGGTGTCCAGCTGTCTACAGGTGGGCATTGGGTCCCCATCATGCACTCTCCCTCTTTCACGGTTATGTGATTCTCACCACCACCCCACCTTTGTTGTTGGAGACCTGGTCTCCTCTGCCCTTCACGATCACTATGTTGGTGTGCTGCTTCCGTGTGGGCTTGGTTGCTTCTGGGCTAGATGGCCACTTGTTTGCTTTCAAGCCTTTACTATTCCAGCAATCAGGGGTGGAGTGGTCTAGTGACACCCCCTCCCCCAAGATACACCTATAGTCTTTCACTGTGGCCCCCTTGTGAGTAATCTACAAGCAGTTTGGATGGGCTGCCAAGTACTGTCCCCTAAACAGAAGACTATTTCTGACTTCTTTGGGGGACTTCCTGGTTTTGTGAACAATGCTGTTCTGTTGCACGCCCATCGTAGTGTGATCCCAGGTGGGCAGGTCAGACCAGCCGCTCTTCCCAAACTGGATCTTCAGAGTTGCTCTGTGCAGCATTGCCATCAATTGAGAGGACGCCATGTCTCCAGCTGAGGCCAGCCCTGCATTGGCCTCGTAGATTGGCATGCAGGAGTGAGGTCTACTCTCATTCTCCATTTTCCGTGGAGATAAAAACAATACCCCCCCCTTGGGTGGGTTAGTGTCCTGACACCACCCCCCACCCTGGACAATTGTCATGGTCATTCTTCCTCCACCCCTCTGTGGGCCTTAAAGGTATATTCATGCAGGGGGGTGGGGCGCTGAGGGAGGGGTAAGATGCTTTTCAGCACAAGCGCTATTTGAATCTGTTATTAATGACATATGATTCATTGGCACCAGTCTGGCTCTTGCCACAATATCTGGTCCTCAGCCCCCTGATAATGTGTTGTGCACATTTTCCCTTATGCCTCTTTTGCTGTCTGAAAGTTCAAACTTACCTCAGTGGACTAATGTTGTACTTGGCCTTTTGTGCTTGGCTAACTTAACTCAGCATAATATCCACCAAATCTTTCCACAAAATGAGCTGTTTCATAGTTGCATCACTGTTTTCTAGGGTTGTGTAACATTCCAGTATGTGTGTGTGTATCAGAGTTTTTTTTTAATCCATCCATTTATTGATGAAAATACAGGTTGATTCCATTTTTTTTGCAATTGTGAACCTTGCAGTGATGAACATTGGAGAGCAGATGTCTGGCCAGGGTCTGCTTCTGATTTCATCTAGGTACATGCTCAGATATGGGATTGCTGGGTCTTATGGTAGCTAGATTTCCATCTCTTTTAGGTATCACCAATTCACTTTTCACAGTGGCTATTTTTGTCTGCAAGACCACCAGCAGTTACTAAGAGGACCTGTCTCCCCACACCCCATCCAGAATTTGTTGCTTTCTATTTTTTTAATGGACTATATTTGTGGATGTTTGGTGGTATCTTATAGTTGTTTTCATTTGCATTTCACAGATGGCGAATGATCAGCAGCATTTCCCCATATGTTTATTGGCCATCCAGATTTCCTCCTTTGTGAGTCTTCTGTTCAGGTCCTTTGCCTACCTCCTAACAAGGACTATTAATTTTTTTCTCACTGTAAACCTTCAAGATTCTGTAGATTTTAATAATAAGACCTTTGTCGATTATGTCGTTACTAAATATCTTCTCCCAGTCTGTGGGCTCTCTTATTACTCTCTTGATGAAATCTTACTATGTACACAATTGGTTTATCTTCAGTAGGTCTCACTCATCTGTTTTATCTTCCTCTAGGAATGTATACTCCCTTACTTATTACAGTCCATGTATCCCTAACTTAGGTTTTTAGCTTTGTCCCCGTTGTGTCACTGATGAACCTGATAGTTTTGCGTTTTACCTCTAGGTCCATAATCCACCTTGAATTAGTTCTTGTGCATGGATAGGTCCCTTTTCATTTCTTTTTCTTTTTAAAAAAATCATTTTTACTGGGGACTCATACAATTCTTATCAAAATCCATCCATACATCCATTGTGTCGAGCACATTGGTACATTAGTTGCCATCATCTTTCTCAAAACATTTGCTTCCCACTTGAGCCCTTGATATCAGCTCCTCACTTTCCCCCTTCCTCCCTCACCAACCTTTGATAATTTATAAATTATTATTATTTTGCCATGTCCTATACTCTTCTATGTCTCCCTTCACCCACTCTCTGTTGTCCATCCCCGAGGGAGGGGGTTATAAGTAGATCCTTGTAATCTGTTCCCCCTTCCTACTCCACCTTCCCTCTACCCTCCTAGTACTGCCACTCTCACCACTGGTCCTGAGGGGTTCATCTGATATGGATTACCTGTGTTTCCAGTTCCTGTGTGTACCAGTGTACATCCTCTATTCTAGCCAGACTTGTAAGGTAGAATTGGAATCGTGATAGTTGGGTGGGGTTAGGAAGCTTTGAGAACTAGAGGAAAGCTGTATGTTTCATCTTTGCTACACTGCACCCTGTCTGGCTCATCTCCTCTCCACAACCCTTCTGCAAGGGGATGTCCAGTTGCCTACAGATGGGCTTTGGGTCTCCACTCTGTACTCCTCCTCATTGACAATGATATGATTTTTTGTTCTTTGATGCCTGATACATTTCTTATCATAATGTTTTGTAGTTTTCCTCATATAGATATTTTGTTGGAATATCCCTAGATATTTCAATTCATGCTTGGTTATTGTGAAAGGTACTGCCTCCTTGAAATATTTTTCTGTAATCCCATCAGTGCTAAATATTAATTCAGTTTACACTGGATATATATACATATATATATATACACACACATATATACACATACATACATACATATATATGTATCTTGTTGTTTTTTCCCAATAACTTTCTTTTCTTTGTTATTCTACTCCCATGTAAACTCCTAAGAAATAGCATTAATTATTACATTTGTTAAGTTATACATATAACAATATTATATATGCACACAAAGGAATTTTTAAAAAATTATGGGAAAAATTGTAATGAAAAATAATAGAATTTGTCCACAAATCTATTGAGGATCTTATCATATTTATGTTATTTCTTGTCTTGTGTCTTTGTGTCTTAGATTTTGTTCTTTTATTAGTTTTATTACTGTATATTAATTATATAGTTCTTTATTTTTGCATGTTTGGTATTAAAATTAAAAATAATGATGTATCACATTTTATATAATATATAGCACTATTAACATACTGATGTATCTCCATTTTATATAATATACAGTACTATTAATAATAATAATGGTATCACCATTTTATATAACATATAATCACTATTAAAATAATGATGTATCACCATTTTATATAATATACAGCACTATTAAGAATAATAATGGTATCACCATTTTATATATGAGGCCTGTTGAACATGTGAACACTTTGGGGGGTTTTACTATAAAGGGAAACACTGGGTCACAAAATGTTTCTATCTCTCTCTTTCGAACTACCTGGAATTATTCTCACTTTAGCAAGATGTCTCAGCCTCTTTCTGACTTTTAGATGGTGAAAGCAACAAGACATTTTACCAAGGATGAATTTTAGGAAAGAAAAATGTAAGATAACAAAATTGGCACATTACTTTACTCCTCAAGATGACAAATAATGACATGGCAATAAGAGAGCTGAGGATACTTCAATCACTGTCATAACAGAGCCAAGACATTATTATGCATTTAAAAATAAAATCAGGGGTTTATGTTGACATTTCTAATACCTTTCTGTTGTTATTCATTCTCCTTTCCCTCACCCTAGTAGAAGGGATAGCTCAATATTTGGGGATATAAATGTTAGAGTCCTATGTTTTTGTTGTTATTGGGTATCATCATGTCAATTCTAACTCATAGAAATCCCTTGGGGCAGAGCAGGACTGCCCCCATTAGGCTTTCTTGGTTCTAATCTTTAGGGAAATAGATCACCAGGTCTGGTGGAAGTAGGTGGGTTCTAAGCAACAATCTTTCACTAGCAGCTGGGTGCTTTACGACTGCACCACCAGGCTTCACAGACCTGCATTCACACCTAGATTGCACCCATTAACCAGCCAATTCATTGTGTGATTTTAGTAAATATACTAACATTAAACATCGACACATGGGGTTTGGGGGTCACATTATGTTAAATGTCTTTATGTAGAATAGAAATATAAGTTATCTGCTAAATCACCTAATAGACATGCGTGCACATAGAATTCAATTTCACGAATTACATTTGAATTGACAAATGGCAATTAAAGGAGAAGTACTCCTGAATCCAGCAGTGCACTGATAATTCTCAGATTCTCTTGGGACGCAGTCCTGACATGCAGATTAAAAAATGAATAACAATCCACAGGGAGAAACTCAGGAAAAGTGGAGAGTCTATTTTTGTACTCAATTCATTTCTGAACTCTAAATCACACAAGCTTCAATTATTAAGTACTATATGGGTTAACATTTTGAAATGAAGGATTTTCCTCATAATGTGAAATCTCTAGTCCATCATAAAGTTGATGAAAGCAATGTCCTTGGCTGAGTTACTCTCCAGAGAAGCTAGTGCTTGTGTGTGCGTGTGTGTGTGCGTGCGCACGCGTGCATGTGCTATGTGGTTGGCACATACTAAAGAAAAATTTTGAGAAAAATGAATTCCCTGTATAAAAACATGGCAGAATTTCAATTGGTTAAAATAGTGCAGCTTCTCCTAAGATATAGATTGCTATAGACTAATCATTTTACTGAGAATTAAAGAATTTTGGTGGAATCTCTAATGTTTATTAAAGCACACTATAAAACTGGGAATTTATTATTAAAGATCTTGTAAACATAATTGAGACTTTGACAACAATAAAATATTTAAAGTACAATAATAGCAACTTTAAGCCATATATATATATAAAATATTAAACTTGGAAAATTAAAAAATTCTCTCCATAATGCTGTAATATCTTAAACATAAAAATGATTTCTTAATTTTAATGATAAGAGCTTTAAACTTTCAAGAATTAAGATTATATAGTCTTTTATTATAAAGAATCATTTTTGTTACTAACCACAAGATTAGCAGTTCAAACCACAAACTTCTCAGCTGGTAGTAATTAAGCATTTATGACTATTAGGATTAGTGTTTAGATCCTGCACTGTTATTGCTGACCTAGAGACAATTAATTTCACATGTTTCTAATATTATAGAAATCAACATGGGCGTAAAAATAACTGTGTTAGTCTGGGTACTATAGGGGAATAAACCCACAGAAACTTATATATAAAAGAGAAGGTTTTATATAAAGGGTAAGTGCACATCAAGAAAACATCTCAACCCAATGCTGCCCAAGCCCACAAGTCCAACATTAGCCCATTTGTCTGACACCAATCCACAAAGTCCTCTTCCAGCTGGCTGCAGGAGGAAAGCTGAGTCAGTGAACGTGTAAGCATGTCAGCACTAGCAGGGGTCTCCACACAGTTGCTCCAGCATCCAGGGCTGCAATTGGGGTAGGTACATGTGGCTTCTCCTCAGGGATGTCTTGCAGGAAATGAGCCTTGCCAGCTGAAGCAAGGAACTGGCTAAGGCAGTTGCACCCAGTCCCTACCACCAAAAGCAAGAGACCCAAGAACTACAAAGGCGAGGCCCACTGAGCCATTAATCCTTCAGCCCTTCAGTAACATATAATTGTAATCCTGGTAGTGTAGTGTGTTACTCATTGGCCTGTAAACTGCAAGGTCAGCAGTTGGAAACTATAAGCTGCTCTTCAGGAGAAAGATGAGGCTTTCTGCTCTCTCAGACAGTTAAAGTCTCAGAAATCCACAAGGGCAGTTCTAAACTTTTTCAAAGAGTCACTATGAGTCAGAACTGACTGAATGGCAGTGAGAGAGAGAGAGAGAGACAGTACATAATTCTGCTTTTTGAACAAATATCTAGATTCTCTTTATTTCAAAACATTCAGCAATGAAATCTTTCTTTGATCAAAGGAATTTCTGTTGAATAAATTTCATAAAAATATATTTAAATCTTTAGTCAATACCCTTTTGAAGGATCAACTAGATTGCTACTGTAAATAAATAATGCAGTAGAAAGATACACATTTATGGCCAAATCAAAATAATTTGTTCATAATACCAAAGTTTGCTCCCATTCCCCAACACTATTCCTTGCTATTTAAGTTCTATACAATTTATGTACAACCATAAATTAGGAAGAACTTAATAATTGATAGTATGGAGTTACATATTTCCAAATGTCACCCATATGTCCCCAGAAGTAATTTTTCCATTCATCCTAACACAATAATTTCTGTCATTAATCAATTGTTATTTTTCTCAACTAGACTCTTACAATGTATCAGTGTGTCTTACCATACAGCTTCTGTATAACTCAATAAAAACATGATCACTAGGGTATTAATTGAAATGACACCACGTAAAATATAAATAAAATTAATTAGAAATCATGTCCTCTAATTTAGCTACTCCTTGCCATAAATATTTCTTATTTACATGCCCATGATACTGAGGAGAAAAACAGTTTTCATTAGCTACTGAAGTATTTAATAATTACTCACTCCAGCTTGAATACGTAAGCAGCTTATGAGTTGAGCATCATCACTAATGTGTAAAGGAAAGCCCTATCTTTTCTGATATTAACAACAAAAAATGTATGTCCTTTCATAATTCTTTGAGTAATGGAGAAAAATATAATTAGACTACGTTTCAGTTCTCCTGAGAACAAAACTATATGTTCTCAAAGGCATATGGTTGGAGTAATTTTTATGCTGTGCTTGGAAGCAATACAAATCTACAAACACACTGGACCGAGAAAATTGGATATGGCCTAACAAGCAGAGAACACCCAAAGGTATTACTTACCACATTTCTTAATATATGAACTACTCAAGCATTTGACAATGATCAAATATATACGGAATGTTTTTTGCCTGTTTTAAAGAGTAAACAAGTACTTGAGAAAATGTGTTCTCAAAAATTTTACCGGCACAAAAATAAGGATCTATCCAGAATTTTCAGGAAAATTTTCAACGCTAATTAAATTTAGGGGTAAGGTAAACGTGTTAGTCCAAGCATCCCAGCACAGACTTACTCAAACAAAATGGGCTTAAATATGCCTGTACTAGTGGTAAGGGAGTTTTTGATTTGTTTGCCCCCTCATATCTTTGAAATGAACTTGGATGTCACCAAACACTGTAACAGCATTTCTGTTTTAGTTTTCCTCATTTTTAAACCACTCAAATCAATACTAATGTCTGAGGGGTAAGGAATCTAGAGGGTTTTTTGTTTGTTTGCTTTTTTAAAAAAAATCCTTCACTCTCATTTGAAAAAAGAAGCATACTGTCCATATTTATAATATAGTGACACAGCACATCTCAACAAATTAAATCAGCAACAATATAAGAAGAACCCCCACAAAACCCCCCTAAGTGTGGATTTCTCTCCCCACCCCATCCTTCCTCATTGCCCTGGCTTACTTTCTCCCTACTTCCATCCCCAAACTCTGCTTCCTCAAAATCATTAAAGTTTTGTCTTTTCCTGTAAAAAACAAATTTATTTTCTTTGTTTTTTCCTTTAATCATGATGTTATTAAATATTTATCTTTGTAAGATTAAATAACTTTACTAAGCATAATATTCTCTAGCTTTGTCCCTATCTTGCAGTGTTTAAGAGTTGTCGTAGTTTTTTATTGCTAATATTCTATTGTATGGATATACCAGAGCATGTTTCCTCCATAATTAGAGTTTTGAGTTTACATATTTTTGCTATTGTGGGAATTTGCTTCAATAAGCATAAGTCTTTATCTGTATGTTCCTGTTGTATTCTTTATTTCTTTAGGGTATATACTCAGTAGAGAGATTGCAGGATCACTAGCTACTTGTGTTTGCATTTGTGTAAGGGAAATCCATACTGATCTCCATAGTGGTAGGACAATTCCACAGTTCCACCAGCAAGGTAAAAGATTTCTGATCTCTCTGAATCCTTTCCAGCATTTATGATTTTCAGGTTTATTGAATATTGCCGGAAGTGTTCGTGTAAGATTTTATCTCATGGTTGTATTTCTTTCATTGCTAATGAATGTGGATATTTTTAATATAATTGTCGTTCACCTGTCTACTCATGCCCTGCCCCCTTTTTTATTAGGTAATTTGTATTTTTCTTGTTAAGATGTTGTAATTTTCTCAAATTAGCCCTTTATCTGATAAATTATTAATTCCTATTTCTGCCAATCTGTGAGTTCTCTTTTAATTTTTTTGATGAAGTCTGTTGAGGTATCTAAATGCACAGACAAGTTGTCTAAGTGATGCTTTGTCTTAGCATCATTAGAGTGTTTACCAAAAAAAAAAAAAAGGCTAATCAAAACAGTGGCTTCGAAGAATCTGCGAGAACAACTTAATTCAAGGCAGCAGCGAGGTTTACATAGAAAGTTATAGTGACTACTTTGGGGGTAATCTGTGTGGTAGTTACATAATCTAGTATCAATTTGTAGAGTTTAGCTTGTCAATGATGTTGATGCTTGATGACCTCATTTGCAGGGGCTATGGAGATAAATAGCCCACTGGAGGCCAGATACACTCTCTCCCTATTAGGTATTCCTGATGGCAAGCCACATGAAGCTACGCTGATGGAGTTAGAGCCGTGGAGCTGGAGGGCCATATGGAGACCCATACCAGCGCTGAGATATTTCCACCACCACAGGATCCACAGGACTTTCTATCCACTGGCCAGTGATCTTCCTGTATTTAGCATCATTGCATGGCTGTGTGAGTCTAAAGATGACTTTATGGACTAGTATCAACATATGGGAAATATCAGGCTCAAGGACGTGATCAGGACTGGGCTGGGATGTTTTCTTAATGTACGATTGCTCTTTGATATAAAGTTCTCTCTTACACACATATGATAATCTATGAATTTGTTTCTTTAGTCAACCCAGACTAACACAATCTATGAATCAGATTTTATGAGGCAGCATTAGAACCGTGATGGATCTTTTCTCAAGGACAGATGACACCATAATGGCTTATTGCAAAATTTTTAAAAGAGCAACTGAAAACTGCATCATGATAAAAAGGCCAGAAAAATTACGCCAAATATTTTTCCCATCATGACATTATACCTCATCTTCAAGATTGCAATGATTGTCTTATGTGAATTTCATTGAGAAATCTTACCTATCCACCCCACATGTCTGATCTAGCCTCTTTGAACTGTAGGCATATGAATACACTTACTCTGTCTTGAACAGAGATTCTCACAACACATTAGCCTTAATTTCCTTTGAGAAATAACCACAGTACAATTTAAAAATAAAACTAACACATAATTAAAGTCTACATACAAACACTAGATCCAAAGTATGCCAGCGCTTTTTGAAAATAGAATAAATGAAGCAAAAAGAGGTGGCTATTTCGTTCTCTTTGCCTGTGTTGTTTTCTCATCAAATCATCAAGACTTTTTGTTACATTTGTTCTAGGTAAAGAGGATGTGTACAGGAATAATTAAGGAGAAACACAGTACTATTTTTTGTGAATATTGAATTGACCTGAACAGACCTCTAACTTTATAGTCCTATGTATTTCAAGCAAAGCTTTAATGTATGACATAATTATAAATGTGTAAGTTAGAAATTCCATAATAGATTGTAGGAAAATTAATATTATACAGAATTTTATCCCTGGAATACTATTAAGTATATTAAGTAGGGTGGACAGGGGACCATATATGTTTTATTTTCTTTTTTATAATCATTTCTTTAGGGACTCATTCAACTCTTATCACAATCCATACATACATCAATTGTGTACAGCACATTTATACATTCATTGCCCTCATCATTCTCAAAACATCTGCTCTTCACCTAAGTCCCTGGCATCAGCTCCTTATTTTTTCTCTTCTCTCCCCGCCCCCCTCCTTGAACCTTTGATAATTTATAAATTATTATTTTTCATATCTTTCCCTGTCCAACATCTCCCTTCACCCACTTTTCTGTTGTCCGTCTTCCAGGGAGGAGGTCACATGTAGATCCTTGTAATGGATTTCCCCTTTTCAACCCACACTCCCTCTACCCTCCCAGTATTGCCACTGGTCCTGAAAGACCATCCGCCCTGGATTCCCTGTGTTTCCAGTTCCTATCTGTGCCAGTGTACATCCTCTGGTCTAGCCAGACTTGCAAGGTAGAATTGGGATCATGACAGTGAGGGAGTAGGAAGCATTTAGGAACTGGAGGAAAGTTGTATGTTTCATCATTGTTGCATCGCACCCTGTCTGGCTCGTCTCCTCCCTGACACCCTTCTGTAAGGGGATGTCCAGTGGCCTAAAAATGGGCTTTGGGTCTCCACTCCTCACTCCCCCCTCTTATTCACTATGATAAGATTTTTTTGTTCTGATAATGCCTGATACCTGATCCCTTCGACACCTTATATTCACACAGGCTAGTGTGCTTCTTCCATGTGGCCTTTCTTGCTTCTGAGCTAGATGGATGCTTGTTTATTTTCAAGCCTTTAAGACCCTAGACGTTATATCTTTTGATAGCTGGGGGCACCATCAACTTTCTACGCCACATTTGCTTATGTGCCCATTTGTCTTCAGCGATCGTATCAGGGAGGTGAGCACACAATGATATGATATTTTTGTTCTTTGATGCCTCATAACTGATCCCTTCATTACCTCGTGATCACACAGGCTGGTGTGCTTCCTCCATGTGGGCCTTGTTGTTTCTGAGCTAGATGGCTGCTTGTTTACCGCCAAGCCTTTAAGACTCCAGATGTTATATCTTTGGATAGCCTGGCACCATTAGCTTTCTTCACCACATTTGCTTATTCACCCGCTTTGTCTTCCGTGGTTATGTTGGGAAGGTGAGCATCATAGAATGCCAATTTAATAGAAGAAAATATTCTTGCATTGAGGGAGTACTTGCATGGAGGCCCAATGTCCTTCGGCTACCTGGCCTTTAGGAGTGTTTTCCAGTTCAATCTGTTGGGGCACCACACCCTGGCCCCAAAGTCCACCATCAGCATTCCCTGGGAACCTCGCCACTCTGTTCCTTTGTTGTTCTGTTGCACCCCCTTAGTATTTTGCCTTTGTGTGGTGGGTAAGATCGGGTGCAATTCTCATACCATGTCTCCGGTGTTGTCCCCTGTAGGGCTAGTGAGGGACATCATGTCTCATAGGTGGGCTGGCCATGTGGTCCTCTCTGTGTACTGGCTGCTCTAATTGGGAACATCGTCCTCTAGGCCTGGTGGGCCAGGATATGATCCACTCTCTCCTCCTCCCCCTTCATCTGCTCCCATGTGCTCTGATCAGATATGTCCCTCTCCTGGAGCTGCAGATTCAGTGCAGTCCTATGAAATAAATTCTTCTGAGGGGAGGTCAGGTGTCCACTTAGTAGTTGAGATTGGGGCAGGCCTCTCAGACCTTTCCACTGGTTTCCTCCTCCACACCAGCATGTTGCATTCATATCTTGGAGCACTTGGTTGAAATCTGATCCTTCTTTCCCTGTGACCATATATGTTAAAAGAAAAATTCAAACACTGAGATACAATTAGGAAGCAAATGAACAAACTATCTTTTATTAAAATTTATTACTCAAAACCAAACATAATTTTTATTTTTAAGATTACACTTTACTTTTAATGTGAAATGATTTAAAACAAATTAATGTAGTGGCTCTGGGTTTGGATCCATAACATATTTGTAAGTTGTCTCCAATCATATGAGTCTTATGTTAAGTTTACCTAAGACCTCACTGATAAGCACTCTGAGATAAAAAACAAAAAAAAAATCTACCAGGTAGATTATGTACTATTGGATTTATCTCTAAGTTAAAATTGTGAATTATATATCATAGGGAAGATTTTCAGTTTCAAGATAGTGAAAATGTATACAATAAAATATTAAATTATGTTTACCAAATTTATAGTATTAAACATATTTCATATTATAATTTCTGGAATGTACTTTGTAGTCACTTCTGTGATTCTATAATATGAATCATCTACTAATGTACTGTAAAATTTATATATTTTTATCATTTTAACCAACTAGAATATGATGCTGCTGAACCAAAAAGATTTGTCAATGTCATTGCTTTATTGTCAATTTAAAAGCGTATCTAGCACAAAATAGATTTTATACACACACACATCAAATAATGGTAAAAGTTAATGAGAAAATAATGCTCAAAATTATCTTCTACTTATCATCTTGTAGTAAGAGTTTATGTTTAGATACCATGTTGTGTTGGGGCAAAAGTTTGCAAGTCAGAAATTAAGTTTCAGTTTGGAAATTTTCAAGCTGAATTGGAGTTCATTTTTATAATTCCTAGTGTCTCCTGAACCCACCTGTACTCTAATGGCTAATCACAATAGCAGTGCCACAAAGATTCTTATGTTATCCTACTGGTTCACCATAATACCTGTAGTCTGTATTGAGAAATGTTCTGATACAACAGCCATTTACAGAGTCATCCTAGACAGATTTGGATTTCAGCCCGTAAGGTTTCATTCTTTCTCCCCATCCCCAACTCTCCCTGCTCCTCTCCGGAGCACCACTTCCTCTAGCCTTTTGTTTTGTTCTGTTGCTTTGCTTTGTTGTCAGAAAGTTCTCGGTGAGACACTGTTGCTAGATACCAAAAGAGATCTTTCCTTGCATAGTGATCATGATCCTTCATCAAAGACTTCCAAGTGTTGAGTATGTTTGTCAAATTCCTTGGAATATTGTTTTCAGGTTGCTAAGATTTTATTCTCCTGAAATGTGTCTTCTGATTACATGTCAAAACATTCCTATACCTCATGGTAATATTCTATGCCCCATTGTAGTGCCCGTAAGAAGTACCGTTTCTCCTTCTCCCCTAGTCTGTTTTGCAGAAGTTAGACTCATTTTCAGGAAGTAGCTACAGAAACGCGGGTCTCCTGGTGAATAGAGGTCTTAGATAGATGTTCAGGAATTTCAGCCTTATCTGTTTGTGCCCAATTCATTTTTTGGTATACCAGGATCAAAAAGAAGATGGACAATGTATCTGACTGGTAGAATATTTTAGTGGAGACAAGGGAATAGAAAATTCTTCTCATCTTGAGGTTGTCAATTATTCTTGTGTATAGAATGAGATAATAAATTGTCCCATGAAATATCAAGAACTCTACTGATCTTCCTCAAAGCTTTACCCAAGTTTTACTAAACCAAAATACCATTGAGTTGATTCCAAATTATACCAGCCCTATAAGACATAATAGAAGCCATCTAGAGGCTTACGAAAGCTATAATCATTAGGGAAGTCGCCCACCACATCTTTCACATCACACAGTTACTTGTGTTCAAACGGTCATCCCTTTGGTTAGTAGCCAAGTACTGAGCCATGCGCACCAGCAGGACTCTCTCAAAGCTCACTATTATGTTAGGGAATTATATCTAGTCTCCTTCTGGTTATTGGTGAGATGGATTATGAGAAAGCTGATCCCATTTCCAGGAAAGACATTTAATGAAACTAGCCATGTATTCTTCCCAGGATGTTTTGACTAGGTCCACGTCCAATAATCATCTTAGATGAGAATTTCTCCAGATTTCTGCCTTCTTGTCCGAATTGGGTCTATTTGATTGGCACTTTAATATTTTCATTTGTCTCAAATTTTCCACCACCTCTCCTCTTCATCAGTCTCCTGAACCTAGGTATGCATTCATCTCAGGATGCAGGATGGATTTCTAAGGGACATATTGGCAAACAAATTTTTGGAAAATAAACCTCCAGATACTGAACTTTCATTTGTTGTCTCTCTTAAATGAGAACAGCATGAGAATTCTGTTGAAGATATTCTGCCAATTTTATTTTCCCACTCCCTTTCATTATCATCTTTCACACATTCTACCAAAGAGAAAAAAGTGTATTTCTTATTTTTGCTGTTTTAATATCATTTATTGCCTGCCCTGTGTTGTTAAAATTAAGGTACAATCCAAGGTAGGAATTCAAGAGGAAATATTTTATTGATCAATCAAAATATCTGCTGTTCAGTGGTTAAAGTGCTTGACTGCTGACCAAAAACGTCAATGGTGGTTTTTTCTTTGTGTTTTTGATGTTTTGAAAGTTGTTTTAATTGTGCACCAATTGAAAACGATTATGATGAATATCGTGTTTTATTGTTTTTTAAATCATTTTATTGGGGGCTCATACAACTCATCACAACCCATACATCCATCCATTATTTACCAAGCACATTTGTATGTTTGTTGCCCTCCTAATTCTGAAAACATTTGCTTTCTACCTAAGTCCTTGGTATCAGCTCCTCATTTTTTCCCCTCTCTCCCTGCTCCCTGCAAAAGAGAATGATATTGTGCTTTGCTCATGTACAGATGGATGGTTTTAGAATCCCACAGGGTAGTTGTGCTCTATCATATGGGTTCACTATGAATTGGAATCAGTTCACTAGCAGTGGGTTGAGTTAGTTTGGGAACCTTCATTAATCAAGATACATAAGCATGCTAGGGCTCTTGTTTTGCCTTCTTTCATATGTTTTTTTTAAGTAGGCTAAATATGACTTTAGAAAATCAGTTTTATTTCTTTGAGGATATTTTGAATTCATATATTATGAAGCAGAGCAGTAGCAGTGAAGGCACACTTTCTGCTTCTACCAGAAACGTCAAGTGAAGATGGAAAGATGGTAAGGATGACTCCAGGGAGCCCTGGTGGCATAGTGGTTAGTGGGACAGGGTCCCAAGGTCAGCAGTTCAAAAACACCAGCTTCTGTAGCAAGGGTTGCAGTCTTAGATGACTCCAGAGACAGTTATATCCTGTCCTTTAGGGTTGCTATAATTTGCATTGGTTCTATGGAAATGAGTTTGGTTTAGGAAGCGAGACTCCTGTGATTACAATCCATAAAGTGTTGGAAAAATGTATTGAGTAGGATGACAGTTTCATTGCTTCATTGATATTGGAGTAAAAATATTTAAGATTTTAAAAAGGTTGAAAAATAGCATTGCTCTATGCTCTTTATTTTATACTTCAAAATAATAACTTAATTGCCTTTTTTTGTGGAAAAAGTGAAGCTTTTCTTATATATCTTCAGTCGACCAGCATCACAATTTTCAAGGAAATATATACCTTTTCTAAAATGTTATTAAAGTTATAAGTAGCATTCTCATAAAACTATTGGACACTGTTTTTATAGTCATTATTTTCCCAGGGTACATGACTTTTGCAGAATGGCACTCTCTCTTGGTTAAATTATTCTTTATATATGTTCACATTAAGTTGCGCTTTCTTTGACCACATATAAATAATTCACTGTGATATAATTAGTCATTCCCTTTCTGATGTGGCTCCATTGTGGCCTCTCTCCTTAACAAGAGGGCAATAAGGAAAATTTCCCATATCCTATTTCCATTTCATGTTCTCTGTTTATCTCAGTGATATGGATTTGACACTGAAGATTCTATGGATTTTTAAATGCCACAAAGTAAAATATGCATAACAACTAAAAGAACTTTTTTATTCATGCAATCATTAGAAAGTTACATAGGTAAGAAAGTAGGATCAATATCTTTAAAAAAAGAAGTTATGATTGTACATGCTTTTGTCTCATCTAGTTTGGACACATTATCAGGGGTGTGGTATAAAAATTATAGTCACTTGAATTTCAATTTGTATCCACTCTTTATTGACAAGAAGATATAGGGTGGGTGGATGTTTTGAAAAAGGAGTTTTCTAGAATTTAGATTTTATGTTTACAATGGTTTCTGAGGAGTCATTTTGTTTATATACTGTTCATTTACTGTTTATAGGTGCTGTTGAGTCCATTTAGACTTAACAACACTGCACAACAGAGAGAAAAAAACCCTCCCTAGCCCTGAAGCATCCTCCCAATTGTTGTTATCTTTGATAGACGATTTTTGCAGCCACTGTGTCAATATGTCTCATTGATTCTCTTCCCTTGGTACACTCCACTGTACCTAGTATGATGTGCTTTTCACCTGAGAACATGTCCCAACTAACTGAGACAACGTCTGCCAGCCTCACTTTCAAGTGAGGCTATGTTTCCTAGATAGCTGTTTTTGGTATCTGTTAGTCCATGCATGGCATTTTCAGTGTTCTTCTCCAACACCATAATTAAAATATGTCGATTATTGTGCACTCTTCCTTATCCACTGACCCTCTTTCATAGACAGTGTATGTGGGGTGGTCAGTGTCTCAAACCAGCCAGTGGTCACTGGTGAAGAACAAGTAAGTGGCTTCTGTAACAGAATAGCCACGAGGCTGCCCAGGGCCTCCTATAGAGGGGGCCAAACTCCACGTGTGCGGCGGTGTTTCTTCTTCCCCAGGCTGTGTCAGTTCCGACAGACTGCGGTACAGAGATGTCAGTCCACTGAGATTTACAGTGTTTCTCCAGGGTTCCGGTGAACCTATGGTTTCCTTCTCATTGGTCTTTTCACAAGTATTTTTGAGGAGATTAACCTGTGCTTATCAGTAGGTGAATAGCACCCTCTTGAACCAATTTGAATTTTCTTTCCATGAAGTTGTAAATCCACATTGAAGGCTATAATCCTTGATCTTCATCCGCAAGTGTTTCACACCCTCCTGTCTCCAGCAAGCAAGGTGCGTCATCTGCAAATCACAGCGTGTTAATAAGCCTTCCTCTAGTTCTGAAGCCCCATTCCTCTTCATAGCCCAGTGTCTAGTAATATCTGTTCAGCACAAAAATTGAAGATGTAAGGTAAATGAACACAACCATGGTGCGTACATATAGATTTTATTGTATCACAGACATTGTACTTCAAAACAGATCTTGATTATTTTTGGCTAATTAATGTAACACCCTTCCACTTGAATTTACCATTACTGGTATAGAAAACCATGTGATTGATTCAAAATGGCCAATACAAGTCCATTTCACCTCCCTAATGCCCACTATATTGATCTTTATGTGTTTCATTTCATTTGTGATAAAGTCTAGTTTTTCTAGGTTCATATTTCTTACATCACACACACTAATGACAGATGCTTGCAGCTGCTTCATTTTGTTTTGAGCTGTGCCCCATCAGTGTATAGAACGTCCTGGGGTGCTTTCCTCCAACCTACACATCATGGTTTACTTTGAGAAAGTAGCTCCTCTTTGGGCATGGTTAGCATGTTCTCCATCCTAACCGCTCCTTTTCCTAAGTCACATTTTACAATGCTTCACTGCTGTATATATAAGGTTTTCATATACGTGACAAAGTTCCACTGATATTCCTAAGGTTTCAATGATTAATCGCTCAGAAGTAGGCAGCATAGTCCTTTTATAAATTCTATTTTTAGATAGGAGGATCTGCCAAAACTTGTTTCCCATCTGTGACCCTGTTAGTATTGAAATATCACTAGCAGATTCCAGAATTACAGCAACATGCAAGCCACCACAGTACAACAAATGGACGGATAGATTAATTGTATAAAAGAATTTATATTTCACAATTGATATATAGAATGAAAGTGCAATGGTCTAGATTTACTATTAATCAATTGACTTGTATGTTGTAGGAACTCTCTAAACCATGTGTTTAAACTGTAAAAGGGATGACTTTAAATTATCTTAAGTAATACTGTTATTTTTATCAGTGAAATATATTTTATTTGTATCATGGTAAAACTAGACTAGTTGTGGCAAATAGAACTCAGTAAGTTTTAATAGAGGAAAATAGGACTTCCAAAGATGCATCTTCTAAATTAATTCTTTTTATATAATGTTATTTATCTCCATTTATTAACTGTTATTATTGCCACCGCTTTAGCAGAAAGGTTCTGAAACCATTCTTCAAATAAGAAGGTTTGAAGGTCATGTGGATCCATATCATAATGAATTAATAACATGCTTCATGCATTCATCACTGCTTTTTAAATCCACTCCATTGTATGTACGTTCCACAGTTTTTTAATCCTTTTGTCTGTTGATGGAAATGTGGGTTGTTTCCATCTCCTTGAAATTGTGAGCTGTGCTGCAATGAACACTGGAGCACAGATAACTGGCTGTGGTTTGTTTCTTGCCTCTTCTGGGCATATGCCGAGCAGGAGGACTGCTGGGTCTTAAAGCAGCTCCATTTCTATCTGTTTGAGAAATCGACACATCAATTTCCATAGTGGCTGTACATACCTCCAGGTCCACCAATAGTGGATGAGAGTTCCTATCTCACCACAGCCCCTCCAACACTTGTTGATTTCTGATTTTTGAATTGGGCGATCTTTGAGGGTGTTTGGTGGTATCTCATAGTTGTTTTCATTTGCATTTCTCTCATGGCTAATGATCGAGAACATTTTCTCATATGTTTATTGGCCATTCAGATTTCAGACTCTGGGAAACTTCTGTTCAGGTCTTTGCCAACCTCCTCAGGGGGAAGTTAATTTTTCCCTTATTGTAAGCTTGCAAAGTATTTTAGATTTTAGTAATTAGGCCTTTGTCTTATATGTCATTGCTAAAGATGTTTTCCAAGTTGGTGGGCTCTCTTATTCCTCTCTTAGTGAATTCTTTCCATGTACACAGGTGACTTATCTTCAGTATATCCCACTTGTCTATTTGTGACTCCTCTGTATTTGTATCCTTCCCTATTTCTGATAGCCTATGTATTCCCTGTGGCAAGGTTCTCAGGTTTGACCCAATTCCTTCATTAATGCTAAGTGAAGTAAGTCAAGCACAAAAGGACAAATAAATATGAGTCCACTGAGGTAAGTTGAAAGAAAGAGAGAGAGAGAGAGAGAGAAAGAAAAGCAAAAGGGGCACAGGGAAAAGGCTACTGTATACAAACACTCCACGGGTGAGGTCCAGGTAGTATGGCAGGGGCCAGACCAAATACAGGGGTACATATTTTAGCCAACTAAAAAGGAGGGTTGGGGAGAAAAGGGGGAAAGAAGATAGAAATGCATAGTGGGGGAATAGGGCATGAACCCACCCAAGGGGAGGATATTGTTTGTGTCTCCACAGGGAAAGAGCAACCAGACTTAAACCTGGTGTTCTGGGATATGAATGCAGTGAGCCACCATGGAGAGGTGAGCCAATGGAGGGGCCTGAGGGCTCGGCCCCCATACCAGCCAGGTGGACAACTGCCCCTCCCCCCAGAAGAATTTACTTGAGAGGTGGGCACTGAAGCTGCAGCTAGGGGAGAGGGGCATGTCTGATGACAGCGCATGGGAGCAAATAAAGGGGGAGGAAGAGAGAGTGGAGCACATCCTGGCCCACCAGGCCTGGAGGACAATATCCCAGCTCTGAACATCCAATGCACGGAGTGGACCATATGACTGATCCCACTACGAGATACGATGTCCCTCGCTGACCCAGGACCCTATGGAGGACAACACTGGAGACTCAGTGTAGGGATTGACCTGATCTGACCCTGCAACACCAAGGCAAAACACTAAATGTGTGGGGCAGAGCTCTGGGAGGTGGTGGTGGTGGCAGAGCAGAGTAGGGAGTTCCTGAGGGAGTGCAAAAGATAGATGTTGGGGCCAGAGCGTGGCACCCCATCTGACTTGGCTGGAGGACATGCCTAGAGGTCAAAAAACAGACCTTGATCTATTTACAGGTTTTTCTTTTTTTAAGGACCTGATGCAAAGGGCTTAAGTGGAGAGCAAATGCTTTGAAAATGATTAGGGCAAAGAATGTACAAATGTGCTTTATACAATTGATGTATGTATATATGTATGGGTTGTGATAAGTTATATGAGCCCCTAATAAAATGTTTAAAAAATTTAAAAGTCAATTAATTAAATGTTTTCTTGGTCATTGGTTTTCCTTGTTGTTTTCATCATTGTGTATTATTTTATCGCTTTGTCTTGCTATGCCTTGTTTTTGTGCATATTATTATCTCTGCAGGTTTATTTAGATAAGATAGGCTGGATGAACAGTCTGGAGAAGAAAACAATGGGACTAATGGTTCTGAGGGGGCATGGGAAAGGGGGAGATGGTGTTAATGAACCCAGGGACAGGGGAGCAACAAGTGATCCAAAATTTAGTGGCAAGGAGGGTGTTAGAGGCCTGGTACGGATACAGCAAGGGTAATGTAACTGAGAGAAATTACATGAACCCAAATAAAGTCTGAGCATGATAGTGGGACAAGAGAAAAGTAAAAGTCAATAGAGGAAAGAACTAGGAGGCAAAGGGCATTTGTAGAGGTCTAAATACAGGCACGTACATATGTAAATAGATTTATATAGGATGATGGGGAAATAGATCTATGTGCATATATTTATAGGTTTACTATTAAAGGCAGCAGACGGACATTGGCCCTCCATTGAAGTCCTTACTCATTGCAAGAACACTTTATTCTATTAAATTGGCATTCTATGATGCACACCTTCCCAACATGATCGCTGAAGACAAATGTGTGCATAAGTAAATGTGGTGAAGAAAGC
Source organism: Tenrec ecaudatus (assembly GCF_050624435.1). Lineage (NCBI taxonomy): Eukaryota > Metazoa > Chordata > Mammalia > Afrosoricida > Tenrecidae > Tenrec > Tenrec ecaudatus. The sequence continues at coordinate 108,001,990 of NC_134536.1, forward strand.
TGATGGTGCCTGGATTTCAAAAGATATAGCATCTGAGGTTTAAAGGTTTGAAGATAAACAAGTGACCATCTAGTTCAGAAGCAACAAAGTGACATGGAAGAAGCACATCAGCCTGTGTGACAACGAGGTGTTAAAGGGATCAGGTATCAGGCATGAAAGAACAAAAAATCATATCATTGTAAATGAGGGGGAGTGCAGAGTGGGGACCCAAAGCCCATCTGTAGGTAATGGGACATCCCCTTACAGAAGTGTCGTGGGGAGGAGATAAGCCAGTCAGCGTGAAATGTAGCAAAAATGAAATTATATTATTTTCCTCTAATTCGTAAATGCTTTCTTCACACAACTATCACGATCCCAATTCTACCTTACAAAATCAACGATACCAGAGGATGTATACTGGTACATATAGGAACTGGAAACACAGGGAATCCAGGACGGATGATCCCTTCATGACCAGTGGTGAGAGTGGCTGCAGGAGGGTGGAGGGAAGGTGGGGTAGAAAGGAGGAACCAATTATAAGGATCTACATACAACCTCCTCCCTAAGGGACGGACAAGAGAAAAGTGGTTGAAGGGAGATGTTGGACAGTGTAAGATATGAAAAATAATAAGTTATCAAGGGTTCATAAGTGAGGGGGGAAATGAGCTGATGTCAAGGGCTTAAGTGGAGAGCAAATATTTTGAGAATGATGAGGGCAACAAATGTACAAATGTGCTTGATACAATTGATGTATATCTGGATTGTGATAAGAGTTATATGAGTCCTCAATAAAATGATTTTTAAAAAAGAATGAATAACATATGAGGGGAATTTCAAAAAGTGAAAATAATTCTATTATATATGATTTTCATTTTTTCCATAAACTTTTAAGTCTCTTCATATATAAATTAACTTCCATAGATCTATTATAACTAACAAATATGCTATGGTCTCCCAAGTCAGATTCTTTTCTTTATTTTTGTTTGTTAAAGGTTTTGCTTTTGTAAATAATATTTTGTTGGTCTTAAATTTCAAAAGCTTAGTTTTTCCTTCCACAAATTCTACTCGAAACACTAACATTGATCTTTTCGCATGTCTCAGCATTCTCTTTATTTTTATACCGATGGTGGATTTCCAGGGCTCAAATTTCTTTGCTCCCTTACGCTGGTATTTGCTATGGAGTAAATGTTGACTTTAGGTTTCATGTAGATAATTTTCCAGTATAATGCCATATGCATGCATAACTCTTTATTTTGTGTGCTCAACTCATTTTTTCTAAAAAAGTGACCTCAAAGGAATGTTTTATTTCAATGTTTGCAGTATAAATCAGGGAAATAGTGTTAGTGAACCCTCTACTTTCAGTTGCTTCAATAAGTCCGGACTGTTAAAGGATGTGAATTTTGCTCTGTGTTATTCTCACATTTTGTCAGCATCCTTCCACTGGGGCCCTGATCAGCTTGGCAGCTAGTTGTACCCGGGCACCATCTCATTCTGGTTTTAGGACAAATTAAGCTGTGATTTGTGTGGGCTTTTACCTCTGTGGACTAGTTGTTGTTTTTCTCTGCAACTTTGGTTTTCTTTGCTCCTGTGATGTAGAGATAATAGTTTTATCTTAAATGACTGCAAAATGTTAACACCTTCAATGCTACTCACTTCAGTAGGATGCAGGATATTAATGTCATGAGCTACTAGCCAATTGCCTGTATTGTCCCATGGCTGGTATTCAAAATAGAATGCAAATCATCCACGGTCTTTGCTTCTCATTTCCATTGATTCAATGCCGACTCGGAGTAACCCTCTGTGGGTTTCCAAGACTGGAATTCTTTACAGGAGTAGAAAGTCCCGTATTTTTCCCACGGAGCTCCTGGTAGTTTCAGATTCCCAACGACGCAGATTGCAGCTTAACGTGTAACTTTTGTAACACCAGTGCAAGTTTTTGGTTGTATACAATAATGTTCTGTGATTGTCTTCTCCATGAATATATATGTGTGCAGACATATCTCTCTTCTATTTTTGGTATCGATGCTAGGTGCCCTCCAGCTGGTTCTGGCTTACAGTGATGCTACGTACAACCGAAGGAAACACTGCCTGGTCAGACACACTCTTCTACTTGATCATCCAGGATGCTTATTTGCATTGTTTCTCTAGGTAGGTGTCACTCATTTAATGTATGAATAAAATGAAATACTGTCTTGACCAGTGCCATCCTCATAATTGTCATGTGTATTAGAGTGTAATTTACCTTATGTCCTATCTATCTCTATATCTATCTCTCCATCATCTATCATATTTCTATCTACGTATGATGATATATGACCATGTAGATGCATATATATCTTCTTATAATCATTTTATACACTTTATAGCAACACAGCAGCAACCTGAGTGCATAATTGACATAACATAATCTTATACAATGATGACTGATGTTGCTGAGACGCTGAGAGCTATTCCTGTGGTATTTCAAATATCGGCAGGGTCACCCTTAACAGACAGATGTCAGGAGAGCTTCCAGACTGAGACAGATTAGGACAAAAGGCCTGGGATTCTTTTTCTAAAATGTAATCATTAAATTCTTGCGGATCACAGAATAGTGTTGAGAATTACACCAGGTACAAAGGAGAGAGTGACGTCTCATATTGTCACATATTTATTCCAGGAGAGCAACATGTTCTGACTTTATAAGGCAAAAATAGAATTTTCATGTTTGATATTTATCCTATATTATTATTTTCTGTCCCATATTATTATTTTATTGGCTTATTTCTAATCTGTATCATATCCTATAAGAGGGAGTACAGCTGGTTTCACTGAATTCTGATCAGTTGTCCAGTGAATTATCCAGCTTCAGCGTGGTTTTGGAAACCCTCCAACCTTATTGCTTAGAAGCTAGAGAAGTCTTAAGGAGCGTCATATTCTTTTGTAAACCTACAGTTGACCTAACTTTCACATTTAATAAGACTACTCCAGTGTCAGTGTTCACCAGAATATAACCGAAACATTTCATTAGGACTTGCAGTTTCAAGAATAGTCTTCCAGATGTATTTCTTTGAATCTGTACTCCACTACTTACAAGCTCTTTAACCTTGAACCTTACATTGGATCTTCTTGAAACCGTGATGCAAAGCATACTTCACAACGTTAAAAATGCAATTAATAATCCTGTCTTTTATTCCTGATAATTTTTCCTACAATAAAAATCCACTCTTTCTAAGTAGCAGTGTTTTGATAATTTATGTGGCTAAGTTGGTTAGTTAGTTGATTAGTGTAGTTTCATCAAATTTACCTTAAATAATTATGACTTCAAATCTATTTACAGTTTAAAAATTAATGCAATTCTACTTGTCCATATCATAAAAACTCACCAAAATTTTACCAGTAAAATATGGAAACATCAAAATATACTTTGGGACTATAGCTATAGTACATTTCTTAATTATTTTTAAGTTGCAAAATAATCCTACTTCTTTTTTCCTTTGATCTTTAATGTGTTGTTTTTAAAATGTATTTATAGCATCTCAAAATTCTGGGTCTTTATTTATCCATAGTGTTCTGCCATTTTTATACATAAACTATTTTGGTTTTGGACCCATATTGCTAAGCTACTAGTTATTCACTGAAAAGCCAAATAGATTTTTCTATAAAGATAAATTGAAGATGCTATTAAGATCTATAGTCTGTTGACTTTAGGTAAGGGGATTATCCTCAATAAATTGGGTAGGCCTGATTAAATCAATTGAAGTAACTTAAATGTAGAGCTAAATTTTTTCTGAAGTTCTACCTATGGAACACAGCATCTGCCTTTGCCCAAGAAATTCCAGTCAGCGTGTTCTGATGTGCTACAAAATTGGTTTAAGATTTACATTGCCAACTTCCACCATTACATATCCAACAAAACTTTTTAGTTCACTAGGGTAGGCTTAAGAAATTACCTTATATTTAAAACCTTAAAGCAAGAAAAATGTATTCCTTCACTGTTTTGAAGTTCTGAGTATCAAAGCAAGATATTGGCAGGATCACGCTTTCTCTTGATGTTACCAGTCTGACTCTCAATGTCATTGGATCAATTCAGTCTCATAGTGCCCCTGCATGACAGAGTATAATAGTCCCTGTGAGATTCTGAGTCTTTATCTCCTTATGGGAGTAGAAAGCTCATTTTCCTCCATCGGAGTTTCAAACTACTGACCTCACAGTAGCTCAATGAAACCCACTACACAACCAAGGCTCCTAAGAATATATGCCTGGTTTCTTATGGTTTCTACAGGCCTCTGGTAGTTCATGGTCATGTGACTCCAAACTTTACCCTCATAGTCACTTTAATTTCTTATGCCTCTTACACTTTGAGTCATCTCCTCTGTGTGTCTCTCTCAGAGGTGTTCTGCTTCTTTCTTATAAAGATAAATGTTATTGTTTGGAAGGCCAACTGGAATAATCCAGTGTAAAATTATATACTAAGGAGCCTCAACTTAATGACATATCTTCCACATATGGTAAACCAAAATTCACAGCCACTGAGTCAATGCCAACTCATAGTTGACCCTAGAGGAGACAATAGAATTTCCCCTGTGGGTTTCCAAAACTGTAACTCTTTTGTTGTTGCCATTGTTGGGTGTCACGAATTAGTTCTGAGCCATAGCGGTCCAAGGCACAGCAGAATGAAGCACTGCACAGTCCTGCGCCATCATTACAATGAATTGTTCCGATGCCCAAGCCGATTATTGCAATCACTGTGCCAATCCATTTCATTGAGAGCCTTCCTCTTCTTTGCTGCCCCTCCATTTTGTCATGATTTGTAACTCTTTACAGGAGGAGAAGTGCTGACATTTTCCACTGCAGAAGCTGGTGATTGTAAACTGCTGACGTCTCAGACCACAATCACTTCTTACTGCAGAAGGTATCTTCGTTACCTAGTGTCACAATAGCAGCATGCCCACATTAAGATGGCCTTATCGAACAGACACTTATCTTATCTGAATTTGGGAGGCAATTAATCTGAATGAAGACTATTGGCTCAAGAGGAAGGCCTTTTTGGCTTTGCAGGAAGGTCCTTGTCTTGTCTCAGCTTCTGTGTGTTTCTTCCTTGGTCATTTCATAGGATGCGTGGTCCATTCTCCCTCATCTCTCAACGTCAAAATTCATTGATTTAAAACAAACACTTCAATAATACTGCAAATCCTATTCCAAAATAGAACTAATGATAACTAAAGCATAACATTAGGATTTATGGCATGTTTTTGTGAGCAGACACAATTCAATCCAATATCACTCTAACGGGTCCAATGATTAGGATACTAATATATCTTTTTATTCAAGAAGAGGGGGAGAGACAAGAAAATGTTTTGGATTAGATCTGTCTCTCCAAGATCCATGTTCTTCACACGTATACTATACGTTCACCCCATTTCAAGATTCTCCAAAGTCTTCACACATTTTAACATGAATTCAAATTCATTCCAAAATCCTGAACCTCATCATTTTAAAAGCCTCATCATCCCAAAGTCCTGAGCCTCATCATCAAAACTAGATAAGGGTAAAATATTGAGTGTTATACACCCTGAGACAATTTCCCCCCTCTATTCCTGGAACAGTACATGTAGAAAAGGAATTATCTGCTCCTTGAATTTGATCCAAAGCAATTTTCCAATTCAGCAGAGTAAATTTCATTTTATTGCAAGTCCTGAGAAAAATCCTGTGACTTAAGCTGTGCTTCTGTTCTCAGTTTGCTCCTGGGGCCTGTGCCTCTCCCGCGAATCTGAGTCCTTCTTCCTTTTCTTGAACGTGTGTATGTCCCCAGGGTAGTTTGGTATGCCTGTAGAGTTGTTAGGGTCTACTAGCTTGCTTTTGTTTTGTCTAGTTTCTATTATTTTCAGTCCAGGTTTTCAGTGTTTCTATAAGCGTGACATGCTAAAAAAACAAAAACCCTGTGAGTCTTCTGTATATGTCAGAAAGATCTGCATTTTGTTGAATGGAATTCTTCCACAGGTCCTTCCTGGCTAATTTGTACTCTTTGCTTCTACTGAGATTGTTGTGTACATCCAGGGGTCACACATCTCAATTCTTCATCAACAAGTTGCCCGTCCACAATCTTGGCTTATCTCCATGCCAGGTTTTCCACAACAAAGATTTTATTTTAGCACCTTTACAACCTGGAATCAATTCATTATCAATGAATTTAGTTTTGCCTCTGATATCAACAAATGTTTGTTTTTGTCTACAATTTTCTTCCTTCATTTACCCTGTTCCTCTTGTTTTTTACTCTCAGCAACAAGGAAACAGACTGTCTTTTCAGCACTTAGCTTGAAAAATCTCCTCAGATAAAATCCTAGTTCATTGCATATAACTTCTGCTTCCCCCAATTCCCTTCCCACATAGCAGGACACAATTCAGCCCAGTCTTCTTCACTATTTAGCTCTGAGCACCTTTTTGCCAGTGTCTACTATGGCCCAGTTTATACAACACTTATCATTCAATTCCAAAGCCACTTCTAATTTTGGATGGTTTTGTTCCAGTAGCAATCCACTTTGGGCCACAAAAGCTGTGTTAGTTTTTTAAGGAAGATATAAAAATTACCACAACTTGGATGAGGGATATGTATTGAATAGCTTTGTTATCATAAAGAGAACATTGAAAGATTGATTATGGCTGATATAGTTGAGTTAAAATGTAAGATCTTATGATTTTATCTCTCCTTTGACCCACTTGAAAGTTGTTTTAGATTTTTTTAAAAAGTTAAGGGGATATACACATGGATTAAGCCTCTGGTGAATCACCTGTGACCATAGATCAGGGATGTTATCATGCAGAATGCATTGGCAAGTAGGTTATTGCTGATGCAGTTTAACATTTATCACCTTATCATTTGTTTTCCCTTTTGACCTATTTTAAATTTGTTCCAGTTTTTAATATTTTCTGTTTTCTTTTCTATTGAGGTTTTTCTGTTTTATTTTGTTAGTTTCTTAAATGTTCAATATATATGAAATCCAGAATATTTAAATTCATAGAGTAACTGGATTAATGGTTCCTTGAGAGAATAGCAGCAGAGGTTTTGGGGGAAATGAGGAGCTACTAACAATCAGTATAATAGTGAAGAAAATGTTCTAAAATTAATCATGATGAAGATTATACAACTCTTAATATAGCTGAAGTATTAGATTATATAATTTGTGAATTAATTCCAATTAGACTGTTAAAAATTATTACAGCCCAGAGGAGGGGGGAATATATATATAATAGTTCTAGAGAGCAGTCTGAAATGAAGGTGTCACTGAGGCTATAAGACATCCACGGTGGAAAGAAAGCATCATTCCTTGTCTCATGCAGCATCTGGTGGCTGCAGGTATTACTTTACCTGTAAATTCATCATTCCAAACCTTGTCTGGATGGCCAGATGTGTTTTCCCCTTTTCTGTGTCTTCTCCTTTGTGCACGTCTCCAGGCTCCCTCCACTTCTTGCTTACAAAGACACATGTAATACATCAAAGGTTCCTGAAAATAATCCAGAATAGCCATCTTCGCTAACAATCCTTTTCTAAATCGAAGCATTTGTATATGTGAGGGAATATTCAGAAGTCCTCATAATGAGGATATGAGTATGTTTGTCTGATGCTATTGTTCATTTTACTATGGTTTGATTCGTTTTGCACTATTTAATGCAAGTGGAGTAATTATCCGAATGACACAAGAATGATATAAAATCCTGATTAATTATCCTGCTTCTAAAGGAGTATTTCTTGTTTCTACTCATTCTTTAAACCATCCTTTTAACCCTGGAAACAAGGAACAAGAACAACTTATTAATGACTTTAAAAATTTCAAGTCTTAAAACCTATTTCCATTTGGAAATTAAAGAAAAATAAAGGAAGGTTTTGGTGGAATTGTTTGTACATTTGTCTTTTCTCAGGGTTGTTCTGCATCACCTTGGACCACACTCTTGTTTCTCTCTGGTTACTTAATTTCTGTTCAACCAGGCATCTACAGTCTAAGTCTTAGAAATTTTATCAGCAATTTTTGGGGGTAAAGGTAGCAGAGGAAAAATTGCTTGCTTAAAAAAATACCATAAATAAATAAATATATTCATATTGTTCTTTGTTGAATTGATAGTTGCCCTTTATATTCATGCATATATTTTGAAATTAATTTAAAAGGCATAATGATTTTTAATGGGCTGATACAGTAGATTCTCGGTAGTGGTGGAAAATAATTAAGTGGAATTTTGCAGGCCCAATGAGACAAGAATTGAAATGTTTTACAGATTAAACGTCCAAAAATAATTCAAAATGATTTACTTTGAAATAAAAATTTTTGTTGTTTTACTGTGAAATTATTAAATGTAAATATCAAGTAAACATGATTTTTTGGCATTTGCTAATAAACAGGCAAATAAATGTGGCAAAGCAGCGATACATGACTTTTGTTAGATTTTTCACCTGCCTTCATGAGCTTCACTAAATTATCTCAGAGGTTTTATTTTTCCACTCCTGTAATCTGAATGATTTAACTAATTTAGTTAATCTAATCTTCTTTTCTTTATTCACGCATCCATTTATTTGTTTAGATGTATTCTGAAGAACCTACAGATAAAATAAAATGTGCAAAAGAAACAGCACATATTTGTGTCTAAATGTAAACGTGCAGTATAAATATTTTAATTAGCTTAATATATTTACAATGCTCTTCAAAGTATGATTTAAATCGACTTTATATCTTCCTACTTGATAATAACATGAAATCATGTTCATTTCTGACACAGCAGGTTTTTAATAGGTCTGTAAAAACAGATCATCGTTATTCAAGTAAGGTGACAATGATAATCACTTTCTATCATTCATGTTTAATACCTGAATGCCAGAAAGGCATCTTTACGTCCTTGGCCCAAAATTTTTAAGCACAGTCCATCATCTGCCTTCAAGAAACATTCATGAGAATTACTAGAGTGATTCCTTCAAACAGCCGACCTTAGATTTCTGTCAGCTTGTGAACGTGTCGTAATTCACAGTCACACTTGAACCGCTAACAGCCACCACAGCTGTTACAGCTTCCTTACAGTGGTGACTCTCTTCAACAGTCTACTCATCTGAGGAGATATTTTATCTGCACGTTTTGTCAAAGAAAGTGGCATCTCATAAAATTCATTTGGAATATTTAGAATATAAAATATATTGTTTTGTAACTTAAAAACTAAATTTGAGTGTATCTTGTGAAATCATATGGTTTGTATTGTAACTAATGATATTTTCTGTCAAATTAAATAATTTCCATTCATGTGCTTTATTAATGAATTTACAAATGAGGTTATCTTCATGTGCAATACGATGTTCCGTATATTCCATCAATGCACATATGTGATAGATTTTGCCTATGCGTGGTGTGTACCAATATCACTTCCTGCCCTTGAATCAATCCTACTCTTATCATGGAAGCATGCTTATGCATATATGCTCTGTATTTCAGAAATCACATTTCCCTTCTATTCCTGCTATTTCCAAAGGGGGCAAACCATTTTATTTTTGTGTGTATATTAAAAATTGTGTTTGACATAAGCATTGATACAATTCCACTTGAGAAACAACATTGTTGATATATATTTTTAAAACATTAGAAAGTTTTCTTAAAACCATATGATGTTTTTATTCATTATTTATTTTATTAATGCCTAATACAAGGAATTACTCAAGTTGCATATCTTTAAAATGTTGAGCAGAAGAGCTGAATATAGAACATACCTCATTTAACTTGGAGTTTATCTTGCTCTGAACTGTGATAACTGGACTTTCACCCTTCAAACTAAGAAAGCTCATGAGTGAGCTATCATGTGCACAGTGACTGTGGAACAAGATAAAAAGATTAGTGACTATGGTTCCAAGAAAATTCATTTATTTAATAGACTTCCCTATCAGCTGGAGTATCTAACATACCAATAGCAATCTTCACCCTAATTAAAGTGTTATTTTTGTATAAGGAGATTTGTATATAGGAACAATACCTAATAATTTATATAATAAGATAAAATTGGTAAATGCTATTTTTTTAATGTAGATCTGGCTTATTAGTGATGAGTGAATGTATTTAAATCAGCAACTTCAATGTAAACCCTAGTGCCGTTTAATCCCAAACTAAAGAAAATGAAGAATCTAAAATATTTAGGGAGATAACATTTCAGGCAGAATCAATTCAGCATCCTAAACCATTGTTGACTGCTCTGGTAGGAAAAATTGGGAGATCAATGTGATTGTTCCATTGTGAAAAAATTGGGCATTACAGAGGAGAGTAGTAGATTATGTCAAAGAAGTATTTTAGGGAAAAGCATGTAAAATTTCAGAGGATAATGGAAGATCATAATGTTACCAGTTTTTCTCCATTAACTTTGAGATCTCTTATTTAAGTTGGCTGATTACACTTAATGTAATCAGTGTACATTTACCTCATTTCTGTATCAGCTTTCCACTGGAAAACTAAAAGGCCCACACAAATTATAAAACTCTAAAGAATAAGGAACTTTTGGAAGCTATATAATGCATTAAATCAGTGCTACAGGAATATCCCTTAACAACTAAACTCAGAGACTCCTGCAAGCAAAAGAGAAACGATAAAGTCCAAACGCTAAAAAGAACATTTCACAGAACAGCTCAAGAAAACAAAGTAAACCATTATAATGAAATGTGAGAAGATGTATGCACTAGAAATACATCTTAAACTGAAAGATCTCAAGGAAAAAATCGATATGGGAAGCATCAAAAGAATATGGAAAGAACACACAGTCACTTTAGCAAGAATGACCAGTCCGCATTCAAGCATCTCATGAGTTAGCAGATGAGGAAGAACTAAAGGTACTGAAGGAAGAAGCTCCGGCTACACTGAAAATATTAACCCCAAACAAGGCTCTAGGAAGGGATGGAATTCCATTTGAAATATTTCAATGATCTGATGAAGCACGGAAAACACTCACTCATCTATTATGGAACTTCAGATGACAGCGAGTTGGCCAACCAACTGGAAGAAATCAATTATTTTTACTCATTCCCAAAAAAGGTGACACAGCAGAATGCTCATAGTATAGAACAATATCATCATTATCACATAAAAGTACAATATTGCTGGATAACACGAAATGTTGCAGCAGTAATTGAAAAGAAGATTCCAAAATTTCAGGCCAGATTCAGAAGATGACACGGACTAATGGGTATTATTGCTCATGTCAGATGGATCTTAACTGAAGGCAGGTACTGGTAGAAAGACATTTACATTTGTCTGATTGACTATGCAAAGGCCATGAGCTGTGTGGAACTTAACAAATTGTGCCTAACCTTTAGAGGAATGGGCTTCCCAAACTGTTCATTGTACTCATTAGCAACCTGGTCAGGGATTAAGAGGCAGTCCCAAAATATAGCAGGGGGATACTGCATAATTTAAAACTGTGAGGGGGCTGTGTTCATGTGGCCTCCTCTCCCTGTATTAATTCAATCATCTCATCAGAGAAGCCAGATTATAGGAAGAAGAATGGGACATCAAGAGTGGAGGAAAGCTAATTACCCACCTTTGTTATGCATAGGACACACCACGCCTGTTGAAAATGAGGAAAACTTGAAGAATTTGCGGGTGAAAATCAAGAATTGTAGCTTCAGTATCAAATATACAGACAATAACCCCACCCTCATCCCACTAGCTGGACCAATAGTTAACATCTTGCTGAACAGAGAATGATTAATGTTGTTAAGGACTCCCTCTTTCTTAGATCCACTGTCAGTATTCATGGAGGCAGCAATCAAGAGATACATTGATGCAATGCATTAGTTAAATCTGCTGCACCAGACCACGTTAACGTGCTGAAAATGAAGGATCTTTTAGGATTAACGTAAACCTGACCGAAGCCATGGTTTTTTCAATTGCTTTATACACATGTGAATGTTGGATATTGGAAAAGGAATACTGAAGACAAATAAATGCATTTGAATTACAGTGTTTGTAAAAAATATATAGTCTAGCACAGATTGCCAAAAGAATAAACAGACATATTTTGGAAGAAGTGCAACCAGTATGCTCCTGAGAGACAAGGGTGGCGAGACTTCAGCTCATGCACTTTGGACATGTAATCAGGTGAGAACAGTCCCCAGAGAAGGACATCATCCTTGGAGAAGTGGAGAAGTGGCATGAGAGGGGAAGCCCAGAAGCAGATGGATGACCACAGTGGCTGCAACACTGGGCTCTGACCTCAGGGCAATTATCAAGATTGTGCAGTGTTTGGTTTTATTGTTAATAAGATGGTTATGAGTTGGAACCAACTTAATGGCACCTAATAACAACAGCAACATAAAGAATGGAAGGAAAAAAGTCGACAGGACTATTTTATATTCTGTGAGATCACAATGGATGGTGGTAGTTTGGATTATGGTGATGAAAGTGTGAAATGGAGAAATAAGTTACCATGGATGATTCTTAACTTTGATTGGAGAAACCTGATTGATTGTAGTGATATTAGACCCAAAGGAAGAATCAAGAGTTAACATATAAATTAAATTAAAGATTCTAACCAAATATCTAAATCCTCTTGATATTAGTGCAAATCATATAATCAAACAGTTCTCTTTGGTTTCAATTAAAGAGTAAAATATAATCTATTTTAATTAATGTATTTATTAATTAAATAAAAATGGTTCAAATCTCATTAAAATACATTCTCTTTAAATTCCTGGTAAACTGGCTCTGTCACATTTTCTAGTTGAAGAGGATAATAATTGACAGTACCACAAGTATTTTTGTAGAAATGAACCACACATAAAACTGTCTTTGAATATATTCCCCCTGGATAGTATTATACTGAAAAGTGCATTATTTATCATCATGAAATGTATTCATAGGGTAATTCCAAGTAATTCTGGAACTATATGGTATTACTATACTCATTTCAGCTCAGAATACAATAAGCGATTATAACACTTTAATGATTTATACTCCTTTATGTGTTTAAATGACTCAGAATATGAATATGGAAATTGCTAAACGTTTTAGTGTGAAAGTCACACTTTGTATTATATAATCCAGGGTAAATCCCACTGATGATCTTTATCTTTTCCAAATTAAATAAAACACAATGTTGCCCCAAACCAGTGGTTCTCAACCTGTGGGTTGTGACCCCTTTGGAGGTTGAACAACCCTTTCACAGGGGTCGCCTGATTCATAACAGTAGCAAAATTACTGTTATGAATAGCAACACAAATAATTTTATATTCTGGGGGCTACCACAACCTGAGGTATTAAAGGGTTGTGGCATTAGGAAGGCTGAGAACCACTGCTCTAAACTGTTGAGAATATTCTGAGTTTGTACTTCATTTTTTACAAGTAAGATATCTAATAATAAGTAAATCAGTATTACTTACATGTGGAATTAAAAAAAACAAACAACTCAGTCCCATCCATTCAATGCCAATTCACAGCAACTTTATCAGACAGTGTAGAACTGCCTTGTGAGGGTCTGAGACTCACTGATTACAGAAATAGAAAGCCCACCTTTCCCTTGCACAGCAGTAGTGCTCTCAAAACTGATGACCTTTCAGATCGTAGCCCAACTAACAGCCAGGCTCCTCTGCATGTGGGTTGGCTATGGCAAATGTGAATTATGCTATAAAAGTGTTTTCATAGCATAAAATTATGCTATAAAATTATGCTATAAAACATCAAAATGATTAGATTTTACAATGTTTTACACTTAGCAAACATAAAGTTAATTTGTTATCTTTTAAAAGATACTACTAAGAAGAAAATAATAGAGATAATGGAAGGAAAGCAGAGAGTCACTATGCCAAATTACTAGTGAACCTGCAAACACATTAAGAGTTAGCATATGATCAAGAACCAATGGCACTGAAAGAAGTCCAAGCTGCCCTGAAGGCCTTAGTGCAAAGCAAGGCTCCAGGAATTGAAGGAATGCCAGATGAAGAATTCCAACACGTTAGTAGAGCGCTAGAAGCCTGCACTCTAGGCCAAGAAACATAGAAGACAGCTACACGGCCAACTGATTAGACAAGATCCATATTCACGCACATTCCAAAGAAAAGCAACTCAACAGAATGAGAAAGATCAGACAATATAACTAATGTCATAAACAATTTAATTTTTACTGATGATCATTCAATAATATAGCAGTGCCTCCACACTGAGCTACCAGAAATGCAAGCCACATTCAGAAGACCTCACAGGAGGGATTTCAATCCTGCTAGCAGACAAATATTGTCTGAAAACAGACTACTAGAAAGATAATGACTTGTGCTTTATTGAAAGGACAAAAGCACCCTAGTGTGCATATCATAAGAAAGTAAGGATACAACTGTCCTGTAATTCTTAAATGTTTCCTCTCCACCTCCATACCCCTCACTATCGTGATCCCAATTCTACCTTACAAATCTGGCTAGAGCAGAGGATGTACACTGGTACAGATACCAACTGGAAACACAGGGACCCAGGACAGATGACTCCTTCAGGACCAGTGGTGAGAGTGGTCATACCAGGAGGATAGAGTGAAGGTGGGGTAGAAAGAGGGAATAGATTACGAGGATATACATATACCTTCTTCCTTGGGGGACAGACAACAGAAAAGTAGGTGAAGGGAGACATCAGACAGTGTAAGACATGACATAATAGTAATAATTTGTAAATTATCAAGGGTTCTTGGTAGGGGGTGGGGAGTGAGGGGGAAAATGAGGAGTTGATACAAAGGGCTCAAGTAGAAAGCCAACGTTTTGAGAATGATGATGGCAACATATGTACAAATGTGCTTTACACAATGGGTATGGTTTATGATAAGAGTTGTACAAGCCCCAATAAAATTATTTTTAAAAAAAGAAAGAGGAAACTCAGAATAAGATTGAGAAGAATGAGCTTTCCATAACACTTCATTGTGCACATGAAGAACCTGTTGAATTATTCAAGCAAAACAGAGACTATTGAATTGTTTAAATCAAGTCAGGTGTTTGTCAGTGTTGTAGCCTTTCTCTATACTTATTCAATCTGTGTGTTGATCACATAATCCAAGTAGCTGGATGACGTGGGCAAGATGAATAAGGACTGTGGCAATAATATTAAAGGAAGCACGATTAGCAACCTTTAAGATGCAGATGACACATACTTGCTTGCTCAAAATGAGAGTTCGGTGCCCTTGCTGATGAAGACCCAGGACTTCAGCCTTCAGTGTGATTGCAAGACAATGTAAAGAAAACCAAAATTTTCCCAATCCGAGTCAATAGAAACAGCATGAGAAATAGAAAAATGATTTATGTTTTCAAGAATTGTGTTGAATGTACCATCAATTCTCATGACTACAATCAGTAGTCAGGAAATCCAATGACACCTTGAACTGTGCAATTTGGCTACATATGACCTCTTTAAAGTGTTGAAAAGCATAAATGTCATGTTTAGGAGTAAGCTGTGTCTGATCCAACCATGGTGTTTTCACTGCCTCATATACATGTGAAACTGAACATTTATTGAACCAAAAAAAAGAATTGATGCCTTTAAAACATGGTGTTGGTGAAGGATATTCAAAGCACCATGACTACCAGAAGAACAAACAAACCTGCCTTGGATGAAAGTCAACTAGAATCAAATTAGGAAGAAGGATGGTGAGACTTTGTCTCACCCACATTGAACATATTGCGAGAAGAGACCAGTCCTTAGAAAAGGACATCATTCCTGGTAAAGTAGTAGGTCAATGCAAAGGAGGAAGTCTCTCAAGGCATGATGGCCTGACCAAGTGGCAACAACAGTGGGCTCAACCATGACAACCATTTCTATGGTGGCACAGAAGCAGGTAGTGGATAGTTCTATTACACCTGGGGTCACTATGAACCAGGACCAACTTGATGGTCCCTAACAACAGCAACATGCAAAGAGGAAATGGAAATTCTCAGCAGAATTTTGAACCAGATGAACAGATTAAAAGCTCTGTTTTTAGGCTGCTAAAAGTGGGCAATCTTATACACAGCAACAGACAGCAAATTCCTGAAATGAGGCAGCCACGCAGGCCGTTCCTACCGCTCAGTGAGATTCTGATACATTGGCTCCAGTGCACCTGGGCCCTAGAACTTGCCCTTAGCACAAGACACTCATTTTGGACTGGTTATTCTAATTTGATCCTAATATCTCCCATTCATAGTCCAGTCTCTATCTATAGTGTTCATATCCTGGGTCAAAGGTGAGAGGTGCTACACATCCACCTACTGCACACCCGAGAAATGAGACCTTGCAAGGCCTGCATCTTTTGCCGATTGGTCTGTATGAAACAATGCAAGTCAAAGTTTCCAATTAAAAAAAAAAAACGATGAACACATCATTTAAAATTTTCTTAAGCATACAGGTGCAACTGGTATTACCATATTTATGTAAAATGCAAATTTACTATTTAAATAACTTTATTTCTATTTGACTGAAATTATAATTGTGACAAGATGATTTCTTTCTTCACATAAATTTAGACAAATTTACAATAAATAAGCTATATGAAACTTTTTCTGGGTCAGATGTATGTATTCTGGTTAAATGTAATACAACTGAAACTCCAGAAATTATGCAACAGTAAAGAAGGAAATAAAAATGTGTTAGTCTGGCTACATTAGAGAAACAAATCCACAGAAACTCATGTATAAGAGAGAGTTTTATATAAAGGGTAAGTGCACATCAAGAAAATACCCCAACCCAGTGCTGCCCAACCCCATATGTTCAACATTAACCCATATGTCTGACACCAATCCACAAAGTCTTCCTCTATCTCACAAAATACACGCAATGTCGCCAACTGCAAGAGGATAACCAAATCAGTGAGCGTGTAAAAATCTCTGAACTGGCAGCGGTCTCCACACGGCTGCTCCAGCATCCAGGGCTGCATCAGGGTAGGCCCATGCAGCTTCTCCTTGGGAATGTCTTGCAGGAAGTGAGCCTTGCCAGCTCAGTCAGGGAACTGGCTAAGACAGCTGCACCCTGGTGTGACCATCACAAAGCAAGAGACCCGAGAACTAGAAAGGTGTGGCTCACAGAGCCATTTATCCCTCTGCCCTTCAAATAACCCCACATGTGTTTATCAGCCAGGTTGGCACAATAAACTGGCTACCTCAAAAACATACAAGAATTCTATTCCTTAGGTATATTTAATGCTGTACAACCAGATTTGCCTCAGGCCTATATGAATCAGAACAAACTTGATAAGACTTTTGGTTTTTGTCTTTTGTAGCCAGATTTTCAGAACAGAGAACTGGTTGTTATTACTATGGAATAAAATAACACACTTGATCTTCTATAATATAAGAGCAATATGTACATTATCTGAATCATTTTTTAAAACAACACAGATACATTGTTTTAAATTAGTTATTCTAATTATAAATACTCATATATGTGTCTTTTTAGGATGATAACTTGCTTCCTGAAAGAGAGTAGGACTTGGAGCGCCTGCTGATGAAGATCAAGGATGGCAGCCTTCAGTGTGGATTACAACTCAATATAAAGAAGACCAAAATCCTCACCACTGGTCCAATAGGTAACATGATAACTGAAGAAAAGATTGAAGTTGTCTAAGATTTTGTCTGGCTTGGATCTACAATCAGTGCTCATAGAAGCAGCAGTCAAGAGATCAAAGGATTTATTGCACTGAGTAAGTCTGTTATCAAAAAAAAATCTCTTTATCAATTTTAAAAGCAAGGCTAGTACTTTGAGGTCGCAGGCCATGGTACTTTCAGTTGCCTTTTATACTGGAGAAATTTGGACTTTAAATAAGGAAAACCGAAGAGGAATGATTGCATTTGGATTGTGGTTCTAGAGAAGACTATTGAAAGTACCATGGACTAATAAAAGGTCAAAGAAATGTGTCTGCTTCGAAGAACAGCCAGAGTTCTCCTAAGAGGCAAGGCTTGATAACGTCGAGGGCAGTGAGAATGAGCACGGTCCTCCAAGAGGGAGTTTGACACCGTGGCTGCCACAATGGACTCAAGCAAAGACACAATTCTGAGGATGGCGCAGCCGAGCAATCGTTTGTTCTGTTGCACATAGCATCACTATAGGTCATATCCAGCTCGAAGGCATCTAACAAAAGCCACGTTATGTAGAAAAAAACTAGTAGAAGATCTATTGCCTATGCATAGAAGCCCTGATTGTGTAGTGGGCTGATTTTATGGTCTTAGAAATCTAATGCTTCCCTCACCCATCTATCGTTTGGTCATGTCATGGTGGTTTGGACATTGCTCTGATTCTAGAAACTATGACACTAGTTTGTCAAAGACTAGAAAGGTTAATAACATGGACTGATTTTTATCAAAGCTTCAAGTCATGCTGGGATAAAGTCTGGTGATCTACTTTCAAAATTAGCCAACGAAAAACGTTATAGGTTACAACAACAACAGAGTGGTTTGATATACTGACTTTCTCTCTAATGCAGCTTTTCACTTTCTTAAAATTCCATCACAATAATCCTCCATATTCTTTTAGGATCCTTTGAGAGAATCTACCAAGATTTCCACTTTGGGGTACCCTGTCCTTCCCCCTCCAAAAACATCAAGAACTCTGCCACTGCCCCACATACATAGGAAAAAAAAAACCTCCCAGAATATCATAATCTTCTTAACCAAACTCTCTTCCTTGAGTTAATCTTTTGAATATTGCAGACCTTCCTGAAAATATTTGGTCCATCTCGAAATGATTGCATTTCTTTCTTTCTCTTATAATAAAAGGAACCTCAATTTACTTTAACTAGGTTGAGACTCACAAATGCATAGATTAGAAATTCAACTTATTTTTTAATTCATCATTTTATTGGGAGCTCTTATAGATGTCATAATATTCCATAATTCAAATAGATCAAGCATACTTGTATAATTGCTACTACAATCAGTTTCAAAGCATTTTCTTTCTTGTCAAACTCTTTGAAATCAGTTCCCTTTTATCCTCTCACTCCTTCCCCCTTTCCCCGGAAACCATTTTATATATATTGTCCATTAGCCTTATCTTACCCCATCCAATATATTCATTCATCTACAATTCTCTTATTTGCTCCCCTTGAGTGAGGTTTTACTGTCATCATTGAAATCAGCTCCCCCTGCCCCCTGCTTTCCCATGTCCTCAGGAAATCATTACTCCTGTTGCTATTTCTGAAGGGTCCTGATAACCATACATAGGTATAACCGTATGAATGAGGTGAAATATAAGCCTTAATAGTTAGCGGAGGAAATGTTAAAGAACCAGAGGATAGTTATCTGTTTCATCAGTGCTATTCTGCACCCTGAATCCCTTGTTCCATCTGTGTGAACCCTCTGTGAGGGATTTTCTGATTGTCTTGCAGGTGGGTTTTGGATCTACACTTTGTCCACACGCCTTCACACCAATTTGATTGCTTGTTTCTGAAATTCTGATTCCTAGCCCCATGTAGACTTCACAATCACATAAGCTGGTGTGCTTCTTCCATGTGGACTTTTTGCTTACCTGCTTGATGGCCTCTTGTTGAACTTTAAGCCTTTAAGACCCCAAAAAGCTATATTTTAATAGCTGGGCACTATCAGCTTTCATCACCACTTTTGCTTATGCACCCATTTTGTCTTCAGTGTTTGTGCCACATTATTAGAACAAACCATTCTTCATTTTCTTTCTTCCTGTCCCACTATCATGCTTTCCTTCACTCATTAACTTCTCTCAGTCACTTTTCAATTGGATTTGCTATGATATTAATAGTTGTTACTTGTTTGGAACAAATATAAAGTGGGATAACAATAGTGTCCACTTAGCTATTTTAGAGAAAAGCGTGTTTAGATAAATTGTGCTCATATTTACAAGTAGAAGATGCTCCAGTGGAGCACTGGAGATGCTTCAAGCTGTGCCCACAGGGACTGCAGCTCGACACCCACCACCAGTGGAACCAAGTCATAGTCCAGGAAACCCTATGGGGTAGTTCAAAGTTGTCGCATATAAGAATTGCATGAGTTGAAATTGACTCAATGGGTCACAACAATCATAATTTAAACCCCTTGTGCATAAACTCATTAAAAACCTGAAATATATTAGCTATAGCAATTAATAAAGTAATAATAATGACAATAGAAGATATCATTGAGCATGTATATGGGTCAGGCACTATTCTAGTTGATTAGATATATTTTATAGCAAAGAGTTCATAATACACTTAAAAGAGAATTAAAAATTTTGCAAATTTCTTAGTTGTGCGTGGAAGATCCAGGCTACTCACGCAGAAAGTCAGACCCCTGTGCTCTTTCTCTTAATTAATATTCCTAAGAGGATCTAGGGATGACTGTACATCCCTTCTTGATGTGATTATAGTATTGAGTTGCATAATATGAGAATTATACTCCAATATAACTATTTAAAAGAAGGCTATCTGGCAGTGCAATGATTAAGCACTAGACTGGTAACTCACCAGGGACTCAAGGGAAGAAAGATGTGGCCATCTGCTTCCACAGAGATTATAGCCAGGACAGCCTATGGGGCAGTTCTATCCTGTTACGTAGGGTCTCTGTGGGTTAGGTCAACTAAATAGCAGATGGTAATTAGGAACATTCATATAAAGTCCTCAATGATGTTGACTTTTATTGTTATTACTTTTATTATGTGCCAGGTATCTGCCACATTATTGCTAATTCTCTGAAGAAAATGAGCCTTATAATTTATGAATATTTTGTCCATAAGATGAAAAAGTGTTGGAGTTGAAATTTTCAAGTGTTTGAACATCTTTGAAGTCTGTTCACTTCTCAGTTTGCTGGACTGTCTTGTCTCTGAAGTACAGCCTGCTAACAAGAGGTTTTAAAACACGAATATTCAAAAAAAAAACAAAACACGAATATTCAAGGAATATTACATTACTATTATAATGTCAAAATTTTCATGCAACTTTTTGAAGTATAATTTGCATCCCATAAAACTACCGATATGAAATCTGTAATAATGGATTTTATTGATTAAAGTAAAACACATTATCACTCTTTAAATAATTTAGTAACTTTTTAATTAGTTTAAATCCTTGAGGGGTACAGCATCACATGGATTCTGTGTCCAATAGCCTTAGCAGGAAGGTTGCTCCGGAATTTGGCCCGCACCACGCCTGTTCCCATAGACATGAGTTACCTTTCCCCAGATGACTCTGGTTTTGTTAGGTTTGCCGCTAGGAGTCACTGCGTTGTTCTTTGCTTTGTACACAGAAACACATCTCTTGCCTAAATAACATCCTATTTCATTTTTGGCATAAACACTTTCAATTTTAAGAAGAACCGTTTGCTCCCTTCTGGTTCCGAAAGCCCTGTTTATAGGCAGCAAAAGTGGCCTTGGACAGCAGCCTTCCAGATATGTTTGCCTTTTGGAAGCCCTGTTCCCAGCAGGTCTCCACAGGCTCAGTATGGCGGGAAAAAGCGCCCTCTGCAATATCACTCTGACATCATGTGCGCATAGTTGAGTTGGTACATAGTTGCTGTGTATAACCTCAACAACAAAATTAAATACGTTAATTCGTCAATAAATGAAATATAGTGCTTGTCCAGATTTAATCTACATTCCATATTTGGCTCCACATTTTATTGTGAAGGTCAAATTTAGTTCTAATTCAATGAACAGAACCCAAGTAACTTGTTCATCTAATTATTTAATCTTTCTTGGTTTATTGTAGGATCTGCAATTACCATGATGAGTGCTTTCTATAAAGCCACTTATTAGAAAGATAGGTAGATAGATAGATGACAGATAAAGGATGATGACAGATGATACATAAAGGAGTGTTACTCATATATCTAATAAGGAAATTAACATATAATATCAAGACATAATAATAAACATGTAAAAGTAATGCTAAAGTATTTATAAATGCTTTATTCTACATGATAAGAATAATTTATAGTAATTAACACTGAAAATTAGAAAAACATGTCGGGTGCAACCAATTTATTTGGAATTTTGCAATATTTTCCTTTTAGATCATTTTGTGTTTAAAATTACTTATATCTCAGAGAACTTTGAGTGTTAGGAATAGCAGATAATGTAGTTTAACACACATTGAAACATAAATGTCTGGGATATCATCTCAAAACAAAGTACACCATTTGATTGGAAAATTGACATGGTATCCTGAAATCTTCCCAGTCATTTTTATAGTGTGTTGCTTATATTGAGGTATTCTTAATTCCCAAAGACTGAGACTCCTCACAGGTAATTACATATGCTTGTCTGAATTAACATCTGGATGATTAAATATAGTTTACTGATTAATGAGCAAAAATAATAAAGCTTGTGAGACTTCTTACTAATTATTTCTGGGCAATATATAAAGTAAGGTTTATGTTTATGCACTTTTATTCTACTTCTTCTATCTGACATACCATCTTTCAGAGTTAATATGTCAAATTATACTAAGATGCCTTTATGATTTATAAAATCATATCCCTTATATCAAATTCCAGTGACATACCTCTTTTACAGTATAAGTGTTATTGAGTGTATGTGTTAAGTTTATAAGACTCCTTGAAAATGATTTATGTAAATGGATTCAAAATCCAAGTTTCAGGTGTTTCTATCTTTGGATGGCTTCTCAGAATAATTCTGAATAACTTACAGTCCAACATTGTGACTCACTGGGTTGGCACCATTTCATTAGCTAAAGTTGGAATACCTGGCAACTTCTCAATACCTGTCCTACAACCCATCTCTTCAGTTAAAAAACATTATCCTTTAAAGACCTTTCTAGAACTGTAGTTGAGTATTTATTATGTACCATACTTCCTTAAAGCTCTTGATATTGTCAATAAGAAATATACAGAACAACTCCAGTAAGTTTATTGCAGATATTAACTACCCAGATTTTTCTGTGTGTCCCTTTAGGAGCTGAAGCTTAAGGAAGCATAACAGATCCACAGCCTTTACTGAGATTGCCCTTAGGAGATGAGTGTGGGTGACAGGTCTCAATATAGAGCCCAAGTGATCTAGAATAATGACAATAAACCTTGTTATCATAGGATCTTTCAAGTAAAATGTCCCACTATAATTACTTGAACATATAAAAATATCTTTCTGTACCATCCTGCACACCACCTTTATATAGCTCTCTTTCTATTTGTTTGTTGTTACTTAAAAGTAAAAGACATAACTTTTTCCTTGAAATGGGAACAAGGAAGCCAGTGCAAAAAAGACAAGAAATAAACAAATAAAAGTGACTTAGAAAGGAGAAGTAAAACACTCTCTTTCCATGGATGATATAATCCTACATAAAAGCATTTAAGTAAGAAAACTTCAAGAACAGAGAACTTTAGCAAAGTTGTGGGTACAAGGTCAAAAAAATTCAGTTGGATTTAACTCTGGACATGTTACCAAGAGAAACCAACTCTGGAAAAAGAGATCACCCTTGCTAACTTAGAAGGCCAGCAGCAAAAGAGGGAGACTTGTGAAGAGATCCATTGACACTGTGACTGTAACAAGAGGCCATAGGACTCTGTAGTGTTTACCTCTGCCAGCTGCTAACAGGCCCTATGGACTTAGGTGTACATAACCACACAATTTATACCAATAATGCATATTTATCCTCTTTTAAAATAATAATCATTTTATTGGGGGATCTTATCACAATCCATCTATCTATAAATCCATTGTGTCAAGCACATTTGTACATTTGTTGCCATCATCATTATCAAAACATTTGCTTTCTACTTGAGCCCTTGGTGTCAGCTCCTCATTCCCCCCCTCTCCCTCCCTCCCTCACCAACCCTTGATCATTTATAATTATTATTTTTTCATGTCTTATATTCTTCAATGTTTCCCTTCATCCACTTCTCTGTTGTCCATTCCCCAGGGAGGGGTTTATATATAGATCCTTGTAACTTGTTTCCCCTTTCTACCCTATCTTCCCTCCACCCTTCCAGTATTGCCACTCTGACCACTGCTCTTGAAGGGTTCATCTGTCCTGGATTCACTTTTTCCACTTCCTCTATGTACCAGTATATATCGTCTGGTCTAGCTGGATTTATAAGGGAGAATTGGGATCATGATAGTACGGTGGTGGGTGGGGGAAGCTTTAAGAACTAGAGGAAAGTTGTATGTTTCATCACTGCTACACTGCACCCTGATTGGTTTGTCTCCTCCCCACGACCCTTCTGAAAGGGGATGTCCAGTTGCCTACAGATGTACTTTGGGTCGCCACTCTGCACTCCCCCTCATTCACAGTAATATGATTTTTTGTTCTTTGATGCCCAATACCTGATCCCTTTGACACCACTTGATCATACAGGCTTGTGTACTTCCTCCATGTGGGCTTTGTTGCTTCTCAGCTTGACGATCACTTGCATATCTTCAAACCTTTAAGACCCCAGACACTATATCTTTTGATAGCCGGACACCATCAGCTTTTTTCACCACATTTGCTTATGCACCCGCTTTGTCATCAGCAATCGTGTCAGGAATGTGAGTATTATGGAATGCCAGTTTAGTAGAACAAAATGTTCTTGCATTGAGGGAATACTTCAGTAGAAACCCAATGTCCATCTGCTACCTTAATATTAAAACTGTAAATACATGCACATAGATGTATTTCCCCATTGTCATATATAAATATATTTACATATGTACATGCCTATATTTAGATATCTATCAATGCTCTCTGCCTCCTAGTTCTTTCCTTTTACTTTCCTCTTATCCCATAATGTTCAACCTTCATTTGCATTTCAATAATTCGTCTCAGTTACATTGCTCTTGATTAAGCCCTATCAAGCCTCCATCACCCTCCTTGCCATGGATTTTGGATCACTTGTTGTTCCTTGTCCCTGAGCTTGTTAACACCCCCCTCCTTTCCTGAACCTCCACCTCTCCCATGTTCCCCGGAACTGCCGGTCCTCTTGTTTTCATCTCAAATAGTTTATCCCGTCTATCTTATCTAGATAGACCTGCACATAATAATATGCACAAAAACAAGACAGAGCAAAACAAAGCAACAAAACAAAAGAAATCAACAACAACATCAACAAAATACCAACGACAAAGAAAAAAAAAAGAACAGCCTCTAAATAGTTCAAGGTCTGTTTGTTGATCTTCAGGAGTGTTTTCTGGTAGAGTCTGATGGGGTTCAATATCCTGGCCCCAAAAGCTATTTTTGGTATTCCCTGGTGACTTCGTTGTTCTGTTCCCCTTGCTATTCTGTTGCACACCCTTAGTGTTTTGCCTCAGTGTGGTGGGGTCAGATCGAGCACAATTCCTGAACTGTGTCTCCAGTGATGTCTCCTGTTGCGATATAGGTCAGCAAAAGAACATCATGTCTCGTAGTGGGGCCGGCCCTATGGTCCTTTCTGTGCTTTGGCTGCTCTGAGCAGGAATATTATCCTGAGGGCTTAGTGGGCCAGGATGTGTTCCACTCTCTCTTCTTCTCCCTTCATTTTCTCCTGTGTGCTCTGTTCAGATATATCCCTCCCCCTGAGCTATAGCTTCAGTACTGTCCTCTGCAGTGAATTCTTCTGCGGGGAGGGGTGTGATTCACGTAGTTGAGATTGGGGCTGGCCCCTCAGACCTCTCTATTGGTTCCCTGCTTCATGAAGGTATGTTGCATTCAAATATTGGAGCACTGCATTGAAGTCTGGTCCCTGTTTCCCTGTGGAGATATAAACAATACCTTCCACTTGAGTGGTTTAGTGCCCTGTTCCACCACTACCCATTTCTGTTTTTTCTTTTTCTTTTTCGCTCTCCTTTTAAGTTGGCTACCATATGTATTCCTGGATTGTTCTTGCTCTTGCCATGCTGCCTGGAGCTTACCCCAGGAATGTTTGCCTACAGTAGCTTTTCCCTATGCTCCTTGTGAGTTTTTTAAGCTTACCTCAGCAGACTCATGTTTTACTTGTCCTTTTGTGCTTGGCTTACTTAGCTTAGCATAATTTCCTCCAATTCTTCCCATGTGGCGATGTGCTTCGTGTGTTCATCACTGCTTTTTTACTGATGCGTAGTACTCCATTGTATGTATGTACCATTCATTCATTCATTCATATCATGTACCATAATGCATTCACCTTTTGATGGAAATTTGGGTCATTTCCAACTCCTTCACAATTGTGAATTCTGCTGTGATGAACACTGGAACACAGATGTCTGGCTGTGGTTTGTTTCTTGCCTCTTCTGGGTATATGCCCAGTAGGGAGATTACTGCGTCATATGGTAGTTGAATGTCCATCTGTTTTAGATATTGCCAAATTGATTTCCATAGTGGCTGTACACACTTACACATCCACCTGCAGTGGATGAAAGTCCCTGTCTCCCCAAATCCCTTCCAACACTTGTTAATTTCTGTTTTTTTTTTAATTGGGCTACATTTGAGGGTGTTAGGTGGTATCTCATTGTTTTAATTTGCATTTCTCTTACGGCTAGTGATCAGGAATATTTTCTCATATGTTTATTGGCCATTTGGATTTCTGCCCCTGTGAAACTTCTGTTCAGGTCCATTGTCCACCTCCTCAGTGGACAATTAGTTATTACTTTTCGCTATTTATCCTCTTTTTGAAGATATTCTGCTCCCTATTTTTTCATTTCAAATTATATAATAAAGAAAATCAAACACCATACTTCCTCAAGAATTCCTCCATGTGCCTAAGTCCCATAAAAACATACACATTTTTATATTTGTTGTGCTCTAGTTTTACATATTCCAATGGAAATTATTTCAAAGCAACTAAGTTCTCAGAAAGAGATCTAAAAGACATTTTTTAAAACCATATGTGGATACTTGTTTCACACATTTAGAGGACTTTTAATGAGGTCAATCCATGCAAAAAGATGCATAAATCAGCTATATTTCTTAGCCTAATGTCAGGATTATATAATGTAACTATGTCAATGGTGTGATGTTCACACATAGATATTTTCACAGATTATTAATTTGTTATTATAGAGTACATATTGACAATATTATTCAAATTGTTATGCTTAAGAGAATCTTTGTCACATTAGGTGACTGCTCCATTTCTATCTTGAAGTCCTCACATACTTGAATAGGTCCATTCACTTTGTGCAGGGAATATGCTTTTCTTAAGGTCAGTTGATTAAATCATATGGAACAGAGTCCTGGTGGTGTAGTGGTTGAGTTTTTAACTACAAGGCCAGCAGTTTGATCCCACCATATGCTTTGCAGGAGAAAGAAGAGATTTTCTACTTCACGGTTATTACATTTTCAGAAACTCTATTGTACCCTATCCTATAGTGTTTCTATGAGTCAGAATTGACTTGGTGGCAGTGATTTGGTCTCAATTTGGAACAACTTCATAACAGTTTATAGACTGTTGTTTGACTAAACAATTGGCACAATGGCCTTACCAAGCTGATACATAAAATTAACTCTCATATAGATGGTTAGTGATTTATGTGTTGAGTTGCTAACTGAAAGGTCAACAGTTTAAATTGATGGGGTTTTCTGCTCTGTGAAGATGTATAACCTCAGACCAAACAGGGCAGTTCTACCCTGTACTATAGGGTGTCTATGTATAAAAATTTACTAGATGGAAGTGAGATTTTTGTTATATTCAAATTAAAATAGTAAAGCTCTTTGGCCACAATTCACATTTGTTGAGAACATATTGTTATGAGAGACACTGTCAATACATAAAATATGTGTCTTTCAGAAATTAATATATATTTATATACATATATTTATATATACACATTATAATTGGATTCAGTGGACTTAGGGTATGTCTATTTGAAAGTGAATATTTGAAACTGAAGTTTGAAAGAGGAAATTGTTAATTTCTCTGCTTTCAGTTTGTTACCAATTGAGACATACATTGTAGTTTTAAGTGACTTACCATGCACAAATACATTCATGGAAACAGTTATATAACAAAAATGAAACCCTTGATAAAAGTTAGCATTTTATTTTGGACCTGTTTGCCTTAAGTTCTTGTAAGACCTCAGTTCTGAGGCAAATAAAGGTTTGATTTTATAGAACTCTATTTGAAGCATGCATATGTATATATGCATATATAGCAAAATACAAAGACATACCCACAAGATACAGTGTGTTGAAATGTATTTTAATGAGAGAAAAAGTCCAACGCAGCATAACTTAGAGTAACAGCCTATGACTAAGGAAGTCCTTGGTTGATAAATGACAAAACGGCTCTATAATTGATATTAAGAAACTCCTACTCATATGCATAAACTAAATAGTAAGTAAAATTAAATCAATGGTGGGAAAAGAACAGCGTTCAGTTCATATCACCATTAGTAATTAAGTAGTTGAAGCGCTAGGATGAATTTCTAAAAGTAACACTTTCAATTGGGTAATCTGATGCTCAGCGAGGCATATTCCCAGTGGGCGCTTCGCTGAGGGTGTCGTTACTCTCGGAAAGCCTAGTTTATTATTTTTCTTTTCTCTTTCAAGTTGCTCTTGGATAGACATTTTGAAAGACTTAGTTCAACCTGAACAGAAAGCAAACTATTTTTGTGTACTTTTTCTTCAGCATAGGCAGTCTGTAGATGACGATTGAGTTCCATTTCTAAACCCATCTGTAATTTGAATGTTTGCATCTTTTAAAAAGTTAGGTATGGTTCATATCTAAGGTCAGTTAGTGAAATATTTGTCTTAGAATACAGTCCATTGCCTTTCTATTCATAAAAGAAAAATATTAAAGCAAACCCAGATACATCAAAATATCTTTAACATAATGATAAGGTAATAAAAAATACAGAGGCATAGAAATAGGTTGGTTTAATTGTGCATAAGGTTGCTGTGTCAGAGCTGACTCCAGGGTACCTAATAACAAAAGGACTCTTTGGATGTGTGCCATTGATCCAGGGGAAGTGGAATATACGGCAGTCAGTCCATGCAGGTCTGTACAGGGGTTGTTAAAAAAGCAGAGAGGCTGGGAAGCGTGCACAAATGGCAGCTTACGCAGAGGACGGTGGCTATGGAAATGGCTTCATCGGAACGATGCATAGGCCCAGGGGCTTTCAGCTCTCTGCTGGGCACTGCTGGCCAATGAGCAGGCTGATGAGCGCAGCTGAGGCAGTGACCCTAGGGAAAAGCACAAGGGAGAGAAGATAGTAAGGAAGGGAGATGAGGAGGAAGAGGAGTGGAGAATGGGTACAATAAGCTTCCTGATAGCTAGAAGATTTTGTGAGGATATGGTTGTGGGAGGGACTAAGGGGCCCCTGAGAGCTTGTTCTTCTGCATTGCCAGAGGTGAATGTCACAGAGCAGAAATGTCCTCAGAGTGGAGAATGAGAGGGTTATGTGGCAGCAGCTACAAAGGGCAAGAACTGGAAATAAAGGGACAGAAAGAATCAGAGGACTTGCCTGCAAAACACTCCAATAATGAGTGTGTAGAACAGTGATTAACCCATCAACCAAGCAACTAACCAGCCCCCTGCCAAGTAGGGGCTCTGAGTCCTAACAGCCCCATAGGCGAGAGTAGAAGAGCCCTTAGTGTTTATGAAAACTCAAATCTTCACAAGGACAGAGAGCTTAATCTTTTTGTCCAGTATAGAGCATGGCAGATTCACAATCTATTAGCTTCTGGTCAGCACCTCCATAGGTAACCGAGCAACACACTACTTCCACCTGACTCCGCTCTAGCCCATCAGGCGGGAGAAAGAAGGCCCTTCTAGTGGTTGGTTTGTAACGACAGTTGTAGGTACACCAGATGTTTGCAACCTGGGACTGACGATAAACATACTGACAGTCTGTCTCTGAAGGAACTATGGGTACTCAGATACTATAATGCCACAAGGAGAACAACAACAAACCACTGTATAAACTCATCTTTCAATTTGAAAATACAAAATCTTTCCCAGTACACATCAGAATGCATTAAATTTATATTTTTCTTTTTTGCAAACTAGGATAAAAAAAGAAAGTCTGAAGTCGCTCCAAATAATCATATGTATCAAAAGCGTGCTTCATTTAAGTTTGAAGGTAGTAACAGACAGAAATACAAGTGTGGAGATTCCAAAACACACTTCTAACGTTTGTTTTATGGTACATATAAAAAATCAAATTGAAATGCATTTGCTTTTTGAGGAATGGAAAGTCCAGGCAAAAGAGGTCAATAAGTGTAAGAGTCATAAAAATGGACAATCTAATAAAATTTAACATCTTTTCTGAAAAAGACATGAAGAAACACAAAGCAAAGATTAGCCTCAAATGGCCAAAATTGCAAATTTTCTACATTTAACATATCTGTAAGTTATAGGTATTTTACAATCTCTTCCTTCCTATCAATTTAAAAAATAAATATAGCTGTCACTATTTACTCTTGGACTAGTGGACTTTGTTAAAAGCAGGGTCTATATTTTGCATGTCGTTGGACATACCGTATATACTCGTGTATCGGACGAGTTTTTCATCACATTTTTTATGCAGTAAAAGACTCCCTTGGCTTATTCTCGAGTGAGGGTCCCATTTACATGTTCTCCAGTGCGTTGCGGGTATTCTCCGGTGTCTCCCTCTCATCTGCGGGTACCTGCAGCCTCTGTGTGTGGCCCAGTGACTGCTGATACCACCGCTCACCTTTTCTCCTGCACGCTGCCAGTCTGTGTTATCAGTGCCAAAATGAGCGAGAACCTGCCCGCTTCTGTGTGCTGGTACCTGCGGCAGATCGCGTCCTGGTCAAATGGATGGCGGATGCTGCTGTTCATCTCCCGCTCTTCTCCAGGACTGTGACCAATGACGTAGCCTTTACAGGCTTACCTGTGCATGGTCACGCTCCCTTGCTCCACACAAGCATTGCTGAATACAGGTGCTGGTATAGCTCTGGTTTGGGATATACAGTACGTCTATTTACAGTACTTAGTCTGCGATATTTTATATTTTATTTTCTTATTAACCCTTATCTGGACCCAGTGTTGACCAGGCTTGCACAGAGCAGCCTGTGTTAGGGCTCATCATGTACACGCTGCGTTGTGTGTGCAGTGA
Organism: Tenrec ecaudatus; assembly: GCF_050624435.1. Lineage (NCBI taxonomy): Eukaryota > Metazoa > Chordata > Mammalia > Afrosoricida > Tenrecidae > Tenrec > Tenrec ecaudatus. The sequence continues at coordinate 108,032,868 of NC_134536.1, forward strand.
CGCAGGGCTTGCCGTACCACAGTGCACACACAACGCAGCGTGCACATGATGAGCCCTAACACAGGCTGCTCTACACAGACAGTCATGTCATCACATTCTGGAATAGCATCAGCCTGTGTTAGGCCTCAAACTATACAAGCTGCATTGTGTACGTGTGGTAAGGCAACATGCGTAATAATGCAGCATGGGCAGTAACACAACATGTATATTATGAGCCCTAACACAGGCTGCTCTATGCAAACAGTCATGTCATCACGTTCTGGAATAATATCATACCAGACTCTCCAAATCCTGACTTACTGTCAGCTTCCTTGGTGATCCAGCATGCTTTGGGTCTCACGGTGTCTTTTGAGTGAGATCCTTTTGGGAGGTATCTGTTTTCTGTGGTGAAGCCACTGTCTTGCTGCATTCTATTACCAATTTATTTTAATTGTTTATATGTATAGTTGCCTAGACACCACTGTTTTTACTGTAAATTGACCTCTTTTAAGAACTACAACTAGGGCTTATTTTTGGAGTAGGGCTTATAGTATGTTTTGAGAATTCAATTTCTATGGTTTGGCATTCTTTTTCAGTCTTTTTTAAAATCCTGTTTTAATCCTGGACCAAAAGAAAAACGTACATCATACAATGCTGTTTTTGAACTTGAGGTTGTGTCAAAAGTAGAAGAAAGCAATGACAGTACTGCAAGTAGGAAATGTTATGTTGATGAAAAACAAGTGAGAGTGGTGGAAAATGAAAGCTGACTTGGAAAAGATTCCAAAGGCAAAAAAAAAAAAGCTCGACATGGTTTAATGACTTCATATGGGGACTCTTGAGACTGAAGGCATAAATGGGTTATGGAGTGTCCTCAAAATGGTTACTGTGTAACATGTATGGGAATTCACTTATGCGCCCTTCAAATGGCTAATGATGACAAATTAAAAGCACCAGGTATTGAAAACTTTATTGCGTCAGTTTGGTATACTCGCTTCATGAATAGGTTTGCCCTATGTTTGCGTCAAAGAACAAAGATTTCACAGAAATTGCCAAAAAAAAACCTTAATGAAAAAGTCATGTCATTATATTCATTCATCATAAAACAAAGAAGGATCCACAACTATGACCTGAGAGATATGCGGAATATAGATGAAACACCTATGACCTTTGATCTTCCAAGTAACAGAACTGTGTTAAGTTTGGGAGATAAAATTACTATTTTACTCAGAAACACAGGAAGTGAAAGCAACTGATTCACAGTCATTCTGTCATGTTTGCCTGACAGAAATAAGCTGTGGCCTGCCATTATTTTTAAAAGAAAGACCTTGCCTAAAAAGGTCAAATTCCCACCATGAATTACAGTGCATGCACATATTATGTAAAGCCTGGATGGATGAAGACTGGACAATAAAATGATTGGAAGACATTTGGAATGGACAACCAGGAAAAGCCTTAAAGAAAATTATCATTGTTAGTTTGGGATATGTTCAGAGCCCACACATCTGATGTCATAAAAAAATTGGCAAAGTCTTCTCAAGTTACATTGGCTGTTATTCCAGGTGGGCTTTCATCTGTATTGTAGCCCCTAGATGTGTGTTTAAATAAACCTTTCAAAGACCATGTGTGGAACATGTGGCATGAATGGATGTCATCTGGTGAAGCCTGACTGACAAAAATTGGAAATCTGCTGAAGCCGGCATAGAATTGATAGCAAAGAGGGTTCGTGATGCCTGGGGGAGAGTCCAGAGGCCTTGGTGCAATTCGCCTTCAAGACATGTGGCGTTAGTGATGCTGTGGATGGCAGTGAAGACGGTGCTTTGTATGAGAAGGTCAGCAGTGATGGTGGTGACGGCGAACTCAGTGAGGATGACAGTGTCAATGCTGATCACCTCACACCAGCTAAAGCTGAAGCTCTGGGTGGACACACAGATGAGGAGGAATCCAGATTTGAAGGATTTTAACTCTTGTGTTTTTCACTATTTGCTGTGTGAGCTAAGGTTTTTGTACTTTTAAAGTTGTTGTTGATACCATATTGCCTTTGCTTATCCTCTTTTCCATATGCAGAGCTAGTTTACTGTTTTTCCTTGACATAAATATGCAACAACATTTGTATGGATTGTGATGAGTTGTTTGAGCCCCCAATAAAATGTTTTTGAAAAAATCAACCTAGTGATGCTTCAAATAATGTAGTTTTATTGATATCTATTTTGAAATTTACCAGTACCTGCTGAATTTTTCACCCTAGGCTTATGCTCAAGTCAAAAAGTTTTCCAAATTTTTGTGCTAAAATTAGGTGCCTTGACTTATATTCAGGTTGGTTTATACTCAAGTATCTATGGTAAATATTTACATAGATGTGAATATAATTTTTACATGTCAATCGACATAAATACGTAAGTATTTTTGAATACAACATAAATATGTAAGTATTTTTGAACTTTTCTCATGGAAAGAGTGTTGAGTTCCTGTCAAATTATTTCATTTTCTCAGTGATAAAATAAAGGCATCAATGAGAATAAGGGAGGGAAAAAGGTTTGAAAGGTATACAAGCAAAACCTACAAGTATCTCATGAAACAGTAAAGTCAGAAAGCAACTCAATATATGAAGAATGCAGGATTTCCAGGTAGTTTCATGTTCAAGATAAAATGTGTGAACATGATTTTAAGTGACAACTTGTCAACTTAAGGATCTTATTTTCTCTGGCAAATTTAGATTACGCAATACAAATGGAACAAAGGTGGATGGCTAGAAAATTGATGTTAATCCTAGTCTAAGTAATAGAGAGAGAAGAAACTGATTGTTAAAAATGTTTGCTAGAAAATGATTAATAATAACAGGCAATTAATCTGTTATGTGTAAGAGTACACTTAAACATGTGACCAGAAAGGTTAGATTTAAAAAAAAAATCTGTGAAATTCTTTAGTGGCAGTATTGGGCACAATACTTGAAGCAGAGTAGGTTGATAAATGTATCCCTTTGTGAATTATATTTTGTAATTATTGCTACTCTAACCCTCCCCCATACAAATAAAATCAGGGGAACCTAGTGATTAAATAAGGCTAAGTTGAACAGAGGAGAGAATTAACTTGACTGAGTGTGAAGATTATACAAGGTTCTTATATAGTTTGGCAGGCTGCTTTTAGTCATAGGATCACAGAGAATTTTTTTATCTTTAATTTGCAACAAGATAAGTTGTTGTAACAGCCAGTATATTTACTTTTGAGTCACATGAGTCTACATGGGTTTATAGAACTGTGGTCTCATCGTGGCACATGTGAGTCTGAACCAAACTAGTGGGGAGAGTTTGGAATTTCAAAATTTACAGTATAAATATCTATATATTTTTATCTAGCTATCTATATATCAAAAAGTCATTCTTATTTTTCATAATGTAATTTGGCAAACTGTGCTTTCTATTAAATTTCTTTATATTATATTGTATACACATATACTATATATGTATAGTATATGATCATCTTTTGCATTATATAGTGGCATTAAGATTGTCAAAGATTTTTTATTATAGAGGTTGTATAAATTATTCACATCAGTTACAAAGATTAGAAATGTTTTAGGAAAATAGGGGGAGGGTTGCTTTCTAAAATTCACAATAATTGTATTGTGACCTGGGTTATTGGTCTAACCTGAATTTTATACGAAAAACCATGAAATATTTAAAGACAATCATGACAAATTTGTGATGAAACTATGTAAATAAATTATTCATAATCTTACAGTGTAAGATTTTTGTTAGTTATTAGCTACCCAAAACACTGTCTTTTAGTCAACTCTAACTCATTGCAACCCTGTGGAAAAGGGTCCATACAAGTGAATGTGACATCACTTTACAGCAGTGGTTCTCAACTTTCCTAATTTTGCAACCCTTTAATACAGTTCTTCCTGTTGTGGTGACCCCCAATTATAAAATTATTTTCATTGCCACTTCATAAATGTAATTTTGCTACTGTTATGAATTGGGCAACCCCTGTGAAAGGGTCATTCGATTTCCAAGGGGTCTCAACCACTGTATTAAAGGATTTGTGCATAAATACATCTGTCTTTCAACATTATAACTAAGAGGAAATCTAGAGAGATAAATAATGTCAAAAATTACATAGATAAGTTAGGAGATGTTACAATTGAAATGTCAAAGCCAAATGAACAAACACATCTTTGAAATCCAAATATTTAGAATTAATTATTTTCCCATTCTGAGAAGATAGAATTTTAAGTAAATTTTTTTAATACATATCAATAATTATAAAGCTAGCATAGGTTAAAATTGCTAATTATGTATTTAGAGTATATGAACTACTCTCATACTTTTAAGAACTATGCCTACTTCATTTAAATATACTTCATTCATGGTTTTAAAAAATCTTAATATTTTGCTTTTGAAGGTTATCAATAAAAAATTTTAACAGTCATAAAACTAATGTCAGGGCTTCTTAAAAACAAATAAATAAACAACAATAAGCCTCACTCAGTTCCATTTCTTCAGTTCTGATACAAAGAGACCGTGGAGGGCTGAGTGGACCTGCTCCTGTGGGTTCCCAACACTGCAAATCTTTACAAGAGCAGAAAGCCTCATCTTTCTCTTAAAGAACTGCTGGTGGATTCAAACTGCTGACCTTCTGCTTAGAAACCCAATACATTACACCCTACACTACCAGGGCTCCTTGGGAGGTCTTAGATCTCAGCAAAGAGAGGTGACTAAAAGGATCATTATTTCAACAGGAAAAGAGTGGGGGGCAGTGAAAGAGAGCGGGCAGGAAAGAGAAAAAGCAGGAGAGGGGGAAGGAGGAAAGAAGCAAACGTTCTCCTGCCAGCAGTTTGACTTTGTGTAGATGAATAAGCCCTGATGATCCTGGGAGCGATTGCAATAAAACCTTCAAGAACCACTGGAAAATGCTGAGTTGACATCATATTTTATTCTGACATGCATAAAGTCAATAACACTTACATGATGTATCCTGCCTGAAGTCCTTAAATCTTTGGAAGCTCTCTTTCAAGCATATGAAAGATGGCTTACCCATAAAGAGGTACACTGTCTGAAACTCCCAGGGGCTAATCGACCCTGATCTGTAGGGTCAGTCGGCTGTGAATCGGCCTTGATTTGATGACCATGACTTTGAACTATGTGATTACATGTGAAGCTATTCAATGAAGTCATTGTTTAATTACCTTAGTTACATATAGTCATACTATTTATACTTAAGTTATACTCTGTATAACAATTAAAAGATGAGAAATGTAAGGTGGCCATAGTAAAATAATAGTTACTCTAAAGTACTGGCAAAAAAATTGATCTGTTATTGAATATGAAAGGTTCATCTTCAAAGTGTAGGTAACTTACCTTTCAAAATCATACAAAACCAAACCACAGAAATATAAGTTATTACAGAGACAGGACATTCGACAAATAAAAATCATTACATTAATTTATTAGCTTATTTTTAATAGCATATGAATAGATGTAAGCTCATGACTGTATCCTTAATGCTTAGTGAAGGATGGGTACTACAGTTGATCTCAATAAATAACCACTGAAAGAATGAAGGATCAGCATGGACTGGATACACTATCAACTTAGAACCCCTGCCTGCTCTAATAACCTAATTTCCTACTATTTACCAACCATCTTATTCTTTCACATGTTTTGAATGAGTTATGCCTCAGTATTTAGCATATTTGACAACCTGAACCTCTCATAAATGATGAAGTTTATAGTAATCATGTCATCACTGGTAAAAATCAATATTTATTGATATGTTCTTTAACAAAGCAAATATTTATAAAGTACAATTAAATCTCATTTTATAGATATTGTTCAAACTAAGTAAAATGTTTTATGCATGAATTAAAATGTATATTTACAGTGTAGATGTTTACAACTCACACTTTGTATTCTCTTTCATTATTCAAAAGTGTAAACATTTAAAATCTCCAAAGGGATCAGACAGAATAGAATAATTAAGATAGCTAGAAAATAACTAAAATAATAAGGGTATTATTTATTTTGAATTGACTAATGAGCAGGTATATAACGTGCACACAAATTGCATTTGACGCAAACCCAAGCAGACCTGAAGTATTATGACTTATTTTCAAACTCATTTGATGTTTGATGAACTTAAATCAGTGCATGTAGGTGAATTTATTTCTGTCTGAGTTCAACAGTTTACTCAAAGTTGTCCAAATTAACTTCCATAAGCAGACAACATTGATGAAAGGATAAGTAATAAAAATAAGATTATTTGACGGTTATTTGTATATCGGAAAATTTCAGAATCATCTTTGAATTATACCATGACAAGGAAGAGTATGTTATGCTAACATTTTTTAGAATTACTCACACATGGTAGTAATAGAATGGGATTGGCATTTTAATAATACTTTACTAATTTAGTTGACCAGATTTTAACATTGGTAAAGCGGGACACCAGCGGGACACCATTGATAAAACTCCTATCCTGGCGAAATAGCCACATGGCAGCCCAAAACCGTGCAGCCTAGCTTGTCGTGCATTCTTTCCAAGAATCAGGACTTTTTAAAACGCCTCAGGACAAGGGAAACATTGTTAAAAATCAGAACCGTCCTGCCAAAGCGGGACGTCTGGTCACCGAGTACCACTAGGTCTAGCAAAATAGATACAGTAGAACCCGGTACTCCACCACAGCAGTACTCGACATAATCCGATTTTGACGGGAAATGTCAAGAAAATTTCGCATCGGAGTTCAAACAAAACACCGGAACCCGCCCCAATGCCTGTGATTTTTTGTAAACTAAAGCAGTTCGTGGTAGTTGGCGTTGTTGGTATGCATTGTTCAAACCTTTTACGGCTGCGTTCCAGGCGTTTTGCTATAATTTCCTTAGTTTTTGTGTCTTGGGTACTGTTTTTAGATAAAAACAAAACCATGGGTCCTAAGAGTTTTTTGGGGAAAAAAATCATTATGATAAGGAACTGGTTAACTTATCTGTGTTACAGATGTTGCTGATGATCATTTAAACCCTTTTGGAAAACAATTAAGGAAAGGTCACACCGGACCACATTTAACAGATTTGTTTTTTTAAGAGAAAGCCAGTCAAGTGTTAGTGAAAAAAAGGCAAAGAAGTGAGAAAGACTCATGAGAAGGAGTTACCAGTTGATTTGACGGGGTTCCACTTCCAAACAATGGCTCTCTCTCCATCCACCTCTGCGCGTCCGTGTCCACAGAACCCGATCCTCATCCGTCTCAAGGTAGGGGCCGTACTGTCATTGTGAAAAACTTTTTTTAATGTTGATTTTCTTATTAATTTATACGAGTCAAATCTAAACTTATTTACTTTGAAATTTCTGTGTAATGTTTTGTATAAAAAGGCACGTTTAGGGCCAAACCGTGGTGGTCAAAATGGATTAATCCATTTTCAGTTATTTCTTATGGGAAAAATTGATTCCCAACGCAACTGCAACACATCTCGACGCTCCTTCAATAAACGAATTTGTGCCGAGGTCCGGGGTTCTACTGTACTATGTTTGTAACGGGAGAAACTAGAACTGAACAAAATATAAAACATGTCTTTCAGGAATTTGAATTTGAAGGTGACCTCACCAAAACATTTGCTACTGTTTCCTAAATATTTATTTCAATGACTCCTAAGGACATGTATATACTGCTGAGGGTACTGAATATGGCTTATCAAAAATAACTTTCTTGTTCGGAGCCCTCAAGTTGGTGCCAACTCTTAGTGACCCTCTGTTAAAAAAAAAAAAAGATATATTTCCCCGAGCAGTGCTAGTCTCCCAATTGTTATGTAGCATCTGTTGTTGTATCGACTGTGTCAATCCAGATCACGAAGAACAACAGAAACATGGATGAGATGGTGTAAGATATGAAAATAATAATAATTTATAAGTTATCAAGGGTTCACGAGGGGGGGAGGATGGGGGAGGAAGGGAAAAAATGAGGAGCTGATACCAAGGGCTCAAATAGAAAGAAAATGTTTGGAAATGGACGATGGCAGCATAAGTACAGAAGTGCTTGACACAATGGGCATATGGATTGTTGAAAGAGCTCTAAGAGACCCCCCCAAAAAAATGATTAAAAGTAAAAGAGAGAGACTTGCTCTTTTTGATGATCTTGATTTTACCAAGCATGAAATCCTGGTCCTGTCTCTGGTCTCTCCTGATAACATGTCCAAAGTACTTAAGATGAAGTGTCACCATCCTTGTTTCTAAAGAGCATTCTGACTGCTTCCTCCATGGAAGATTTGCTTGCTTTTTGGGCAGTTCATGGTTCTTTTCATCATTCTTTGACAGCGCCATAATTCAAGTGCATAAATTATCCTTCAGCCTGATTTAATGCCCAACTTTTACATGCAGGTGAGGCAATGACAAACATCATGGCTTGGGTTAGGCATGCCTTAGTCCTCAAAGAAACATCCTTGTTTTTCAACACGTTAAAGAGGACTTGGGTCCTTGGATCTCTTGAGTGCTGCTCCCATGTGTGTTGACTATGAATCAAAGCAAGAAGGAATCCTTGAACACCTCAAATTTTTCTCCATTTATCAGGATGTTACTTTTTGTCCAAGTTGTGAAGATTTTTTAATATACATAACCTGCATTGTAATCTAGCCTTAAAACTGCATACTTGATCTTCATCAGCAAGTACTTCAAGTCCTCCTCACTTTTAGCCAGCAAGGATGTGCTGTGCTTACTGCAGCTCATTAATGAGTCCTCCTGCAATGCTGATGTCATGTAATCTAGCTTCTCTGATGATTTGCTGAGTATGCAGATTAAACAAAAGTAGTGAGAAGATTCAACCCTGGCTTGCACTTTTCCTGAACTTACACCATGGAGATTTCCTTTGTGCTGCTTACACCACTGCCTCCTTCTTGATCCATGTACAGGGTCTGCCTGAGCTCAGTTAAGTGCTCTGGAATTCCCATTATTCTTAAGGCCATCCAAAGTAATTATGCTCCACACAATCAAATGCCTTTGTGCAGTCAGTAAAACATAAGTATACATCTTTCTTTGCTTTCAGCCAAGATCCATTTGACATCAGTGATGATATTCTGTTTCAGGTCCTCTTCTGAATCTGCCAGAATTTCTGGCAGCTCCCTGTCAATGTAATGCTGCAAGCATCATTGAATAATCTTCAGCAAAGTTTCACTTGCATATAATAATAATGATATAATTCTACAATGTGTACATGCTGTTGGGGAACCTGTCTTTTGAATGATCACAAATGTGGATCTTTTCCAGGCAGTTGGTCAAGCAACTGTTTTCCATATTTCCTAGCATGGACCAGCGAGTGCTTCTTGTGCTTCATCAGCTTTTGAAACATTTTAATTGATATTCCATCACGCCGTGGAGCATTGTTTTTAGTGCCTCCAGGGCAACTTGGCCTTCTCCCTTCCATACCATTGGTTCCTGTTCATAGATACTTGAATGCAATTAATTATTTTTGGTACAGTGACTGTGTACACTATTTCCGTCTTCTTTTGATGTTTCCTGCATAGTTCAATATTTTGTCCATAGAATCATTCTATATTTTAACGTGAGGCTTGGATATTTTCTTTAGTTCAGTTTAAGATATGCTTGGCATGAAGTTCCTTTCTTGGTTTTCTTTGTCCATTTCATTATCATATCATTATCATATCTTCTGGAGCAACCCTTTGAAACTTTCTGCTCAGCTCTCTTACGTCATCATTTCTTCCATTTGATTTAGCTGCTTCACAATTAAGAGCAAGATTCACAGTCACTTCAGGCTTCAACTTTGATCTTTTCTCTCTAGCCTTTCTTTTTATGCTTTGCTTTCTTCATGCATGATACTCTGGATGCCCTCCTATAATTCCTCTTGTCTTCTGTCATTATGGTTCAATCCTAACGTACATATGAGCTATTGATGATTCTGTCTCTAATTGGGCCCAGGACCTTGTTTGAATTTCTCATATTAAGCTTCTCCATCATTTGTCCCCTAAAAATGCAGTCTGTTTCATTTCTATGTATTCCATCTAGAGAAGCCAAATGTATTGTCACCATTTGTGTTATAGAAAAAAAGTTTATGCAATGATGTTTTTGATGTTGCAAAACTGGACCATGTGATCTCCAGCTTCAATTCTACCACCAGTCATATTTCCTACTACTGTTCCTTCCTCTTTTGCATTACAGTCACCTTTAATTATCAATGCATCTCTATTGCATCTTTGATCAATTTCAGATTGAACACATTGGTAAAATTCTTCAATTTATTTATCATAGCTCTTGTGGCTGGTGTATAAATTTGAATATAACTATCTTGACTTGTTTCTTGTATGCAGATAGAGAACCTATCATAGATAGCATTGTACTTCAAGATAGATATGAAATGACTTTTTGATGATGAATGAGAAGTCATTCCTCTTGAATTTTTCATTCTCGGCATAGTAAACCATCTGATTGCCTGATTCAAAATGATTAGCACTAGGTCATTACAGCTCCCTAATTCCTATGATATATATCTTTTTATATTCCATTGCCATTTTAATATGACTTCTGGTTTTCCTAGATCCATACTTAGTACTTTCCATGTTCCAGTTATTAATAAATTTGTGCTGCATTTTATTCTCATTTCGAGTTAAAACTCATTTGCAAATGAAGATCGCAAAGTCTTTACTTCATCCATACCAATATTAGGTTTTCAGTGGCAAATTCCTCAGAAGAGAAAAGCCTATTTCTTCTTCATAGTCTTTCCTGAAACCTGCTCACTGGGTAATCTTTCTGTTATTTTAAATACCAGTACGGAGCTGCCAGCATGACAGCAACATACAAGCCACCACAGTAGGACAAACTGACAGACAAGAGGTGGAGAAATAACTTACCAACTAAAAAGATGTAAGAATATCCTCAAAATGTAACCATCCCTTAATCCATCTTAGATAAACTGCTTATGTGGTGTTTAATAGTTGTATAACAATTGTAAAAGATGAAAGTCCCCTTCTCACATAGTCCCTGTAAATCTATCTCAGTTATATGCTGTTCTTACCCTAGTTTTGCACTGAAAGAAGTGAACAGGCAAGGAAGAAAATTCCAATAAGATCCTTCCGTTCCTTAAATCCAGGCTCTTAACAGGGTATAAAAAAAGACGAGTAGGGATTTATTGGTGAAAATAAAGGGTACTAAACTTCATTGACCCCATGGGAAGCAATGGTGCATTTCCAGTCTTCCCCTTTCAGGATTCGAAGAAATCATGTCCAATTTAATTATGGGAATGAGATAAAATAGCATTAAGGTTAGAAGTTGCCTTGAAGGCAGTGTTCATTAAAAAATAAATAAAAAATCCAGATTAATGTGAAAATAATTCACCAATTCAATTACCTGAGGAAAATGAAGATGGGCACGCTCGTGTTATTGATGACAATAATGGGAAGGAGAAGGGAACCAGGAGTTTAATTACGTGTGTGCGAAGAGACAAAGCTGTTCTTAAAGGAAAGTCAAGGTCAGCTGCTAGGCCTTTGCTAAAGAGAAGAGTTTTTGAAACTAATAAAATTGAAATTCACTCTAGAAAAATAACCTAAATTCTTTCAAGAAAATGGAGCAAATATTAATCACGGTCGAGAAATGCCATAAAATGTATTCCAATAATCCATAAAGCAGGTACATTTTGTTTGTGATTTGTGAGTTAATAAACTTTTACAAGCTTTTCTTCAGTACCTTTTATTTTTAGTTATTAAGTTGATATTTTACTCCAGGGACTAACTGTCTTTAATTGACATCTGCCATTTTGGTGCACTTGTCACTGAAGTGAGAATTAACTATGGCAGGAAGTGCAATGATGAAATGATATTAGTATTTATTTTTTATGGAAAATAAATATGTATACATTGGATGTTTAAAAACCCATCTCAGGATAAACCAAATATTACTCATTTGTTTAAGGAGTAATCAAAATTTCATGGGGAAAAAACTTTATGTGTACAATGCAGAAAAATTATAAAGCCCCCCCCCCCCAAAAAACAATCTGATCATAGAGGAATGAGTATTATAAATATTCCAGTGCTTACTTTCCATCCTTCTCTAGAGATACACAGATATATAAACATTAAATTCTTTTAATGTACTACATACTATTTTATAATGTATACTTTTAATTTCCATATGCTAGAAAAAACTTTCATTTAATTATCTAACACAACATTAAATTATTTTAGTAGTATAAATCCAGAATCATAATTTATTAAGCTTGTTCTCATTTTTTACTTATTTTGGCCATATATTTATGTCTATATGAATATATAAGCTCATTTTTGCATACTTAAAATATTTTCTTATTAATTATTAAAGGTAGAAATGTTGAGTGAAATAAATAATTTGTATCCTAAGTACAGTACTAAAAATTCCTGTTTAACAGCATCAATGGAAAGTGTTAACTTATCTACATCCTAAAATAAGCAGTGCCCAATAGAACATTGTAGAGATGGGAATGTTCTAGATTTTTCTATTCTATATATGAACATATAGAACATATAAGTGGTAGTAGCATAGTGGTTATGCATTGGACAGCTAACCACAAGGTCAGCAGTTCAAAACCACTAGTCTTCACGGGAGAAAAGAGGTGGAGTCTCGAAATCCACATCAGTAGTCCTACCCAGCCCTACAGAGTTTCTTTGTGTCAGAAATTTGATGGAAGTGAGTTTGTTTTCTTGGTTTGGGTTCAGTACACTACCGTCAAGTCGATTCCAACCCATAGCACTCCTTCCTATAGGACTGACCCCGTGCTTTTCTGAGTGTTATTCTTTCTGAGAGTAGAAAGCCACCGCTCTCTCTGGATGAGCAGCTGGTGGCTTCCAGCTACTGACCTTGTGTTTACCAGCCCAAAGCATACTATATATATGCCACCATTGTAGTTAATGTGGTAAGTTAAATGTCCCATGTCATTTAATGTTTATTTAGAGGTAAAGAACCAAATGTGTCTAGTTGTGATTGTATTGAACAACTGGTATACATAAACTAAAAAGCCATTTTACAATTTACATTTTAACACTATCAAGGTAGAAATTAATCATTCAATCAAATGTATGTGTGCCTGAATTACATTTTTATGACATTTCCATTTCTATAAGTTCCTACTGAGGTGTTCCATAATGAAATTTAGTACAGAATACAAATAGATAAATAAATGAGAGACAGAAAGAAAGAACACAAATGTAGCAGTATAGATCTAATCAGGAGACAGAAATCAAAGAGAGAGATAAGCAGGATAAGGCTAATATAAAAAAATTAAAATAATGCTTAATCATAATGTCCATTTATTAATATAAATTACTTGTTTGTGTTATTAATTCTATTATTGTTATTATCTCATTGCACTTGCTCTAACTCATGGCAACTCCATGGGCAACAGGTTGAAATGTTGCCTGGTCCCCTGCCATCTTCAAAGTCATGGATACCCTTGAATTCATTACTATTGTAGTCAGTGTGTATTCTAAGTGCTTTCCAACATAGGAGGTTTATATCCTTTCACTAGGTCACAAAGTAATGTATGTTGCCCCTAGTGTTTGCATTGGGTACTTCTTTCAAGCAGATGGCCGGGCTATTTTTCCTAGTCTGTGTTAGAGGCAAAGCCCCAGGGGATTTGAAACTCAGGTAGCACAGCTCACCTCTGTCCAACAGATGGACAGTCAGATGGTGGAGAAAACACGAGCACCACACCAATAACTGAATTTTACTTCTTGCCAAGACTTGACTGGCTATGCTCATTTTGAAAGATTCTGAATCATGTTTGATTAAGTCAAATTTTGGGTAAGGTATCATCAGTTCCCAGTTCTACCTTACCATCACTAAGAGTCTCCAGTTATAAAAGTAAAATATATAAAAATATAAATAAATAAATAGATTATATATATTCAGGTCATCATAGTTCCAAGCTAAAAACACTACAAGAGTTTCCTCAGAGATAATGGGGAAAAAAACCTGGAAAAAAATTGTGGCAAAGCAGTTGATGGTGCTGTCCTGCATTGTATTTCCCCACACTCGTGGAGATTTCATGCATAATTAAATGAAAAGTTACCTGTCACGAGCCATCCTGATGGTTGCTTGTGGGTCAAGACTTTGTGATCCATAGAGTTCTCATGAATGGTTTTTAGAAGTAGATCACCAGAGCTTTTGACCCAGTATATGACACTCAGCCCCCAGTGACAGATGTGAGTAAAATGCTTGGGATGGAAATTAAATCCACGCCTGTTGTATGGGCAGCCTGGAGCACTGGTGGCTCAGTGGGTCCTCACTGGGTTATAGCCCACAGGGCTGGCCCTTTGAGACCACCAGCTGCTCTCTGGAGTAAGATCAGGCTTTCAACTCCTGTTTTAAGTTATGCTCTCCGAAACTCCCAGGGGTAACCTGACTCTATCCTTTAGGGTCACTGTGATTCGGCATCTACTCAATGGCAGTGAGTTTCAAGAGTAACAAGATTTAAAATGGAAAATTATATTAGAATAACTGGATTTTTCATTGAATGGAACGAAGCAGAAATTCTGGATGGTTTATGATCTCTGTAAAAGATGGATACAAATCAGCAAAAGTGATTACAAAAGGATCGCTTTAAAATGATCTTTAAAAGAATTGTGGGATTCATTGAATAACAGATTACGGAGTTGTATTAGTCTGGGTACTTTAGAGAACCAAATCCACAGAAATTCATGTATAAGAGAGAGTTTTATATAAAGAGTAAGTGTGCATCAAGAAAACATCCCAACCCAGTGCTGCCCAAGTCCACAAGTCCAAAGTTAACCCATTAACCCATATATCCAACATCAATCCACCAAGTCCTCCTCCATCTCAGAAAACAAGCGCAATGATGCCAACTGCAGGAGGAAAGTCCAGTCAGTGAACGTGTAAGCATCTCAGCGCTGGCAGGGGTCTCCACATGGCTGCTCCAGCACCCAGGGCTGCATCAGGGTAGGTCCATGTGGCTTCTCCTCAGGGATGTCTTGCAGGAAGTCAGCCTTCCGAGCTGAAGCAGGGAACTGGCTAAGGAAGCTGCACCCTGGTGTGACCATCACAAAGCAAGAGCCCCAAAAACTAGAAAGGGGAAACTTACCCATTCATTTATCCCTCCACCCTTCAATTAACCCCACATGTGTTTATCAGCCAGGTTGGCACAATAAACTAACTCGCAAAGTTAAGGCTTGTTTATTATTCAAGATTGAGCACTGGGGAAATATGTATGTACATTTTAGGAAGTTTAAAATAAGACTGGGTGGTTGCGTTAGGCTGGGTTGATTCGTGAAACAAATCTAGAGACGCTCATGTATATATAAGAAAGAGTTTTATATCAAGAAATATTTATATATCAAGCAAACGTCCCAGCCCAGTTCCACATCCAGGCCATAAATCTGATACATCCTCAAGTCCTATACTAGTACATAAATCCTTCCTAAGACTCATGCAGCCACATGCAATGATGCAGAGAGCAGGACCAACCCAGGTTGGGGGGTGAAAAGTCTGGTGCATCCAATGGTGCTCTCTGCATC
Source organism: Tenrec ecaudatus (assembly GCF_050624435.1). Lineage (NCBI taxonomy): Eukaryota > Metazoa > Chordata > Mammalia > Afrosoricida > Tenrecidae > Tenrec > Tenrec ecaudatus. The sequence goes on from NC_134536.1 coordinate 108,048,340, forward strand.
TAAGGGCTTGCAGGTCTCACTGTGGCTTCTGGCAGCTCTGAGTGACTCAATCACAGGAAGGTGAAGGCAGAGAGAAAGGGAATTTCCCAGGATCCTTTCAACCATGGGGCCATCACAATTTCTCAACAACTCCACCCCACATTCTATATATCAAGCTGACACGAAATTATGTAACTACAGGGGTTACACAGAACTGTAAGCAGTTTTAGAACTGCTTAAAAACTGTTGTAAAATATATCTTTTATACTGAATAGAAATACATATTAGATATAATATTTTAAAAGGTGATGAATCTAGATTTCTTTTCAAAGTTAAATGCAAAATGATGAGGGAAACATGATGATATTAATAAAATGGGTATTTTTTAGGCTTGAATAAGACAGAAAAGTTCAGGAAAATAAAAATCTGACTTGTGACTTCATCCTCTCTGCAATGATCAATACAAACTACTACTTACCCTGTATATTTGGCAGTAATGTAAGTACCAGGATGTGGAAAATACTGACATTTGAAAGGGTGCTATTTTCCTAACAGTCTGCTTAGATCATGTCTAAGGAATAAATTGAGTCAATTTAGAAGAAACTGCTCAGAGAGGACATTTCATAATTATAGCCTAGAAATGAGTAGATATTACTATTTCTATGTCCATTTCTGAATATACCTGTATATGAACACAGAACTATTGACAATTTGATAAGTGATATATTCATACATGGTTACAATCTTTTGAGAATAATTTAGTATATTTAAGCTATTTTTAATTTTTATGTCAAAAGAGACTACAAATGGTCAATTTATACTTGTTACTTTTAAAGTATATAGCTACACAGTGAACATTGTAAGATGACATTTGTCCTTTCAATTTATAACGGCAATCTTTAAAGTATTTAAAGAATGTATCTCTTTTGGTATCTATTAATAGATGACAGAACTCACATCTGGCTTTTAACATAACATATTATTTTGATCAGCTCACTAACTGTGAAAGGTAGGTTTATTGTGCCAACATGGTCAATGAACACATGTGGGATTAATTGAAGGGCAGAGAAACAAATTGCTAAGCGAGCCTTGCCTTTCTTATCTCTTGCTCTTTGATCATCAGACCAGTGTGTAGCTAGCTACCTTAGCTTGTTCTCTGCCTCAATTTGCAAGCTTACTTTTGGGACACCTAATCCATGAACTGTGTCGCTATAGTCTGAGGTTCTTTCAAGACCTGCTTTGCCACGCTATTGAGCTGGGGACTGTCCAGACTTGTCATCTGGCTGACTGTTGGTGACCTGCTTGCTATTTGTTGCCTTTGGCCAAATAGCTGGAATTGCTCTGCAGAGGACTACCCGGCAGCCCTCAAGACTTGCCAGTGTACTAGCTGTCTCATGGAAGTGAGTTTCACTGAGCCATTTGTACTGCTTTATAGATTAATTAACTGTTTATTCCTTATGTTATATATATAAAATCATTAGTGTCCTCGTTTTGTTTCTCTAGAGAACTCTAATATAATTAGTACCAGAAGTGGTTCCAGAGAAATAAAATTATAAATATGGACTTCTTAAATGGGCTCTCCAGCTTGATTAGGCTTAACAACAATGAAAATGCTATTTCTATACCTGAAAGCCTGGATAAGTCTGCCACTCTTACTAATCCCTGATGTGAAATAGCAAAGCCATTCTCTACAGTAGCACCACCAATAGATGAAGTGCAGGTTAAAGGAGAGGCTCTGAGTGATCATATGTTTGATATTTTCCAGCAGTTTTGTCAGGATGACAAGTATAGGGAGGCTGGTTGACTGGTCCTCCTTACAATAGAAAGTATGATTAAGGAGAAGGATGGTCCCAGAACCTCAGAAGCACTCCTCAAGTGCCGAATAATGGACTTAAAAGCTTCTGCCTGTGCTACAGAGGAGAGCCTTCTCTAGTAATAGAAATGACATTGCTGAGAACCAGGCCAGAGTCTCATTATGCGAGTGACTGAATTACAACGTCAGCTGAATTGCAGATCTAAAACAGTGTCTAAAGTGAGGACATTGTTTGGAAAAAGTTGGGACCCTGAAACATGGGATGAGAACATGTGGGCTTATGATCCAGAAGAGGAGGCTATTCAGCACCTAGAAACTATTGAGCCTCCTCAGTCAATAGATCCATTACTCCCAGCTGAAGGTATTAATCCACTATCAATAAAACAAAGCACACCTGAGCGGATTAGCCAAACTGCTCAAGGTGAAATTCCAGGTGGGGCTGCATCTATAATATTGCCTGAGGGAGAAGCCTTACAAGATATTGCTGAGAGTAACCTGGAAACACCCTCACCACCCATTATTTCTTCTAGATCTGTCACTAAAATTAAGTCTCAGAAAGCTCCTAAAGGTGAGGTTGAGATGATTACCCAAGAAGAAGCGTGCTATACTCACAAAGATCTGCTTGAGCTTTCTAATACATACAAGCAGAAACCTGGGGAATTTCCTTGGGAATGGTTAAAAAGGGTGTGGGATACTGGTGCAATAAATGTAATATTAGACCAATCTGAGTTTTTGGATATGGGACCCCTAAGCACAGACGCTTCTTTCAATGTCTCAGAGGGAGAGAGAGAGACTAAGAAAGGATTTACTTCCTTAGTTGATTGGTTCACTGAAGCATGGACTGCCAGATTGCCTAGATTAGACCAATTTAAGGTACCTGACCTACCTCAGTACACTGTAAAAGAAGGCATCCAAAAGCTTAGGGAAATTGGTATGTTGGAATGGATCTATCAGGATATTCCCATAGACCCCAAAAGAGGGTGTCCTGAGGACATACCCTTCACCACACCATAAGGAACAGGTTTTTTTGAAGTGGGCCCGAGTATCTCTGAAGACTCCTGTATTTGCTATTTTATGTGCTCCAGGATTAACAGTGGGAACTGCCCTAAACGAACTCTGACATTTGCCTACAATGGGGCTGATTGGGTCCTGTGGTGGTAGAGGGCAGGTGCCAGCCCTGAATCAACAGGGACAGGGTGGACATGGTAATACACTAAAATGACTTTTGTCCTTTCAATTTATAACTGGAATCTTTAAAGCATGTAAAGAATGTTTATCTCTCTTCTGGTGTCAATACTTGGCAGAACCCAGATCTGGCTTTTAACATAACATTATTTTTATCAGCTCACTTATCAACTTTCTTTTTAAAAACAAAATATATTTGAAATCCCCTAAGTAGATAAGTCCATCAGAGTTTCATTATATGTCTAACCTTATTCAGATCCCAATTCTACAACACATTTTTCATTGCTAATATTGCTGATAATAAAACTTAAAAAACAAGCTTTTAAATGTATGGGTGACATAAACCAAATAAATTCACATAGAGTAGGTAGTCTCCTAATCTTCTCTAACAAGAATCTAAATATTTTTCATGTGGCTGTACTCAGCATGGAATTTAATCAATATGTTGTTATAGTAAGCATAGTTAAGAAGTGATATTACCATACAGTGATTCCTACATTAACATTATATGAATTAAATTGTGAATACTGAGCTCAATTCTTTAAATTTCCCATTTATTTAAACTCAAATGCCAACAAAATTCACAGTCGGTATTCTGTAAGTCAACTGAGGCATTACAATGTGGGCTATTTTATGTCTTAAATAGATGAATTTAAAGTCTTAAATAGCTGAATTATTTTACGCCTTAAAATTTTAAGTCTTACATAGATTAATTATTTCAAGATAGGAACTGTACACCACAATGGAAATCCTTACACATTTTATATACCTATTTATATAGCTTTGTTTTTTTTGTTTGTTTTTTTTTTCAGGGGAGAGCGCGAACGCAGTCCCCCACCACCACAAATTATGCAGTCGAGTTTCCCACATTTGGGGAAATCGCAGGGGTCAGCACATCCGGAGTGCAATGGATAAGCCTCGCCCTGGGAAAACCACCTTCGTGATCATTGTATCTCCCCTGCCAGGTAAGTATATAGCTTTGTTTTTAAATAAAATTATTTAGGCTCTATTTCTAAAATCATTCCTAAAACATATAATATTACATTTCAATTATCAGTCAAACTTATTGTGAGCATTACATAATCTGGTATCACTTTTGAGATTCAGAGTAAAGGGTGGAGTGTAGTCTGTCGGTCAGGTTGTATCTTGATGACCTCATTTGGAGGTGCTGCAGGTGGAACATGTACTCAGTACCTGTGAGACATTCTTGTTGGCATGCCACATGGAGGCAGGCTGAGGGCAGCCAGAACCTCAAAGCTGGAGAAGCCATATGGAGACCCCTGCCAGTGCTGAGATGCTTACACTACCAATGGATCCATAAGACTTTCCACCTACCGGCCTATGATCATCCTGCATTTGGTGTCATTGCATGTGTTCTGTGAATCTGAAGAGGAATTTATACATTGGTATCAAAAACAGGGGCTAATATTGCACTTAGGGAGTTGATGTGGACTGGACTGAGATGTTTTCTCACTATTCAATTGCTCTTGTATATAAACCTCTTTCTGATAAACATATGAGTCTCCCTGTACTTGTATCTCTAGTCTACTCGGACTAACACATTATGGTACCTTGGGAGTAGGGTATTAGAGAAACCATAAAGATGAAGAATAGATGTTTACTTGATTTCTGCCTCATGGTAGTGTTTCTTCTTGGGCTAGCCAGAGGTCAGATATGTCCATGCAATTTACTGGGTTGTTTTCTGCAAAGAATATTGGAATTTAAAGTTTTGATTATTTTGTTTGGGTGTCCTCTTTGGCTATTCCTGTTGAGATGATCAGAATGAGTGTTGTTAATGTATACTTTGAGCTCATTGGTAGACATTGCCCTTGGATTTCTCAGAGACCATGCTGCTTAGGGAGGATGGCTGACAAAGGTCACAATGTTCAAAGAAAGCATGACTCTGGCTTGATGCATGCAGAGTCCTAATTCACTATTTGTATCAATTCTATTGAATCATTTAGATAAGAATTAAGATAAGCTAAATAAGGATTGAATTTCACTGTTTTAAGGATCGAGTTTATTATCTTATTCTATTTGGTTATATTGATTTCTTCTGCTTATTATTGTTGATAAAATGATAGAAATTTTTGTTGGGAAGCATTGAAATAGAGAGTTTGTTTCACATGGGCTTTAATGCTTCTTAGCTAGATGGACGCTTTTTTTTATCTTCAAGCCTTTAAGACTCCAGACGCTATATCTTTTGATAGCCAGGCACCATCAGCTTCCTTCACCACATTTGCTTATGCACACATTTGCCTTCAGCAATCATGTTGGGAAGGTGTGCATCAGTGAATGCCAATTTAATAAAACAATGTGTTCTTGCATTCAGTAAGTACTTGAGTGGAAGTCCAATGTCCATCTGCTGCCTTAATACTAAAACTATAAATATATGCATCCAGATCTATTTTCCCACCCTCCTATATAAATATATTTACATATATACATGCCAGTATTTAGACCTCTCTAAATACCCTTTATCACCTAGTTCTTCCCACTATTTCTTTTTACTTTCCTCTTGTCCCACCATCCTGCTCAGCCTTCATTTGGGTTTCAGTAATTTCTCTTGGTTACATTGGTTTTGCTGAATCCCTAACCAGGCCTCTCACAACCTCCTTGCCACTGGTTTTGGATCACGAATGAATTATGAAGCATTCATGAGGGAGGGGGAAGGGGGAAGGGAGGGGGGAAAATGAGGAGCCAATGTAAAGGGCTCAAGTAGAAGACAAATGTTTTGAAAATGATGGCAACAAATATACATATGTTCTTGACACAATGGATGCATTTATGGATTGTGATAAAAATTGTATGAGCCCCCAATAAAATGAATTTTTTAAAAGCAGAAAAAGTCCAATTAAAAAGCAATCCAAATTAGATGAAAATACATTAAAACTTGAATTTTCATGAAAAAGAGAAAGAAATAGAGAGTTTGTAAGCCTACTTGCCTTAAGCCATTAAATTTTGAATCTTTAAATGGGTTAAGTAAGGGGTGTCAAACTCAATTAAAACGTGGGCCCTTTGGTGCAACAGGCAAAATTAACATGGGCCACATCACATTTACAAATTTTCTTAGATTTATATTTTGAAGTGAAAATTCAGGAATATGGGTAGGATCATTAAAACATTATATAATTGTGTTTATTTAAACATTTGTTCATTTAATGTCTTTATAAAACTAAAATTATTATTTTTTTACCCAAAACTTACCAGCGCTTTTCTGCTACTAGTTTTACTTACATCTTAGGTTGAGACCGAAAAATGTAACAAAGTAACTAAAAAAACTCACAAAATGTTGGACAGCTGACAAATGTGATGCATAATCGTAATGGCTTCCCTCTAAAAATGATAACGAGTGCTGCCACGAGGTATGATTCAAAACAGCTCAACCCAGAATGCTATTTTTAACCTTTTCACTATTGGGAACTGTTTACATTACGTGACACTGAGAGTGGCAGACATATCGCTCCCAGATGTCGCTGAAACTGAGTCAGCATGTTTATACACATCCACAGGCCCCTAGGAAAGGCCCTGGGCCACATGTATGCTGGTCTTAAGTAGTTAAAGGGTTAATGAGGGAATTGTGTGTACAGTATTGCCTCAATCTCCCCTAAACACTATTTTTCATAACAATTTTTTCTATTTTCATATTTCAGAGCATTGCAGTTGACAAAAAAAATGATCTCAGGGCTGTGTGCAGCCTGTAAGCTGCCAGTTTGACACCCCTGGGTTAGGTCATGCCTCCAAAGAAGGCTCTGAAATGATAAACCCAACCCAGGACCTTGGAATACTCAGGATATTTGGATTCTAAAAGACCTGCCTAGGAGATTGTTATCAGATTTAAAAGGAACTCTTTGGATTTTTCAACTTCAAACTAGTTTTTGTCAGAAGCTTCAAAAAAAAATCTGGAACCATGAAGAAAACTCCTCTCAAAGGCTGAACTTTAAAGGGAGCCTGTGGCAGCCTGAAACGCTTGCTAGGTGACTACATGGATCCACTTGTTGAGTGGAAGTGGGAGAAATGCAGCAATAAAGTGATGAGCTGAGTCTGGCCTCAGACACCAGTAGACGAACACACATCATGCTCAGTGGTGGGTTGAAACAGTGAAGGAAATAAAATACTTTATTCCTCTAGGAAATTTAAACCAAATCCACACCGGTGTTCAGATGGTCATTTAACTCTTCAATAGTTAAGTCACCATGTTTTTTGTTTTGTTTTTACTTTTGGACTATGAGGGAGTACAGCCTCTAAATGGAATTTTTTCAGAGATATATATTTAAATCTGTTTACAAAACAACCTTATCACCTTCAAAATTTCTCTCCATTACACTTAATACATTTGTCAAATATACTTTTTCTTTTTCAAACTCATCTCTTTGAATGACTGATAGTACTTCTCTCACTTTTTTCTTCATCTCTTCTACATTCTCAAGTCACTGTCCTTTCATGCCCCTCTTCATTCACAAAAACAAAAAAAAGTTGCATGGAGCAAGGTCAGATGAGGAAGTTGTGTGGGTCAAGGGAGGTAGGTGTGCTGTTGTTTTGCAAAACAATGAGTGCACTGAGATGGCTGTGGTGAGCAGGTACATTGCCATGGTGGCAAAACCAGACCCCAATCTGCCACAATTCTGGCCTTTTTTGTCCCACGCAGTTACTCATAATTTTCAGAACCTCTAAATAGAAAGCTTGATTAACAGTCTGACCTTGAGGAACAAATGCCAAATACACTATGAGTCGATATTTTTGTCCATTCAGGAAGTTGATTGACATCTAGAACAAAGATCATCATCTATTGACATTTCCCCTGTTTTGGAAAGATAAAACCTCTGTAGACTTGAGTGTTTCCCAGCTGTGCTTTTGAGCTGTGTTTAACATCACAACAGTTTCTGTGGCATTTTTCCTGAGCAGGAAACAAAATTTCCCAAGTGCATGCTGTTCTCTTAAATCAACCATCACAAGAAACGAGGTTAAAGCAAAAATACTTTAATTAAAAATTCAATGTGACCAGAAAGAACCTTCCCAAGTGATGCCATTTGGCACACTAAGCATGAATTCATAGATGCTTGCCTAGTGACAAAAGTGTGTACTACTAAAGCTCCACCCAGCAGAGCTTCCCACCTCTTTTTTGGGCCATGGAACCCCTCATATTCTATAAATGCAAAGAATAAAAACGAATTGTTCTCTTTTATTAAAAATTACCTTTTTGGTAACAGTATAACCACTTCTCATTCAACAGTTTCCAGAAACATTATGCTTATAGTGCCAATATTCTCATTATTTCTAATTTAATTAGTTGTTCCACTCCCATTGACGGAAACTCCTACCCTAAAAACTTTCTCATTTGTGCTTTATAATAACTCTTGCTCATTACATGAGAGAGAAATGTACATGCTTTTTTTTTCTTTCCCCTGAGACAGAGACCATAGTAAGTAAAGCCATTAATTGTTAAATTTATATTTATTTATTTTTAAATTTTTAATTGTTAAATTTATTTAAGAGACCATCCCATAAAGAATTAGGGAAATCACATATGACATGTTTGGGTGGCCATCTTGTGACAAGTTTCCTAACCTTATGTTTATGCTTCTGATCATCAAGTTCCACTAACAGAAGGAGTTTGGGGAGAGAGCAAAATCTTATATTAAGTATATATTATAAATTTCCTAGCTTGTTTTAACAACATACCATCATTGCCTGAAAATTTCAAAAGGCCCTATACCTTCTACATAACAGAGCAGAAAAACAAGGTATGTGCTAGGTAGGCTTGCTAGATTAGTGCCAGAGGGAAAGAGGGACCAATGGAAGGATATCCCAACAGAATGGGAGGTGAAGGACAGAGATGACACATTTTCCTTATCTGTAGTTCTCAAAAGGGAAGGAATCCCCAGGGAGATGGTGAGAGTGAAAGGGCATGATTAAGACACAGGATGCATACAACCCCCCAAAATAGCTAACTAGACCTTTATAGTGACAGGAGAACCCAGCCAGTGTTCTAGCATATCAATAAAGACACAGCATGAGCTTTGGGCTCATTCACACCATCCATTCAATGACAGAAGGTCCAAAATCAGTGCTATAAAAAACTCTGGCTTTCCACCTGACATGGCTCTCAAATTGGTTTAGATGCCTAGCTGCACAGTTATATGAGGCCCGTAGAGCTTAAATTCTGAGTATCCCTCTTTGACAAAGGGGAGGGATGGCAGTGACTCCCCAAATCCCTTATAGAGTTAGTCTTAGATTAAGTCTCTGTTGAGTTATTTCTGGTCATTAACAAAAGATGTAGAAAATCTGGCCCTCAGGCAGGATGCCTGAGGTTACCTCCACCTTTCTCCAGCCAGCCCAGATAGGGGCAGTCTTTCTTAGTAGCTTGCCTAGATGTGTCCGTGATGGAGGTCACCTCTCTGGGACCATACAGTGGAGCACATAGACTTGAGTCATACCTAATGATTCATGCCTTATCAGTTTCACCTTGACTGCTTTGGTCAGAAGGCCCTGGACCAATCATAAAAGCCCTCCTATCTACATTAATACGCTTGTCCCCATCATGGTCCTGATCCTGCTCTTGAATTCCCACCTATAATTGTGGTATATTGATCTGGAACCAATCATGAATTTGTGAGCATTCCAGGCTTTATTTAACTATTGTCCCAACTTGAATCCTTGGACACCATTTTGCCTTAATGCTAGCAAAGGGTTCTAGCAACAGTGCTACAGATCTCAACCCCAGCCATTTTATTTGTTTAAAAAATTTGATCTGCCCTCTCCTTCCACCCAGTCAAGTGCCAGCATCCTGGCCCTCTGCTACAAAGGGAACCCGATATCCGTAAAAGGATATTTTCTTTCCCTTGCTCAAAAACTTCCAATCAGGACCATGGACAGGGCTCTTGTCTGAATGATGAACTGCTCTTCCAAAGACTAGTCCTCTTCTCCTCCCTTCTCTCTTCCTGGCCTCTCTGCTTTTGGACACCCTGGCCACTTTCTGTGAGCTTCACTGCCTCCTCCCTGCCTGCCGCCAACTCCGTGCTGGTCCCAGCGGCTGTACCAGCGTCAACTCTTTCTTTACTTAACTTCACTGCAGTCTGGCGACGTATCTGCTTTAATTCTCCTTTCCTGTTCTGCTGTGGTGGCTTCTGTGGTCTCAATTAGCTTGGTTGCTCTCTCTCTTTCACTTGACTTGTCCCCTGGCTTCAGATGAAGGACTGGCTCTAACTTTCCTCTATTCAATTATCTTTTCATCTTGCCTCCTTTGATCCCCATGCTCTATAAATCTCATTTCCCCAAGTAAAGCCTATTAATTAAAAATAATCTCACTCTTTAATTTCTGATAAACATTACAGTTACTGGCCTCCCTCATCCAGATAATGTGTCTGTGTCTCTGTATTGCCTTGTCTCTCTTAAGACTTCAAAAATGTTCTTCTTACATTACACTTGAGATTGGAGTCTTTTTTGTACCCTAAAACAGACCTAACACTAAATAAGCTCATATAATCTGCTCAAACCTTTTGCCTACTTCTACTTTCTTGAGAGTACTACAAAAGCCTTGAGCAGTGGGGCATGAAATCTCCATTTCTTCAATAACACATAGTAAAAGAAAACAAAATTTTATGCACATATATTAATATTATTTAAAAATACATATTTTAAATAGCCAGCACTAGGGAAAGAAATCAAACCTTTAGAATTGAATAAAGTCAAAATCAGTTTCAATATGTTTCACAACACTTCGAGGAGCTAGTCAAAAGCTCTGTACACCATTGTCCTACTCTTATTTTCTAGATCATGAAAGGTAAGCACAAAACTGTTAAGCAATTTTCCCATATCAAAGAAGCAGCTAGACATTATGATGCCTTCAAAAGTTTAGTTTCAATTCTGTGTCCACTCTGTATAGTTTTTTAGTGAAGCTGAGAATAATACTTTGTGACTGTGGAGCATTCAAAACATTTTATATGCCTTTATAAATCCTCTTACTTCACCATGACATTGGAAAATCAGAATTTTTATAGATAGCACAATGAATCACAGTGATTTGTGCTACATTTACAAAATGCTTACATCTAAAAATCATTCTTCTATTAATCCTTACCATTTGCAAAACAATATGATTTCTAAACAGGAAGGTTTCAGTATTCAATAAGTAAGCCAAAATTCAAATTCAAGTATTTATGTATAGATTACTTTTTCTTTCTCTTATGAGACTACTATATATTTTTAAATAAGTTTCTTCATAAGTTTCTTCAGAACTTTATGAAGATTCATATTTTTAGAAAGAAGTCAACAAGCATTTTGAGTAGACAATACATATAAATGTTATTAAATATTTTGAATGCTCTACAAATATATTCATATTTAACTTCTCAATAGAATTTTGAAGTAGCTTTAAAGCTTCACCAAAAAAAATCTTACTTTGAATAAAATCAGTTCAACATAATTCTTTATCACTGTCAGAGTCAGCTAGATGTCTGGACGACCCCTCCCAAACTTCCTCACATGATCATTCCACCAGAGGTGCAGATGATGCAGCCTAACATTGCCTCCTATCACATGTTGGGGGTTATGAGACCAATGATTGTGCTGGAGTAAGGACCAATTAAGATGCAAGCATTAGAGCCAATGGAAAGCAGGAGAAGGGTTAAGGTGAACCAACAGGGTCTCATAACCTCTAAAATCTAAGATCATGCCCCCACTTGAAGCTCTTTCCCTTCATAATTGAAATTGAACTATATTTTCTCTTCTCACTGTCCTGCTGTCCTTACTGTACTTCCATTGCCTTGCTTGAGTGGCTCCCTCTGTTAGGGCAGCAAACTGCTCAGGAGAAACTGCTAGCTCTTCTCTGAGGAAGAAAAGCCTGGTGACTTGGGCTTTGGGTATGTAACAATCATAGAAATAAAAGTGGCTGTCTCAATTAAAATATTGAAAATTCTTATATTCAATGTTTATGGCCTATAGACTCCTTAAAAAAGGCCAAATTTACTACAACTTCATTGATCAAAATTTACTAAGATGTTAAATATAACGTACTGAAAATGATCAAGACAACTGCACAAAAAAGACACACATCGTTTTGTAGGTTCCCCCCACATTTTCTTGTATTTTAAATGTTTTGCTTGAATAGCGATGATCTGTTTATTAGAACAGGCCTGATATATTTGGTTGTCATGCAATCAGTTGCACTTATGGTAATCCATGTACAGGATCCATCAATCAGTACGAAAGTTGTGTTGTTATTGTGTCATGAAGTCCCATATGCCCTCTCACATTTTCTGCTTTCTATCTTTGCTACCTCAGAAATCTAGTTTCAGATAAAGAATGATAGATGAGTAATTTTGAAGATTTTAGTTAAATTATTTTATGCTAAACTCAATAATTACTTTAATATCCATTCTAGATATTATATATGTCTGTTATATCATATCATTGCAGACCATGCCATTATTTGACTAAGAAAACCTCAAACTCAAGGCATTTAACATAAGTGAAGTACTGATCCAGGTATGGATTGGACTCCATTGTACTTTTGGTTGCTGTTAGGTGCCATAGCGTTGGTTCCAAATCACAGTGGCGCTAGAACAAAAGAAAGGCTCCCTGTACTGCCCGGCCCTGTCCTGTATCATGCTCACAAGTGTTCTTATGTGTGAACTCAGTGTGCAGCCTCAGTGTCAATCTATCTTGTCCAGGGCCGTCTTCTTTTTCTCTGTCCCTCTACTTTACCAAGCATTATATTCTTCTCCAGCGACCGTTCTCCTGACAACATGGGAAACCTGCATGAAAAGAAGTGTCCCCATCCTTGACTCTAAGGAGCATCTGGCTGAACTTATCCCAGGACACGGAGAGAGCCACTTAAAGGGAGTCGGAGCAGGTGTGGCTTATCTCAATGTTTGGTCCCAGGCAAGGCCAGGCAGGGGGTCAGGGTGAGAGTAAAATGGCTGTTCTGAGGTTAGCAAAGGAAGGTTTCAACCACAATGGTGTATCACTTGGAACAGTTTTTGCTGAAGTTGGGTTTTCAGTTAATTAAAAAAAAAAGGTAAAAGGGTATGCTTCGCATAAAGTGAGCTGTGAAGCATCTTCTTTTGAATTTGGCCCGAACATCTGGCAGCTCTCTGTGAACGTACTGCTTCAAAGTTGTTGGCTCTTCAGCAAAATTTTCCTTGTATAAACTATGAAAGATATTGTTATAATTTGGGTAAGCTTTTTTGGAATGGCTACAAAAAAGAGATACAAATATGGATCTCTTGCCAGTAGCCAGTTAGCTGTTTTCCAAATGTCTTGGCTAGAGGAGGGAGTGCTCCTAGTGCTTCATCAGTTTATTGAAACATTTCCGTTGGGATTCCATGAAGTCCTGTGTCACACATATGTTTAATCTACTCTGTAATATGTAGAGAAATTTCATAAATGTAAAGTATATTATTTTATATGAAGTCCATATAAAATACATGATTCATACATTATCACTGCTTTGGATATTGCCCACATATACATGAAATTTTTTTTCAAGGATGTGGATAAGATGATAGTGTCTTTAAATCCAGTATTAAATCATTCCTCTTTGAATCCCTTCATATTATAAGGTAGACATACATGCTGCTTACTTTATATACAAATTGTGAATGGAACAGGAAAAGGCATGGAACTATGAATGAGAGAACTTTGACTATTGTAACGACAACAAATAGCATTGATGTCTTCATTCCTACTCAGAGAGCCCCTATGGTACGAAGTAGAACTGCTTCCATATTGTTTCCCGGTCTATAAATAGTTTTGAAATAAAGTTACCATTAGTCAATGAAGTGGCTAGTGGGTGGGAACTATTACCAGCCATATGCTTAAGTGCTGTGTAAGCAGGGCTCCTTGAATAACATATACTGCTCCCCCTCCCCTTCCAATCTCCCCGCCAAGCCCTTTGCCATCAAGTCTATACAACGCAGAGCAAGCCTATGAAACAGAGGAGCACTGCCCTGTATGGTTTCCAAGGATGTGATCTAGGAAAGCAGAATGTCACGTCTTTTCCCTGCTGATCTGATGTGGAGTTTGAACCACTGGCCTTTGTGTTAGTAACTGAGCACTTAATACCTGTGCCACTAGAGCTTGTTAATATGTGATCAGTTCCCTATATTCAGAACTGGATAATATTAATGAACAATGACTTAATATACTATCTTGGAATATTATTAAAATAAAACTACCAGATTATTATCTAATAATTTTAATGCAATATTACCAAAACATTCTTGCTGAGATAATACAATTAGTTTTGTGCACTTGTATCCCAAGGGCACATATGATTTATGTTTCATCTAGTAAACAGATATGTAAACTACTTGCCAAAGGGAAATACTGACTTTATATTTTTATATATTAATTAGTTATTACAAAATAAGAAACTTAATTATAATTTAGAGTTTGTTTCTGGTTTAAAAAGTTTGATTATTAAATATAAACCTTGTTGGATCATTTTTCAATATATTATCTATTTTTTGCATTAAGAATTTTATTTAAAAAAATTAATGTTGATTGGCTATCAAAGCTATCCTGGATCTACTTAATTGGTTCAATTGAATCTGGAGTCTAATTTTTTTTAAACATATTGAAAATGTTTATATTTAGCATTAGCCAGCTGGGCTCACTTTAGATGATTCTAATTTTGTTGGCAACATCTAAAGCGTCATAGTCAGGAGCCAGTCGAACATATGCCTTCTTCTCCCCTTCAGGCCTGATCAAGGTGTTGACCTTGGCTACGTCAATGTCATAGAGCTTCTTCACAGCCTTTTTGATCTGGTTTTTGTTGGCTTTGACATCCACAATGAACACAAGTGTGTTGTTATCTTCGATCTTCTTCACGGCAGACTCTGTAGTCAAGGGGAACTTGATGATGGCATAATGGTCCAGCTTATTTCTCCTGGGGCGCTCTTCCGAGGGTATTTGGGCTGCCTTCTTAGCCTCAAGGTCTTGGGCCACCGGAAGGTGGGTGACGTGCGGATTTTCTTTTTTTTGTGGCTGTGGACGCCTTTCAGCACGGCCTTCTTGGCTTTTAAAGCCTTTGCTTTGGCTTCCGTTTTGGGAGGGGCAGGAGCTTCCTTCTTTGCCTTCGGCGCCATCTTCGTGAAAAGTAATTTTTGTTTTGTAAGAGTATATTACAAAATAGGATTTGAACACATTTTGATCTTGTGTAAAAGCAATTGTATGTTAAGGTTTTTTAAAACTGAGAATTAGTTCTTTTGTTGTTTAAGTTGCATACATGTAGATAAAAATAGAATGTCTACACCTTTCAATAATCCTTTAATTGTGTAATAATTTTCCATGATATAAAAAGAATAACAATAGATTTCATTAAATCAATTAACATAAGAGTATTTGAAATGATTCTATGTCTTCAAAATGACCGTTTCTTATTTAAATCCTTCATGCATACTGTATCATAATATTTTTAATATATTATTGTATGCATTATCCCCTTTGCAATAAATGAGCTGTGGATAAAGTTGGATTAGGAATGAAAGCATAAACAGAAAAACATATGCAATTCTCAGGTGTTTTGAATTTCAGCTCTTTAATAATGTTATCTTCTTGTGCTTGATAATATAATTCTGAAGGTATTTTAATCACATGTCTATTAGTTATTAAATCCGACTCTATTTTAATAGGTAATGTCTAATCTTTTCCTTGACTCCCAGCAAAGAGTTACTTCTCTAAACAGTTATCCATATGAATCCTCTGCCCAATTCTGAAAATTGCATTGGGAATGCAAGAATAAACTGTCTATATAGAAACTTGATTATGCCACGGTAACGAATATTATTCCTAATTTTTGTTCTATGTGAGTATGTATTGGGGTTATTTAAAACTGAGAATTAGTTCTTTTGTCGTTTAAGTTGCATTCATTATTTCTAAATCCTTTGCCAAAGTAAAAAGGCAAAACCACAGTGAAGCAGGTGCTGTAAATAGGATGTTGCATATAGCTTTCATTGATTTGCTTTCTCTGACAGAACTTCTAATTACTTTCACAAGATACTGATTGAAAATGAAATTTTCCCCCCACTCAACGTCAGATGTGCTCTTGCTGTTTTCATATTTTTTATAATGATAACAGATGAGCATGTTCTTTCAAACTTCCCCGCAACCATCCGGCCAAGGATATTTCAAGAAGAAACCATTTTCGTTTGTGTCAGTTACCAGTGTCAATCATTGTGAAATAAATTAGAAATGTTGTTCTTAATAGAAGTATGTTGCTCTTAAAATTTTAAGTTTCTATATACGTGAATTTATATGAGAATGCCAAGAAAGAATTTGTCATCACTATGGGGACAGACTTACTAAACAAAGGTCCATGAGTAAAAATACAGGCAGGAGATGTTGCTGACAGCAACTTTAATGGCACTTCAGGATGCTTGATTATAGATGAGAGTACAAATATTATTAAGGAATACTAAAGTCTAAAACTATTTTTAGTTTAACAAATTTTATATTTAGTTTGTTTACATTTTACTTTCAATAATATTGAGACGAGCCCAGGTGGCGGAGTAGTTATATTTGGGCTGCTAATCACACGATCAGCAGTTCAAAACCACCAGCTGCTTCCTCGGAGAAGGATGAGGCTTCCTCCCCCCTGTAAAAACATACCGTCTCTGAAATGACAGGGGCAGGTCCACCTTGTCCTTGGGTTGCTATGAGTTGGAATCAACTTGATCACAGTGTGTGTTTGAATACTGTTTCCGTCGTCGTAGCAGACAAGGGTCATTCATAGTATTTTCTGCAACAAAAGTATCTCAGAGACAAGAGGGTGCAAAATACGGACACGGGTAGATTTTGTGTCCACTTGGGTGGACCAAGATTCTTGGCATTTGACAGATGAGGCCTCGCTCTGATGTGATCTAACCTAATGTAAACAACTCCCTGACAGAATCCACTGTGAGCCACATAGCTTCTGTACTAGATTCAGGAGGAGTACAGCCTCCTTCCCCAGATCATCACTGTGATGCAATTGAAAGGAAGTCCCCTTGGGGGCGGGCTCTTGCTGTTGAAGCAGACTTGGTGGAAAGTCTTTCATTTTGCTGGTCTGGATCCTGCATCAGGTGCATTTCACTCTCATTGCCACCAAGTCAATTTGCAACACCATAGAACAGTGTAGAACTGCCGAACAGGTCTCTGGACTGTAACTCTGGACAAGAGAGTGGCTCATCTCTCTCCCAAGGATCAGAAGGTGGGTTTGAACTGCTGAACTTTTGGTTAGCAACCACTACTGTACCAGGGCTTTTAGACCTAACATATTGTTTAATGACTCTGAGCCAATCAGAGACCTGCTATTTTGCCTGCCAACATTGCATTCATCATAATCTGCATCTAGAAGCCTTACTTTCTTCCTAGTTTGTCTTCAGATCCACTAGCCCTGCAGCTACACAAGGCAAGAAAGCTTCCCAGTTTAACACTCGGACCACAGATATCAGTCAGCCTGTTTTCACAACTGCGTGGTTCATTTTCCTGATATAAAATTATGCATCATTGAGTTTACTTCACCAGAGAGCCCAGACTAACTAGACACCTACAATGAACTGGCCCTCTGATGGAGGGAGGTGCTTTATTAATCTGAAATGGATGAAATTTGTGAACTCGATTGTATTTTTTCTTACAGTCTAACATAATTTCTAGCCTTTATGAATAACAAGGAAACCACTTAAAGTACTTATGTCAGGTTGTAAGTATCAGTGTTTTTTATGAAAGTTCATTTTCTTTCTCCCAATCATATCATAATGCCTTTAAGGATATTTCTATATATTTTACTTCACACTTCAACATAACCAGCGCTTTCTACAATATGAAAACATGTTCAAACTAAATCATCACTAACAGATAGTCATATCTAGCCATAGCAGAACTATCATACATGTAGACATGGTTAACAGAGATACTGGTATCTCAAATTTAATGAAGGAACTACAACATATAACAACATAACCTGCCTTTCATTTTCAAAGGATTGTTACTAAACGTAACTATGACATGTGTCTCTCATTTTCCTTAAGGTACTTGCACTTCACATTCTCCTTGATATTCTAGCCTGGACTTAAGTATACTTTTTTCTTAAATCACTTTTTCTCATGTTATTTGATATTTAAATTAATAACTTGTATCCTTCACTAATTACTTATATCTTACAGATGGGGCCATTAAATATTGATTCTTTTATTTGCATGTACTCAAGATTTACTTTATTTCCCATTAATAAATAATTTACTACAGGAAAAAATGGTGATACTCACTTTTTCATGATATACGCTATGACTTTTGTTTTGTTTTATAAATTCCACCTGTGTCTGAACAAGTAATCTGACAGATTGAATTGTACAAAGAAAAATGTTCCAGCAGATCGGCGAAGACCTTAACGAACTGCAATATGTGATTGATGCAACTCTGCTTATTCAAAGTGAATAAGACGTAAAGTATTGATGATGAAGAACAGACTATAGCCTTCAGTATAACACCTTCACGTAAAAAAAGTCCTCACAATTAGATTAAAAAGCAGCAACACAATAAACAGAAAAGCACCGAACCTGCCAAGGCTTTCAGTTTGCTTGCATCCATGGTCAAAACCCAAGGAGGCAGCAATCAAAGAAAAAAGAATATTTACTCTTTTGTGGTTATTTTATTCAGCATACAGTTTTCAAGGTTCATCATTTTCTTTTTATGTCCCAGTAATATTTGATGATTCATAAATACCAAAGTGTGTTTATTTATTCATCTTTTGATGGGGACTGAGGCTGTCTCCAACCTTTAGCTAGTGTCAACAGTATTGAAATGAACATTGGTGTACAGGTTTCTTTCGGAGTTTCTGCTT
This sequence comes from Tenrec ecaudatus, assembly GCF_050624435.1. Lineage (NCBI taxonomy): Eukaryota > Metazoa > Chordata > Mammalia > Afrosoricida > Tenrecidae > Tenrec > Tenrec ecaudatus. The sequence goes on from NC_134536.1 coordinate 108,067,140, forward strand.
TCCACGCTTTTGTGTAAATTCCTAGGATTGGAATAACTGGCTAAAATAGTAGTTTTCTGTTTAACTTTTTTAGGAACTACACACTTTTCCACAATGTCTATATGGATTTGCACTCCTGCCAGCAATGGACGAAGGTTTCAATCTCTCTATGTCATAATCAGGGCTTGCAGCTCTTTCCTTTTTCTATCTCTCTTCGTCATAACCACCCAAATGATCTGAGCTTGCATCTTATTGTGGTTTTTATTTGCCTCACTCAAATGACAATATCAGGACAATGGTATAGTGGGTTTGTGCCATTGTGCTGCTAATCACGAGGTCACGAATTCCAACCCATCAACAACTCCAGCCAAGAAAGATCAGGCTAACTGCTTCTGTCTCAGAAATTCAAAGAGGAAGTTCTAGTCTGCCCTATAGGGTTGCTATGTGTCAGCATCAAGTGTACCACAGAAGGTAATGACAATGCAGCACTCTGGCGAATCATTGCTAAAACCTTCTAACATTTAAAAGGGTAAAGGTTTGAACGCACCATTCGTTCTGCTTGCAATAATAATGTGGCAATCTTCTTCCATAATGATACCAGTCTTGGAAACTCTATGGGCTGGTTTTACTCTGCACTACAGGGCAGTTAGAAGTCTGTTTATAAAATGAAAAATGACATTGAAGATCTTCTCATGCTCTTGTTGACCATCTGTATGCTCTTTATGTTGAATGCCTATTCAAGTGTATTCAATAAAGCATATTCAATTGTATATGCTTTATATATTCTGGCTATTAATCCTTATCAGATATATGGTCTCTGGAAGTTTTTTCCTTGCCATTAGAGTGTCGCTTCACTTTTGACAAATTCTTTGATAAATAATCTTCATTTTTACTAAAATCCACAAGATCTATTTTATCATTTGCTCATTTTACTATTTCAAAATAGATCAAGGTCCTAAATGTGTGAACAAACACCATAGCATTTATAAGAAATATCGAGCTATAGTTTTAGGACATAGTCTGTATTAGTTAAATATAAATACAACACCAAAAGTATCAGTGATGAAAGATAAAATTCTATTCTTTTTTGAACTAATTTATTAATTAAAAGTAATCTCAAGGCAAGTTTTAGTGAGGAAAAATAGTTGTCATTATTTTTTCTGTGCATATTTTTCAGTATTAATTCAACATCAGTTTTTGACAGGTCATTTCATCACTATATTTAAAAAAATCATTTTTAAGGGGCTCTTACAACTCTTATCACAATCCATACATACATCCATTGTGCCAAGAACTTTTGTACATTTGTTTCCCTCATCATTCTCAAAACATTTGCTTTATACTTGAGCCCTTGGTATCCCCTCCTCATTTTCCCCTCCCTCTCTACTCTCTCCTCCCCAATGAACCCTTGATAATTTATAAATTATTATTATTTTGTCATATATTATACCGTCCAATGTCTCTCTTCACCCACTTCTCTGTTGTCTGTCCCTCAGGGAGGAGGTTGTTTGTAAATCCTTGTAATCTGTTCCCCCTTTCTACCCCATCTTCCCTCCACCCTCCCAGTATCACCACTCTCACCACTGGTCCTGAAGGGATTATCTGCCCTGGATTCCTTGTGTTTCCAATTTCTATCTGTACCAGTGTACATCCTCTGGTCTAGCCAGATTTGTAAGGTAGAATTGGGATCATGATATTGGGGGGGGGAAGCATTTAGGAACTAGAGGAAAGTTGTATGTTTCATCGTCACTACCCTGCACCCTGACTGGCTTCTCTCCTCCCCGTCATCGCTATCTTTTGGAGGAATACATTTATATCTGGCTTAATTCAAATAAAAGTTACAATTTTATGTGGTCCAGTTTTAGTTGAGAGGGTTCTCTCAGAATGTTATTTTAAAGGCAGGTCCTAAATTTTGTTCCCCAAATCCTAGTTTCCTGCAGCCTTTGAAAACCAAAATAAAAATCAGCATTAGAAATGTCTTAATGACTTCCCTTCCTTTCCAGATTTCAAATTTATTTTAGGTTTGCCACTTTGTTAATTCTTGTATTACTGTAAGATCATCCAGATAGCTAAGCAATTTTAAGTAGGAGTCTTGATGTGTATTTGTGTTGCCAATTGCCCAGAGGAAGGCTCACAACAAAAAGTAAAAAGCAAACTAGAGGTAAGAAAAAAGGTTGTGACACATATAAAATCAAGTATTTTAAACTATTTTTATATAAGATTACTTGAAATAAAAAGAATTTCCTTAAGCATTATTAATAGCAATGTGCTTACTTCTATTAATCATGATACCATGCCGATATCATATAAGTATTCTAAAGCTAGTATTAGGAACATTTAAAGTTTAAAAAATAGTGTAGTATTGTTATTTTTTAAATCTCTTTTGGAGACTGTGAGGTGTTAAGTAGGTAACCATTTCTTGCAAGATTTTATAATCATTTAGTAAGTGCATTTGCAAAATGTAATAGATTCCCACCATTTAAAACTACATTAAGAAACACAAATTAAGAAAGACAAATTATCTGTTTTGATTGAGAAAGGTGTGACAATGTCCTTAGTACACATTAAGTAATTTGTCCTTTTTGTATCACTTAATTATTTTCCATATACCTAGAACATTTCTCCAGTATAGAATGATTTTCCTTTTTTAAATTATTTAACATTAAAAAATGTTGTATCAGTGTTGTTAATTCAATTATTTTCAAATTGGCAAAGTAGCGTGTTAAGTTTTACAGGATATTCATCAATAGATTGGCTACTATTATGCAATTGCTTTTGATGTAGAACTCCAGCATTATTATGAGATTGTATTTTATCTTACATGACAGTGAGTGAAAGATTGCTCAACTCCCATTTGCTTTTAGGAGAACCCTGGCTAGCTGACACAGCTGTTATGATAATGGTAATTTGCTACTGAATGAGAAGGGAGCTATCCAGGGAGAGCATTTCCATAACTATTTCATCTAATATCAGATGTTAGAAGTAATTTTCTCCTATAAACTGCATCCAAAATATTCTTTGAGTAGAGACAAGAATAGTATGACAACGTTCTTGTTTCTTTTTAAGTCTATATGCCCAATGTTAATTTCTAAAATGTTTTTGTCCATCAAGTACTTTGGGGGAATTTTTAAGTTACAGAGAATTGGAGAAATTTGTGGAAATGCAAATGAAGTTCTTTCTAATCTTATCCAGTACAAATCATTTCTACTCAATCCAAAATTCCTGAACTCACACACATCTCTCTATAAAAAAAGTAAATGAAATAAAGAACTTTATCCTTCAAGTAATTTATTTAAGGATAGAATCACCTTCCCATAAAACTAATTAAAATATTTATGATATAGTATATATTTTAAATCTTTTTATTGGGTCTCATAAGGCTCTTATCATAATCTGTACATACATCAATTGAGCAAAGCACCCTTATACATTCGTTGCACTCGTCATTCTCATAATTCACCTTCTACTTGGGTTCATGGAATCAGCTCCGTTTCCCTTTTTTTCCCGTCCCCCTCCCTCCCATATTTTAAACCATATAGAAATAAAACTCTAAGTCTCTATTAAGAATATTGTTATCTCTTTTCCAGTTTTCTTTAAGAGTACAGGTGTAGGGAACTGCATGTCCCTCAGCCCTGGATCAAAGCCATATACAACCTTCACGTATTTACTCTTGGTTTTCTGTCATATAAATTGTGCCTAGCGGTCTTCCTGCCCTTGTTTCCCCTGCGGTCATTAGTTACTTGACCTTTGCTAGGATTGGTGCTCAATTGCTAGCGGCCGCTAAGCTCATTGGACAACACACACCTGGCGGCACTTCCATGAGCGCCCGGTATGCCTCATTAGCATGCGGACCTGTTTGAGCACATTCGCCCGCCATTTATTCCTTATTTGGTAGGTGCGTGACTATTGGCTACCCTAGCTATATCTTATTTCCATATGACGTATTGGTGCCCGGCCTTCGCTGGCTATTTAAGCCTCTGCTCTCAGCTCAATAAACGAGACTTGATCAGACTCCTGTCTTGTCTCCATTCTCCACGTCTCTTGCCCATCTTCATTCCCAGGAACTCTTTCAGGATCCCACGTTGTTGATGACCTGCGGAACGGGTCATACAGGTATGCATGAACTACAAAGACAAATTGTTTATGCAGTGATGTTATTTTAAAGAATAGTCTGGAAGAGTCTAAATCAGATGCTGAGTTTATGAAGAGAGTGTGTAAGCTTCTTGAAAAGTCTGGATGTATATTATTTTAATCGGGAACAGGCATATGCTCTTTTTAAATTACTTAATGTGATATTCCTGTTAGGTACCATCAAGTCAGTTCCTACACATGAGGGCCCGACATGCAATAAACAAAATACTGCCCAGCCCTGCACTGTCCTCGCAATTGATCTCACGCCTGAGCCGGTTGTTGTCAATGTGGCAATCCTCTCCGATTGTGCTTATTCAGCTTCCCATTTTAACACCCATATGAGGCTACTGGAAAAGCCACAGCTTGGGCCAGAGTACCATAATCCTCAGAGCGACATCCTTGCTCTTCACCGATTTAAAGAGGTCTTGTTCAGAAGGTTTATCTGAAGCAATCTGCCTTTCAATTTTGTGACCTTTTAACAATGGATTATTGCAAAATGAAATTTTTGAAAATTTCAAGCCTTTCTGTTTATCATGATGCAATCTATTGGCTCCATTGTGAGGATTCGGTTTCTCTTTACAGTAAGTTGCCATCCATATTGAAAGCTGGAAGGCTTGGTCTTCTTCAGCAAGAGATCCAAGGCGTCCTTGCTTTCAGCATGCAAGATTGTGGCATTTGTAGATCACGTGTTCCTTCAGTCCTCAGGCTGCATTTGTCTTTACGTTGTCTAGCTCCTTCTTATATGCCCAGGACACAGATTGAATCACCATGTTGAAAGAATGAAACCCTGGCAAACACCTTTTCTAATTTTAAACCACATAACCACATCATGAGTCTTTCCTCGTTCTGTTCAAAGGGCTTCATCTTGGCATGTATAGATTCCACATGAGGACAATGAAGTGTTTGGGAATTCCTATTCTTCTCAACAGTTTCCAGAGTTTGCTATGATCAACACAGTAAATGGTCTTTGCATAGTCAATAAAACAAGTAAATTTCTTTCTGGCATTAGCTGCTTTCTGCCAAGATCAGTGTGATATCAGCAATGATAGCGTTTGCTTCATATCCTCTTTTGAATCTTGTTGAACCTCTGTCAGCTTCCTATCAAGGTACAACTGCAGCCATCGTTGGATAATCTTCCTCAAAACCGTATTTGCAGCTGCTATCAATGATATTTTTTGATAATTTTTTCCATCTGGAAATATCCACATGTCTAATCAGAGTTTATGTTTGTTGAAAGGCAATGTTGGTAATTCAACTGTTTGGTCTTGTAAAATTCTGTCCTCCAGTTTCGTTTCCATCACCAAACCCCATTTTTCTAACTATTCTCTCGTCAACTTTTGTATTAAAATGACCAATTATTATCAACATACCTGGTTCACATATTTTATCAATTTCAGACTGGAACATTTGGTGGAATTCTATAATATCGTCATCACTAACGTTAGTGGTAGGTGCAAAAACTTGAAAAATCGTCGTATTGACTGTATTTCCTTGTATGTGGGTACATCATTATCCTCTCACAGACATACTGGGATTCAAGCTAAATCTCAACATGTCTTGTGTGAAGATGAATGCCACGCTATTCCTCTTGAATTTGTCATTCATAGAATAGTAAACTATGTAATTTTCGGATTCAAAAGGGCAAGTATTTGTTCATTTTCACAAATGCCCAAGATATTGACCTTTCTGCTTCCGGCTTCATTTTTGATGTGTTGCCATTTTCTAGATTCATACTTGATACATTCCAAGTTCCATTTATAACAAATGGTTACAATTAGTCTTCTCTTTTTGAAATGTGTCCCAGGAACAAATGAAGGTCCTAAAAGCTGTACTACACCCAAGGCATGATGCTACACCTCGCCTTGAGAAGGCAGCTCTTTCTCAGTCGTATTTTGAGTGTCTTTCAACTTGAAGAGCTCATCTTCTGGCTCTACATCTGAAAGGGTTCTGCTAGTCATAAGGTTTTCAGTGCTAATTCCTCAGAGGTGGGACACGTATTCCTTCTTTCTGCTCACTCCTTAGTCTGGATGCTCTGCTGAAGCTTATGCATCTTGGACGACCTTGCCGGTATTTGAAATATCACCAACATACTGCCCAGCATCAGAGCAACACACAAGCCACCACCACAGTAAGATAGACTGACAGACAAGTTGTGGTGAATATACGTGACTTCTTCCAATAGTTTTCAATATATTCCAAGTATGTCCTGAAATATAACTGTAAAAAAGCAAAAAATTATATATATATATATATATATATATTCTCATTTAGCCTTCATGTTGATATATCCTAATAGGTTTATAATACACCTTCTTAGGAACATGTTTGTATCCATTAGTTATTATTATCTTATTTAGTAACATCTTTAATACAATTTTCTATTTTAATAATGTCTGTTATATCAATTATGTTACAAAAATATGGTGTCCCTTTATAATATGGCATATATAGAGAGATATAAATGATTTAAAGAACATATTCATTATTTTGTTTGAACTAGTTTCCTTTCCAGAGAAGACATCTTAAGTGATTCATAGATGATTCATAGGAGTTGACACAGATTCCAGCTTTGGAGTGTATTTTTAGATTGTTTAACCTACTCTGCAGTCCCTTCACTCCGGCTGTTTACTGACTTAGCTATGAATACATGCTCATTCAAGAGATCTGATGATACCAACTATCAGTTTCTTCTAAGCATGGTTTTATAGTTTCCTTATTTTTAATTCTAATATAGCTATAGTTTGTTGTTTAAGGGAGAATGAATCTTGTCCTGTATGGCAGTATAATAATCTAAGTAATGATAAAATCCATGGTATTATTATGCTTTCAAATGCATATTTATAAACACTCATAACATGAAATATGTCTATGTCTGTGTGGCTCTCTGAAATTAACTATAAGGCACTTGAAACCTGTAAGTCTGTAAGTCAACAGAAACTATTTAGGAACTTCTAAACTTTGACAGAAACATAGCAGTATGTGAAGAATGTAGTAGATCCTGAAGTTGTCTTTGACCTGACATACTATGATACAGATGAAATAACATATTTAATCTTTCTAAAATAGCATTGGAATATAATTCTATGCCGCCTTGAATTTCAAAATTTAAGTCAAAATGAGTCATTCAGCTCATTTTTTAACCATGGAGAAAGATGATATAAAATTTTTAAAAGTCTTTGAAATATCTCTGACCTTTGTGACAAAATTGCACATAAACCCTAAATTTCTTCTTATTAACTAAGCTAAGAAAGAGATGGAGCTGAGATCCTGTCTGCTGCTACTGACATTGGAAGGACTTCTGTTGAGTCCCAAATCAACCAAACCATATCAAACTCCCTCTACTTGAGTTGATTTCGACTCAAAGTGACCATGCGTACAGGGTAGAAGCCTCCTTGGTGTCTGGCTGCTGTCCTGTGGGTTCAGACTCACAGCAGCCCTGGGGAGAGCAGAGTGAAACACCCTGCAAACATAACAGGCCATCGTCAAAATCGTTCTTTTGTACGAGTTCATTGTTGCAGCCACTGTGTCAATACAGCTTTTTGACGACTTTCCTCTTCTCTGCTGTCCTTCTGGGTTACCAAGCGTGATGTCTTTCTCCAGGATCGGTCTCTCCTGACAACATGTTATAAGATGAAGTCTCGCCATCCTTGTCTCTAAGGAACATGCTGATTGTACTTCTTCCAAGACAGATCTGTTTGCTGTTTGGGCAGTTCAACGTGCCTTTAATATTCGTCACAGGCTACCATGATTCAAATGCATTGGGTCTTCTTGGTTTGACTTATTCAGTATGCAACCTTCGCATGCGTGCGAGGAGACTAAAAACACCCCGGCCGGAATCAGACACACCTTAGTCCTCAGTGTCACAGTCCTGTCAACATTCTAAAAAGACTTTGTACAGCTGATTACCAAGTACAATGAGTCATTTGATCCCCAACTGTTGCTTCCATTCGTATTGTAACTCTATAGAAATAGAAAGCCTCATTTTTCTCCCAAGAAGCAGCTGGTGGTTTTAAGATGCAGACCTTGTGGTTAATAGCCCAAAGTGGAACCACTGTTCCACCAGTTATTTTTACTGTTAGTCAAGTTAATGCTTTATAACATTTCATTCCAAACATCATAAATGGTATACCTTCTAATAAAAATTACCATAAATTATTTAACTTTTTAAAGTATTTTTGGCGATAGACTCACTGTGCTGTTTTAATTAATGTTCTCTATTTTAGGTCTCTGAATTCTATATTCATTGCAATGGCTTAACAGAATTCATAGATAGAATTCACGATGAAAGAGTTTAATTTCATGAAGGATGTTAACAAGTTGCAATGCTGGGGAGAAGTGCTCAGTGCAAGGTTGTTTCTGAGCATACTTTATAAAGTTCTTTCAGGTCTGCTAAATAAATGTCCAAAGTGACATACTACACCCCTGGATGCCTCAACCCTAAGGCGTTCAGCTGAAGTTCGGAGGGTCAGCAAACCCAACTCCATGAATGAAGTGGATGCCCAGAGGCATCCTCCTCCAGTGAGCCTCAGCTGAAGGCACTCAGCTACCCTTCCATGGCTCAGCAGGCCAGCTTCCCCAAACACCGGCCCAAAGGCATCTATCTCGTTTCTCAAGTCAGTTTCCTGCACCAAAGCACTCAGCTTTCCTTGCACCACTGTTTGGGAAGGTCACCTCTCTGTTCCATAGTTTGGTTCCCAGTTCTGCTTCTACTCCCCTGGGGTTGTCTTCTGTATCCAAGGTTTCCTGTGCAGGCATCTTGGGTTCAGACGCCCTGCTCCACTTCTGACTCTTGCTGGCACTGAGATTCCTCCTCTTCTTACTCAGAGGGCTCATTTTTATACACAGCAGGGTGCCATTCCAGGGATTCCTTGTCACAATTATTCACAAGTAAAATTATCAGTATCTTCTCTCACCTTTTTATTGGGCCCATGCAAAGAAAAGTCATTTGGGGGCAGTTAGGAACTTTGGCTAGAAGAATCACATTGAGGAATTCACTGCCGCAGCAGACATGATGACTTAGAATGGACTCAAGAGCACACACACAAACAGCAATTTCTCCGGAAATAGAAAGTTTCTCCACAAGTATAAATTAACATATGAATATTTTTCTAAATTACAAAGTTATGACAAAATTATTCAATACATGATAAAATAATTGAATATTGAAGTGATATGTTAAACAGCCAAAGTAGTCTATGATGAAAAAGACAAAAAGTTTCAAAATTGAAATAAAAGTGATTTATTATAAACAAACAAACAGAAACACACTGCCATCAAGACATTCCAATGCATAGCGACCCCATTGGATGGGGTAGAACTGCTGCTGTCAGTTCCTGAGACTAGTTCTTGACAGGACTGAATAGCCCTGTTTTAATCCTCAGAAGCAGCTGGTTTAATATACATGTTAAATGAAAACTAATCTTTACAACTAATTTCAAAGCTGAGATAGCATCAGATAAAAGAGTACACTATCAATAGAAAATGTAATAATTATTTAGAATATAGAATTGCTATTACTAGTGAACAACTAAGCAAAAAGTTCATAATTTTGTAGGATTTAATATCTGATAAAATAATAGAAAGAAGCTTAGGTTTGGCATGTAGAGACACTTTGATTTATTGCAAGATATTCATGGAAAGGCATGCTAAGGGACAACTCATAATGCTCATAGAACAAGAAGATAAGAATGAATTCTTATTACAATGCGTCTCAACTGTTCAGAGTCCAAATCTATAGGTTTGAAATGGTTCCATTTGAAGGGAGAGTTTTGCCAGATGGTTTCTCCACAGCCTTGCACACTCACAGGGGCGGTTCTGCTCTGCCTCAGAGGACGGCTGTGAGGGCAATCGACACGAGGGCAGGGAGTTTGAACATTTTTATTGCTGTAACTCTACTCCATGTTTTCCTACTTATAAGATCTACATACGAGAAATTCTGAATATTAAATATATCAGTCTGACGATTGAAGAAAAAGGGAGATAATGTAGTTTGTAATAGCTACGTTTCCTTCAGCATAAGCACGTGCCATGTCCAGCCTCAGATTGTAAGAAATCCACCTTAACAAAGCCAAAGACGAGAATTATCAAGAAGGCGGAGCACTGAATCACTGGTGGGTAAGAACCCAATCCGGTCACCGATTTTGTAGGTCCGACTCAAAACCAGACTCCCTTGATTCCGACCCATAACCACCCTGAGGACAGAATAGAAATGTCCCTGTAGGGTTGAAAGACTGTCACTCTTTACAGGCGGACGAAGCGTCCTCTTTGTCCCCCGAGGAGCCGGTGATTCATGAACTGAAAGCCGTGGCAGTAGCAGCCCGCTCATAAGTCACTACTGCACTGCGTTCCTCGTGCTTGCTCGTACGGGCTTCGTTCATCAATACTAGACACTGCACGGAGTTGGTTATCCTCCGAAATTAAAGCAACATTTGCTCCCTTGAAAGCTTATATTAATCATTTTCTTTAAATACATCCTATAGCTCTTCTTTGCCAACATGTGAATCATCATTGCAGCTGTTCTTGAAACCTCATCAACATTTCCATACCATTTTAAACTCTAGCGTAACGAATGGCAAGGGATGCTACTGTAGTAAATGTTTAAGCGAGGCTATTTATTAAACTAAGAGTAAGCATTTGGGCCAGTCATATATACCCCTAAATCAGTAGCTGTGTAAGATAATGGTCACAAAAATGAAGGGAATAAAATAAACAAATTATCACTAGAATAATTTAATAAGCATAACTTATTGACTGAAGATATATGAACATAAAATGGACAAAAAATTCTGTCTTTAAAAAGAAATATGTTTTCCCATCACGATGACTATTACATTTTTACTAGTATATATATGGCTGTCTGAAAAAACATGCTTGCCCTATTGGTTAAGGAATATAATAATTATAGGATGATTCCTTACAGTGTTCCACATTCATTAATCACTGAGGTATGTAACTATAATTTGACAATACGAATACAAAATTTTCTTTACATTATTTTACTTGATTTTTTTCATAAAATAGTAGTTTTGAAAAGAAAAAGAGTCCTGGTGGGACAAACAATAACGGGAAGTGCTTGACTCTTAACTAAGAGTTTGACCCTACCATTTTGCACCCAAGCAACCATTCGGTAGGAGAAAGATCCGTGAATACAGGAAAACAAACAAACAAACGTGGAGAGCAGTTCTGTCACACGAGGTTGCTGTAAGTTGAAATACACACAATTGCACACAAAAACTACAGCAATTTTGAAATTTAAAGAGGCAGACTCCAAAGCCCAGTTACCTCGTATGAATACTACTTTAGTAATTTCTACATATATGGTCTATAGCACATTTCTTAATCGTGGTCCTTTGAAAGCATTACTACTTTTCTCAAAAAGGCCAAGAGTAATAAATGAATTGATTATATACAACAATTCTAGTAGTGCCTTGTAAGATTAAGAATTTTCCAAGTATTAGCTGACATTATAAAATGAATCTCAATTAAAAAGGTTCTATTAAAATAAAGGGTTATCTGTGTTTTCTACTTAATATTTTTCAGATCTTAAAGCAATGCTCTGCTTGAAATGAAGGCATATTGTCAAGGATATTTTTAATTTAGCTTAAATTTAGGCCCTATACATAAATTCTAGCAAGACTGACTATTTTGCATTAAAAATTTGTCATGGTAATTGTCTTTTTTTAAAAACACTTGCTTCTAATATGTTAAGAGAAGAGGGTATATAAAGAATGAATCTAATTTTAGTTCTTGTTCATAATATTTAAAATATATGATAAGTTAATTCAGTTTTTAATATTAATGTGTCATTTTTCGAATAATATTGCCTGTGCTAATATTTGTAAAATAATTTATTATCTTTTAGTGAATGCAGTTTCATCACAAAGCTCATATTAATAGAATTTGTTTTAATGACAGCATTAAGGAAAACTATTTCTAGATAGGACTTGTTATATAGAAGATATATATCAAAAAATAATCTACTATATATTTATACTCAGTATTTTATGCCTAAAATTTTTTAAGATATCAATCATACATCAAGTTGCTGCAAAGAACATAGAACAACTAGAGAATCTCTCTAAATTTAATTAGCTTCCAAATGTTAAAAAGATGAACAGTGCCTCTAAAATTAATGCGTCCACTGGAGCACGGAGATACCCCACTGCGAGGTCAAGCTATCCAGCAAGGGAGTAGTCAGGTAGAAGGCTGTTGTAAGATGCTGCTGATTGGTTCTGACGCAGAGAGACCTCCAAATACCGGTCCTAAGCCATTTGTACCCCAGAGCCCATTGTTGCCACGGAATCGGTAAATCACAAGGGTCTCCCTCTCCTCGCCGACTTTCTCCCTGACCTGAGAACACGTTTCAAATATGTGAGACAAAGTCTTTCCATCCTACTTTCTGTGGAGCATTCTCACTGCACTTCATTCCAGACAGGTTTTCTTTGCTCTTGTTCTTCTGGCAGCCCTGGCTACTCTCAATGACTTGGCCTTGGGCCCTTCTCCAGCATAATTCAAATGCAGCAATTCTTGTGTGGTTTTCCTGACTCATTGTCCAACTGCAGCATGTGAATGAGGCGATGGAAAGTAGCTTGGCGTGGGTCACACACATCTGGTCCTGGAAGTGAGATACGTGTCCACTGGAATGTCATTCGCCTTCCTGACTGCAGTGTCCATGACTTTTGATTATGGAGTCCAGTAAAATGAAATTCTCAGCAACTTCGATCTTTACTCCTTTACCGTGGTTTTTGTCCAGTTGTGAGGCTTTTGGTGTTCTTTATATTGAGCTGCAATGCATACTGAAGTCTGTGGTCCTTGATTCTCATTAACAAATGCTTCTATCTCTTCTTGCTTTAATCATGCACGGCTGCGTTATCTGTACATCAAAGGCTATTCATAGGCTTTCTTCCAATCCTGATGTGGTGTTCTTCTGCACGAGGCCCAGTTCTTGGTTATCTGCCCAGCATAAAGCATAAAGTGGTAGGTACAAACTTGACACGTATCTGTCCTGATTTTAAACCATCCAGTTTTTCTTTGTCATATATGTGCAAGTCACTCTTGGGCTACATAGAGGCTCCACATTCTGCACAAAGTTATCCAGAGTTCGCTATGATCTATAGAGTCTAATGCTTTGGCATACTCAACAAAAAACAAGCATACATCATGATAAAATGAATTTTTAACCTTAATTTAAAATTTTAAAATCTGCAATAATTATTGAAACTATCAGAATGAAGACTAACCAAATATGAGCATCTTAAATTTAGAAACAAACACCTTCTTAGCTATAAAGAACTTGTATTGGATACTTACACTTCTAAATTTAGCACCAAAATATTAGGGGTTTTCCCCACTAAAGTCAGAAAAAAATTCATTTCTGTCACAGCATGGTCTCATTCTTTTTTATCTATTCTAAAACATAATGATCTTCCATTGTTTCTCTATTCTTATATGGGGAAAAAAGAGAGTGGCACTTACTTAATACCTAATCCAAAGGCTATAATACTCCCTATTCACCTGTTTTTATGAACAAATATATAGTCTGTTAATTATGAGTTAGGAATTCTGACAGATAATTTAGGTTTTCTCCATCATGCTCTTCATTTCCTACAGTGCCTTTAAGAAAAAGAGTATTAATGTCAATATTTCCAGTAATTATTTGTTTGTAGAAATCTAAGTTTTTACTATCATGCTTCTCAAAATCTTTTGAGGTCTACCTATTGCCATTCTGGCCTCCATCCAAATCCATGTACAACTTTTGAGGTATTCGCTAGTGAAGTATTTCCGTCCTAGTACCAAAATCTGTATTTGTTTTCTATTGTTTCTGTAACAAATTATTATGAACTTAGTGCTTAATATAATACCTATTTATTGGCTCATTAGTCAGATAGAACAATTGCCCATTTTGTTAAAAAGACATTGTGTTATACAGGACCTAGTTTTCACCTAAATAAAGTAACCTTTGTCCTTCACTCTGGAGAAATAATAATTGGAATAATTCGAGTGTCTAGGTCTGGGAGTTTCAAGCAAACCTAATAATGTGTACTGAGAAGTGAGGGTAAGTCAGAATAGTAAAAATAAATAAATAAAATATGCCTAGGAGGCAATTATCAATTAAGCTTAGGAGGAATGACTTAGCCTGTCGTAGAGGACTGCCTGGTAAAATTCCCGAACCTTGGATTTATCACCAGCAGCATTCCTGTAGCCTGCGTCAGATGACCCTGGCAGAAAGTGATTCTGTGCCTTAGTGTCAGCTCCGACTCATAGCACCCTATGTGCAATAGAACATCACTACCTTTTCTGATGTTTTAGCAATCTTCTTGTAGGAATTAGGATTATGAACATAGCAACAACTTTTTTGAGACTGAAGTAGCAACGTTAGAAAAAGGAGAAAACTTTTTCACAGGTTTCTGCTGCTAGCAACATTGTAACTGAAATATTACAATTCTGTGTAGAAATAGTTTACAAAGAAATTTTGCTTTTAGTGTTCTTTAATGGAAGACATTATATTTATGAAATTCAGAGTTGTATTTATCATATATTATTCTAGTATTATATTGTTGATTAATATTATTAGGATTCTATCTGGTCTGATATAAAAGGAAGTTTATGGGGTGGAGGGGGACACCCTGATTTACTGCAAAGCATGACACCACATTAATTACACCACCGACAAAAGAGGCCCTCATACTTCTAAGTTGTTGAGAACTTCTGCTCTAAGATATGCTCTATTAAATTGTGAATGAGTTGTGGAATGACATCAAGAATGTTATATATAACTAAAGCAAAAGATAATTGTGACAGTTTGTGGTGTCCCCTTGGCTTGGTCAGAAGTCTCAGTGTTTCGCAGTTGAGGCCTAGGAATCCTCCTAATATAACCTTACGTACCGTAACCAAATTCAGCATGGAGCTGCTGTGAGCAGCCATTAGGATGCCGGGCAACCATTTTGTTCAGGCCACAAACTTGAAATATCCAAGAGAGAGGACATTTGAGGCCTGTGATCCACTTCCATAGTATATACTGTGAGAAAGCCTGTTTGGCTTTTCAGGGTTTCCATCCTTCATCTGGCTCATCAACTTCTGGTTCTTTGAACTTGAGCCAATGGCTTGCCAACCCCGGAGCACCGGTGGCCCACTGTCTGACATGTCAACATTGGATCCATTGACCTGTCCATTAACAAGCCTGATGCTGAACATGTACTTATCTATACCTATAGCCTGATATCAGCCTGTAGTCCAATTGCTGATCTTGGATTCATCAGTTCCCTCAGCTATGTGAGTCATGAGAAACATTAGCTTTACATCTGCCCCAGGGAAATCAGACAGAATTGCCTGCTTCTATAACTCTATGAGCCATATATATATGCCAGGTATATATATCCCTGGTTTTACTTCTCTAGGAAATCCAGCCTAACATATTTGGTACCAGGAGTGGTTCTGGAGAAACAAAATTGGGAGGATGAATTTTCTAAATTGTTTCTTAAGTGTGATAAGGTTTCTTGGCATTGATAATTCCACCCCCCCACCCCCCAACCATTGTACTGGTAAGACTGACAGTAAGAGTAAAGGTGCTATTCAATCATGGCAGGAGGTGGCAATGTTAATGTGCAAGTTATCAGCACATATAGATGAAATATTTGTCAAATGTGAGGCTCGGGGTGACCTTTTAGAAGATGACCAAACACTGTCAGCGACACTAACATCATATTTAATATTTACAAAATCCCTATAAGATGATGTAGGTAAAGCCGAAACCCTAGTGGCATATAACAGATAAGATTTCAAGCTGTTTAGTTTGAAAATTCACTTGTATGATATTCTATTCACCCACATAAATTATTATTAAAATTAAATTATGTTGCAATCACTATATTTTTGTGACATCTAAATTCTAGTTGCCTAAATATTCATATTATATATTAGAATATCATATATTTATATGTATTTTTAGACAAATAGCATCTAGATATCTTGTATATGCATATACGTGAAAATATTATTAACCATAGATTTGAACCTTTTGGATTTTGTGTCTATTTTTATTGTATATCACTACTTTGAAATTCCCTCCAAATTAAAGCTAGTTTCCCCTTCAAATAAGGCACCTTTAGATATATGATATTTTAATTATTCCCTTTTCATACTAGGTATTGTAAATGCAAAATCACTTTACTTTTTTCATCACTGTGATATTTAGAAGCAAAGTTATTGTGCAATAATATTGTAGGTGACTTTACAGCAAAGTAGAGTTTATTTATGTTATAAAATAGGTAGAACGGGAGCTATCAAAACACGTTATAACTTCACATGACATAAAACCTCTACCTGTGAATAATATTTTAGTTTTCTTCAAACATTACAATGTTTGATCATTTTCAGCTTGATATTTTCAAGGTTTAAGGAGACATAACATTGCATTAGGGGAATGTATATATATAAGTTGCCATAGCTTATTAAATAGGAAAAAGAAAGACAAAGTGTATCTAATTTTACCAATGTAGGGATGACATCATCTCTGAGTAAATAATCTTACTGAAAAAGAAAGACCACATTAAAAATCTAATTGAATGTGATATCAGCACAATTACGGCATTCAATCACTGAGCTTCACTGACAATATTTTGATATTTCAAAGTAAAGGCAGTGTAGTAAATGGCATGCGAGGTCAGATTTATCTTCCTTTGATTTCCTACTAGCATGAGACAGAGGCCAGACAAGGCTCCTCCTTCCATCCTTCCTTACGTATTCTGGTATTCTGACACAATCCATTTGCACACACACACACACACACACACACACACACACACACATTACTCTATACCTATTCTGGGTCCAATAATTTATTGCAATGTTCACAGAGAACTCACAGACAATACTTCTGATTAAGGGGGCTCTTAGGGGTGCTAAAGGAACCCTGGGGGTGTAGTGGTTATGCATTGGGCTGCTACCTGCAATTCAGCAATTGGAAACCACCACTGGCTCTGTGAGAGAAAGAGTGGGTTTCTGCTCCTGGAAAGAGTTTCAGTTTTCTAAAAAGTTGCAGTCTCAGAAACTCACAGGGGGCACGTTTACCCTGTCCTATAAGGCCATGACAAGTTAGCATCCACTCAATGGCAGTGAGTTAGGTTAAGGGAGTTAATAGAGTACAAAGGGTCAATGTCAGTGAGCAGTAAGTCATTGCTTCATAGCAACACCTCTCCTTAGCCAGCAACCAAGTCCTCAGAACATCTCTGATCCTCCGCTTCTAGGTCACCTGGTCCTTTAACCTCTGCCTCAGTGTACCAGGAAGCCCTCCTGCTGCTCTCTCTCACTCTTCCAGTCTCAGCTCTGCTCCTCTTGCTCTGTCCCATAGTCCCTGTACCACAATCTCTGGTGCCTCTGACGCTTCAGACGGAGATGTAGAGCATATTCTTCAGATGGCCCTGGACTTACTTTCTTTGCTCTTGCTACAATGAGGGCTCATCCTTAGAGCCCTGGGGAAATGGAATGGTGATGAAAATTGACCAATCCCCTCTGACAGTGTTGCACATTCCCTATTTGCATAATCCCACCCAGTTATTTGGTGGGAGTCACAGAGACAGTGCCATATTAAGAAATTTTTCTCCACCACAGTCAATATATGCCATATATCTTCTGAAAGTGAGCCAAACACTGCTGTATTCTTTCTATAAACATATGTAACTATTACCATTTTTAAAACAAACATCTAATTAAATAATGCCAACAAATATATGAGTAGATATGACACAACTGTGCTTAAAAAATTCGAATATCTTTTGACATGAATACACTGTTTGTTCAGTGGTCTTCCCAGAAGTTAATTTTGCCCTCATTTTCCTCATTTGATAGTCTTAAAAGGCTACTTTTGACCATCAGATGGAGTTTCAAAAAGTTCATAGAAAATAAACAGAAATGAAAAGATAATAGTTTTTTTCCATGAAAATTTCAAAGCCCGCTGTATTTGTATAATAATGATATAAACTATTGTCAGTAACCCATAGATGGAATTCAGTAATGCCACCCTGATCAGGAAACAAACAATTGAAGTAGTATTTTCCTACAAATTCTGTAGGTTGCCTTGGAGGGTAGTGGAGTTCCTAATAACCTAGAAAGTGATTTGTGCCAGGTATGTTATGCAAGAGACAGAGGATGGGATCAAGTGCTGTGACTCCCTTTTCCCTGTTTTCTACCATAAAAATAATTGCTCGACACAACAGCTTATTAATAAATACTTAGTAATTAATTAGGTCTCTAGGGCAACAGTTGTCAACCTGTGGGTTGGAACCCCTTTGAGGGTTGAATGACCCTTTTACAGGTGTTTCCCAGTACATAACAGTGTCAAAATGACAGTTATGAATTACAGTAGCAAAGTTACAGTTTCAGAATTTTATGGTTGGGGGGGTCACCACAATATGAGGAACTGTATTAGGAAGGTTAAGAATCACTGCTCTAGGGTTTCCAACCAGTTTGTACTGAATTACTCATGAAAAAAAGTTGGTGGTGTCAAGCACATCTGTACATTTCTTTCCCTCATTATTCTCAAAACATATGCTTTCTACTTGAGTCCTTGGTATCAGCTCCTCATTTTCCCCCTCCCTTGCCACTCCCCTCTCTCTCATGAACCCTTGATAATTTATAAATTATTATTTTTTCATGTCTTACACTGTCTGATATCTCCTATCACCCACTCTTTTGCTGTCTGTCCCCAGGGAGGGGGTTATAGGTAGATCCTTGTAATTGATTCCCCTTTTCTACCCCACCTTCCCTCCAGCCTCCCGGCATTTCCACTCTCACCAGTGGTCCTGAGGAGATCAACTGTCCTGAAGTAGAAAGAAAATCTTTGGAAATGATGGTAGCAACATATATACAAATGTGTTTGGTACAATTGATTTATGGATTGTTTTAAGAGCCCCCAATAAAATGATTTATTTTTTTAAATTACAGTCTCATTTACTTTTAAAAAAGGTGGTACAAATCCAACTAGTGGAATGGCAAAAAGAAAGTGATCTACTTCCATAACACTGGGATTAGCTGTTTTTGAGTTCACTTGGAACTCATACTAAGCCCACAGGATAGAGTCAAATGGCCCTGTAGAGATGTTTAGGCTTTTTCTTTACAGGGATCCCTGAAAATGTGGTGGGTAAGAACTCAGCTGCTATCTAACACTACTGGGGTGCTCTGTTCTCTGCTGGAGGGTTGCTAACGTTTACCATAGGATCAATCGCAACAACTTAAAATCTTTACAAGAACAAACTGCCATGTGCTTCACCCAGATTGGTTTTGTGGGTTCAACCTAGCAGCCACCTGGTTATGAAAGAGAACATTTGACCAATTGTCTATGGGAGTTGTTTCCTAAGATTAAGGGCATTGAAAATACTAAGGACCAAAGTTCAACAACACAGAAAGTAGGATTCAATTTATAGTAATTTGTTGTTGTTTTTGTTAGCAATAAATTACTTGATTAAGAGGTAATCACAGATACATAGGTAATACAGACAGTCAAATCATAAATATTTTTTGTTCTCATCTTTGCCTATGAAACCAAGTTAAAATGTATATAAAATAAGCTAAATTTAAATATATAGCACTATTAAAAAGATATGGACATGTACTTGACTCCTTAAAAAGTAAATGTATCATATGATCACAGGAATTTAGAAGACATTTGAATGTAATATTAAGATTTAAAGAAATTGAGCAATTTTTATCCTGCTCTATAGGGTCACTGTGAGTCAGCATTGACTTGATGGCAGTGGAAGTGATATCCCCAAGGGGATGATTGATAATGTTCTCTAACACAAAATTACAATGATATCTCTAAGGTGAACCAGAGACATATAATCATAGATGCATGAGTGAATTTGGAGCTTGCACTTAATTCTAGCCTCAATGTAAGAAAAATTCGTTCTTACGGCACAACCCCAATTGATATTAAAGAAATTTAATTTTCCCACAGTATTAATCTTAAATTATGACACTGTGTTACTTATTTTTCACTCCATAATTCTTTTCTTTGCTTTAAAAAATTTTTTTTACTTAAGATTGACTTCACGGGGGGGAGGGGGGGGGAGGGGGAAGGGGAAAAAAAGAGAT
This sequence comes from Tenrec ecaudatus, assembly GCF_050624435.1. Lineage (NCBI taxonomy): Eukaryota > Metazoa > Chordata > Mammalia > Afrosoricida > Tenrecidae > Tenrec > Tenrec ecaudatus. Next base: position 108,087,339 of record NC_134536.1, read on the forward strand.
TGACTTCACTTTGGTTGAAATGACCATGAAGAACATATCCTACTTTCACTCTCCAGCTGTATCCAACCTAAAGCCTTGCAGATGTAAACCACTGCATCTGAGATTCTGAAGCAACCTGCTGGCAAGATCATGGTCCTTTTTCAGTTTTGATTTGAGGCACTTCCTGAGGTGCCTAAATGTCTCTCACAAATCTTATGATCATTCATAACTCATAGTTTTTGTAAGTGTAGTATTATTTCTGTTATTTGAATTAAAATTAGAATGTGGCAAATATTGATATGAATCTTACCTGATAAAAGTGCTTTGTGAAATCCTGTCCTCACAGCATCAGTCAAAGCAGTGGAAACTGGCCCGAGACAAATTACTAAACTCACCCGATGTCTGTAGTGGTAAGAGGTTCATGCTTTACAGCTGAATTGATGTTTGGCCAATATAAATGTCTCTCAGTAAATGTATCACATATTTTTCAAGAACAATGTAAGATGAAGCATAACATGTTGACAAATATCAATTTAATCTCATCCTAACTTCACAAAATATAACATGACTGGAAGAAAACATTTAAAAAATCTATAACTATTACTATTTGGAAGAAAACATTAAAAAAATCTATAACTAACAGGTAGCTTGTATCAAGTCCAAGTTATACGAAATCTAACAATATTTTCTTCCTATGACTTAAAATATAGTGAAGTAATGAGCACTTATTTTATAGTATTAAAACAAAAATTCTAATAAAACACATGAGGGTCGTTAGAAATTTGTGAAAATGGAATTGAAAGATAATGGCATTCCCCACAAACTTTTCAAAGCCCTCCTATTGTATTTAATTATTATACTTACACATGGACCATTCAGTAAATAGATATAGTCTATATTCAGTTGTAAGTTCATCTTGATTTGTTTTGCTATTGTATCTCCCCTATTTATTTGCTTTGCTCTTACTCAAAAATAGGGCTATTTCACTTTTTTTGTTTGTGTGGGCCTTCATTCACTAATAAATATATAGTTATATGTTATAAAATTTATTAGCAATAAAAGTATCATCATGTTAATAAACAAAATACCTTGACGTAGATTCTTAATAAACCTAATTAAATAGAGCTAACCCTAAATGGTCAAGATCATTCAAGACTGAAAATGAGAGTTGTATTAAATCTTTTGAAAATCAGAACTAAATTATGATTCATCCGTTGTCTAACTTAATACATAACTGACAAGTGACTATTTGAAAATTAGATCATTCTAATACCTAGACTTAGAAATAGATTAACATTGATCTCACATGGAACTATTTTTTAAATCTCAAGTAGTCCTTTGTCATTATGAACTACTTTCTCCTGTTTCTTGGTCCATTATGATAACCTTACTGATACATTATTTCTGTTGTCCATTTTAAATGGGCGACACTTAAAATTTTTTTATTGAATAAATGTTTCTAAAATATAAGTGAAAGCATAATAGTAGTATTAATGAACCAGATGCCAATCTATCTTTATATTCATCTCTGTATATCTCAAGTGAACTTTAACAAAAGCAACTGCCTCTAATTTTAAATCAGGAGATTTTGAAAGAAAGTAAACATAGATGTCTAAGTGTTTGTTTATTTCCTTTTCCTGGTTGCCAATAACTATTTTTTGCTTACCTGAGATACATAATGTAGTCTGTGGGGCAAATATTTCCACTGAGAATAAAAATTCAATTATTTTGTGAAATTTGAAAAGTATTACTGAACATGGCAAGCAATTTAAAAGCACTAACAAATGAAAAAGGGAGCTGTGCTGAAAACATCAAGTGGACAGGGGACTATCAGGAAACAGCTCAGAGTTGCTTAATATTAGCTCTTTTCCCGGCAGAGAAAAACACAATATTTTTAATAGATTGGAAATAAAGATTTTCTGTTACTCGGAGGGCAGGCAAATGTGACAAGAAGCCCAAGGTAGCCCTAGATCCTCCAACATTCACTTCCCAGGGAATGATCAAAGGTGTCCCCAAGCAGGTTCTTTCAAACCATTCACACATTCTCTTTCCATCTGACTAAGCATGAATCTATGATTCGCTTGAATACATTAAAAAGATTATAATTTTATTTCACCTTTTTCCCTTATGCACATCTGAGAGCAATGAATGTGCAATCAAATTATTCTGAAAAATAAGGAGTATTCTTTCACACTTTGTAGGAACAACATAAAGAAGAAAGAATCAATAGTAACTGCATTATACAAATGAAACAAAATCACTCAGAGACTCATACCAATAACACCAAACTCATCTGCGGTCAAGTATCTCAATGCATAGAGACCCAGTAGGATGGGGGACTGCCTGAGAGGATTTCTAAGGTGTTAACATTTAAAAAGAGACTGCTACTAAACAGATTAAGTCTTTCTCTCACAGAGTAGCTGACAGGTTAGAACCAGCTGCCTAGTACTTTAACCACTGCACCTCTAGGAGCCCTGAGAGACACCGACAGAAAGTATTATAAGTTTGTGGTTATGTTTGGAGCCTTCTCTTCTCCATCAGGCTCCATTAAGCCAATGCTTTATAAAGAAGATTGATATTCCTAAAGTTTGTCAAATATTTCTTACCTTATATAAGTTGATTGGTTAATTATTCACTATTGATTCACTCTGGGATTCAGGAAAAGTCTCAGACATTTGCTTTGATTGTTTTTGATGAATCCTATATCCAAAAGTTTATTCCTACTCTTATGGCTTCTGTCTTGCCAAATATTTTGTCAAAACAATGTCTATGCGTTTTCGTGATCAGTGCTGAATTATTAATGACACCAGTTTGGGAATTTACTACATGCTATGACGCAGTAGAAGGAACCCTGCTGACGAGGTCGGGTAAGCATTGGACTGCTAACTGCAAGACTCGTGGTCAAACGCACCACACACTGTACAGGAGAAAGATGAGGCTATGCTTTCCCTTACAGATTTACTGCTTCAGAACCCTTAGAATCTCTAAGGGGGACAATCAACTGGATGGGAGAGTATATTGTAGAGTAAACAGATATCTGATTCTACTGCTGCTTAGCCTCTGACCTTCAACAAGATATTTCATAAAAATTTAATTTATAAATTAAACATTTATTATCTATATTTGAAAAGCACACATTATGTTTGTCAATGTGTATCGTTAATTCTAAAATAAATAAAGCAATATTAGATTAAAGGAGTTAAGTAATTCTGTGATATATTATATAAAATTTTCTGTTACTTCTCACTGCAAGATAATGAGAAACTTCCTCATTAGTAATGGTTACATAGCTTGTTGTACCAGATTAAATCTAGCTTTGAATTGAGAGGAAATGACAAAAATAAGCAAACACCAAGCACAATAACTAAAATTGTGACAGGCAATCTTTTTTGAAAATTTCCACATTGCTTTGTAACAAGTTTTCTTACTGAGTTTTAAGACAAGCATTTAAATTTGTTGAGCATGAGATGTGTTAATTAAATTGATTTATAAAAGTTCACTTGTAGTTACTTCTTCCCTCACTGCCATAGCGTCAATGCTGACCCATACTGAACCCCCTGTGGGTTTCAGAGACTAATAATTTACCAGAGTAGAAAGTCCAGTCTTTCTCCCACAGACCTGTTAATAATTTTTCTCAAGAGGGTAAGCGGAATTGAATTTTAGGGATACTGAAATGGAAGCCTAAACACTATTAGTTTTCCAATGGGATTAACCGCTGGCAGATAATCAGTAAAATGTAGAAAAGGAAAATTGGAATGACTTTATAAATATTAATTTTAATAGTTAAATTAATATAGACTTGTTAACAGATGTGAGTACAAATAATTAGAAAATGGCTATAGAAAGTTGGTCAGAATTTCTGTTTTAATGTTTAATAAATTATTCTGACTGTAAATGTGTGTTTTACATGGCAAGGTAAACACTAAATTCATAATAAACACTAAATTAGAACACTAAATTCATGATAAACCCCTCAGAAAAATTCAACATAGTTATGGATGACTTTGGAGATTAGTTCAATTCTATAATTGCCTTTCCTCCCTAATTCATGTAAATCCTACATATGAATTACATGTGAGAGGACAATGACTGGGGAGGCGATTCTTAAGGGTCAATATTTTGACTCTCTTCTCCTCTGACCACACATGCTCTTAAAGTTAATTGGTTTGCTTCATGGTCATTAAAATGGAAAAAAAGGTGTTATTTGTGTTTGGGGAATGGAACTCCTAATAGCTAATGCATGATCCCTGACTACTCTCTTGCCCAGGTGTAACAAACGATGAACTATGTATTATATTGCCAGCAGCTTTCATCATATGTCATGAGGCCAAAGCAATACCTTTCAGACCAACATTGGACTTTAGCACGGACAAGGTATAGACTGCTGTTGTTTTCAGCCACGGAGATTTGGGGTGGTTTGTTACAGCAAAATCTATTGGTCTGTCCTAAAGCCACACTTAATCATTTAGTTTATCATTTTACTCTTAACTTCCTTGGATGATGAGCTCATTTTTTGCACCAAAATTTCAATACTCATTCGATACCATCAAGTTGATTCTGAATCATAGTGACCTTTTAGAGCAGAATAGACCATCCCACTGGGTTTCCATAGTTATAAACCTTCACAGGGGCTGCGATTCCACCAGGGAGCAGCTGGGGGCTTGGAGCTGCCGATCCATGATCCCCTGAGGCTCCTATACAGCTTCAAGGTGAGTAATTCGAAATTGACATACTAATTGTATTCAATGCATTGGAGCTAAGAGCTAACTAATCTAGTGAATATTGAAGTGGACCATTACAATATACATTATGATGAGATGAGAGATTCAAAAATGAATGTCTACTGAGCAGAGGATGGTACAATTATAACAAAAATTTGAGGGAAAGATCAATACAAATAAATCCTGAGATTATAATTTATGTGAGTAAAATATCTCCTAGTTCTATTGTCACTCCTCATATATTACAATGGTTATGCCTGAATTTGTTTGGTGTTTGAATATACTATGACTTTTGTATTTCACCTGTTTTTTGATAAACACGAGTCCTACTGTTGGATAAGCATTGGACAGCTAACAGCAAAGCTGATGCTTCAAAATCACCAGCTGCTCCATGGGATAAACAAGAAGCAACCTGCTCTCAGAACAATTTCTAGCCTCTATAAATGTCCTTGGCCTCCTGGTTCTTTCCTGTATTTCTTTTTTACTTCCCTCTTGTCCCACCATCATATTCAATCTTCATTCAGGTTTACTAATTCCTTGCGGCTACATTGCCCTTGATTGTGCCCCACTGGCATCCTACCACCTGTCTTCCGTTGATTTTAGTTTACTTGTTTTCCCTTGTCCCTGGTTGGTTCCCCCACCTCCATTCTTTCTCCTACCTCCACTTCTCCGTGGAACAATTGGTCCCATACTTTTAATCTCCGAATTATTTATCCCGCCTATTTTACCTAGATAGACATGCAGGTACATTAATAAGTGCAAAAAACAGGCAAAGCCTAAACAACAAAGGATGTCAAAACCAACAAAAACATAACGGCAGAAAGCAATAACAAAATAACTGAGTTCCAGGATAATCCAGATAACTTCCAGATTACTTTAATGATCTTTCATCAATGTTTGCGCACAAATGCACAAATTTTGTCGACATTTTCAGCCATTCAGGATATTGATGGATATCCAGAAAGAGGCCTGTCAGCAATTAGCATTTTACCTTTTTTGAAACAAGAAAACCACTCAGACAATTGAGTTTTTCCTATAGTGCTTCCCTTGTAAGCTGTGCTTAAATCACAGAAGTTTCTGTGGCATTTTTCCCCGAGCAGGAAACAAAATTTCACAGCCCCATGCTGTTCTCTTAAATCGGCCACCACAAAAAAATGAGGTTCAAGTGAAACTGCTTTCCCGAAAAATTCACTGTGACAAGAGACCAGAAAGAACCTTCCCAGGAGACTCCACTTGGGACACTAACTCAGAGCAAGTTGCTGGATGCCCTCCCAGTGGGAGAAATGCATTCTACAAAAGCTCCACCCAGAGAAGCTTCTATCAGTTATTCGGGGGTAGTGTGTGTGTGTGTGTGTGTGTGTGTGTGTGTGTGTGTGTGTGTGTGTGTTTTCTCAAGTATTATGTAAACCTCTCTTTGGAAAGAACTTGATTCCGGGTGTTGAGAGGTCACTTGATTGTGGGCATTCCAGACTCCGTCTTAATGAGCCATGATTCAGTGAAGACGGCCCTGAAGATGTGTAAAGGAAGAGATTTGGAATACAAATGTCCTCTTCTTTGCCAACTAAAATCAACAACTCTTTTTTTGTTTATTTTTCATATTGTAAATCCGCATACAATTGTCTATAGAAAACTAAAGTTGAAATGCTTGCTCTGTTCATTTTATAGGAAAAAATGGAACAACTAGTTGGGTCAATAGGAGACTGAAATGACCTCTTCCTTCCAAGTAGTTCTACTGACAAAGTGGGTTTCTGCCAGTGGCTCAATTTAAACAAGAAACTTTGCATTTTACTGAGAAAATGACATTATCTCAATGTTTATGGTACATTGTGATAAGAAGAAAAAGTGGTCTGAATTCAAGCTCCATGCTGTGAATAGTTATTTGCCTTAAGCAGGCTACTTAGTTTCTCACAAATGCTTTGAACAAATTTTTTATATAAAATATGGAAAATTATACATCAAATGTTTCTAGCATGGTGCATGGCATGTACTATAGTTCAGTAAGTTGATGTTTAAAGAAAAATGCATATTTTCACACTTTAAAACTTAAATGGATGATGAAGCATGATCCTATTTCTAACTATATATATTTCTAACCAATAAATGTATTGAATTTAATGAATATATGTATTCATTAAATCTAATAATTTAAATTCACCACTTCAGAATTTAGAATAAGGCTGGATTACTTTTTAACATTCATTTATACTTTTATTCAAAAAATATATTTTTAACTTACGCTACCAGTCTCTACCTCTGGAGCTGAGACTCTTTGCAATGGATTTATGAAAATAGATGACTTCATTTGTACTTTTGTAGTCTAGAAATTATTATTTTCCTACTTGTTACCCTTCCTTATTTTTCTGTATTTTAGGAATAACACAGATGTCTGAACCTTTTAATGACCATTCCTATTATTTGTTGTTTCATTGTTGTAGTGAGTATATAATATTGTTTCTATAACTAAAAAGCTCTCATGGTCCACAACGTTATTCAGTCAAGTGACACCTGAGAAAATAGGACCAGTATACTATGGGGAAGTCTTTTAGAAGAAAATTCACCTTTCTGTTAGAGGTGAAAGAAAAAATATATATATTGATGAAAAACATGCTAGAACTGTACACTAAGTGAAAATGCAATGAACTCCACAATTGAAGCAGAGAGACTGACATATATATACACACACAGGGATCAAAGGAAAAGTAGTGGGTTGATGATTGATTTAAATAAGATCCGTTTCATGAAGTCCTTTGAAATAGTAAGATTGGCTAGAAGAGAGTAAGTTCTCACAGAAGTTAGAAACCTAGCCTATTAATTTATGTGGGAGCTATGAACACATTTTTTCTATGAACAAATTCTTTAAATTTTGACACATTCTTCCAGGGAACATATGGTATATATAATAACCTTTTGCTTCCTGAGAATGCAGGCTGGCCCCATCACTGTTAGTTGTGACATGAGTATCTCTAGTTTGAAACTTTGTTTACATATGTACTCCCTTTGGCTTAAACTTCTACAAGCGGGCTATGATCAATAGTGGGGCTGAAGGAATTAGCTTGCCACTCATCAAAATACTGAAAACATGGAAAATATAAAAGACTCCCACCCTTGCAATAAAAATTCCTATTATGCTCAATCAATCAGTAGGGATGCTGAAACTCAGGAAGGTGGTAAGCAAGGCCCTGGAGGGAAGCAGCCAGTTGGGAAGCATGCACCATTCAGAGGCCTCAGGGGGCTGGGAGGGTGGTATGAAATGGGAGCATCCCCGTATTTAGATAAACAAGGCTTCAGGGGATGGTGCTGAATTTGCTCCTTGAAAATGTAGATTTAGATCATTTCCTAATAATCGTTGCAAAACCTGCCTCTTAGAGTATCAACTGTGTCCTCTGATCATTGTACAAACCTGATAATCTATTCCTGAGATCACTGTTAAAATCTGCTTCTGTCGCACTTATTTTAATGTCTATGACTTTCACTGGATTTTTTGAAGCAGTTTGGTGGTAGCAAACCCCACTGTTCCCTTCTGTCTTGCATTTCAGAATAAACGTACAGCTTCTCAACTCAGCGTTATCTCTGTCTTTTGCTGAAAGAGTGACAAGCATTCCTGGACCTTGGCAGCAGGACCACCAGCTGTAGAGTCGCCTTTCCTCTACAAGGGCTTAGGATTTTGCTTAATTAAAATTATTTTCTTCACTTTGCTGAGTTGATTAGGAATTATCTTCACGATGAGGTTTTATGGGACATGACCACATGTGAGGGACATTTCTCTGTCAGCATAGATTAATGCACATTAAGAGAAAGCATAGTCAGGGAGACAAATGTGTGGTAGTTTTCAGCAAAGCAAGGGGACCTTACTTAGACATCCCATTTGAAGAGTTAACCGTTTGAATCCTTCTCCCAGTTGTTGATATAGGCCTACAATTCAAACAGTACTGTTTGTGGGTTTAACAAGATTGTAGTTAGTACCTCATGGGTGTCCTCAGTTAGGAAACTACAGACTAAGGTACCTAAGGCTGAATGAAATAAAGTTACAGCTTGTTCTTTTTTTTCAGATCCAAAAAGATTCCAGTGGGAAGTCTAGTACTAATTATGTCTTGTAATAATGAGCAGCTTCTCCGTTGTTCTGCTATCCACACAAGGAGTCTTGCTGGTGTAGTGGTTACATACTGGGCTATGATCTTCACGGCTGGCAACTTGAAACCACCAGCAGGTCTATGGGAGAATGACTGGCCTTTCCACTCTTGAAAACAGTTACAGTCTTGGAAATCCATGGTTGCTATCAGTCAGCAGTGACTTGATGGCATTGAGCCTTGTTTGTTTGTTTGTATTTTGGAATCCACAGGTCAAGTGCAACTCAACCAGGTCCCTGTAGTGAAGAGACTGGTTTCATCAAGGAAGGTCAGATTGGTTCAATGTTGGGACACCACCAACTATCCAGCAATCAGACTTATAAAGTGGTAGGCATAAACTTATTCTCAATTGAGGAATAAATGACTGGAGATGTCACTGAAGCAAAATAAATAAATAGATAGATAGATAGATAGATAGATAGATAGATAGATAGATAGATAAATAAATAGCAAAAACCCACTGTAATTGAATCCATTCTGACTCAGAGGGAACTTCTAAAGGGTTTCTAAAGCTTTGTAAATCTTTACAGTAGCAGAATACTCTTACCTTCTCAAGTAGTAGTGATAGGGCTTGTACCACCATTTTTTAAAAATAGAAGCATAAATCAACTTGATATTATAAACCAACTCTTTGAAAACTATTGTGGAAATTTAAGAATTCAATAACCAAGAAAAATAATGCAAATTTAATATTGTAGTTAACAGTCTAATGCTCACTTTCCCATCAGTCCTATCAGGGTGCCTTGTTTCTGGCAACAGAGACATTCAATATCACTTTCAATTCTCTATTGAGTGGATTTGTCCAAGAGGAGTCTTAACCTAATAAAATGTTATCAAATATATTAAGATTTTACTTCTAATCTGGCAAGGAACCATAAGAGTGCAGTGAGTTATATACACCAGACTGCTGCAAGCCACGAGGTTAGAAGTTTAAAACCTCGAGTTTCTGCTCAGCTGAGAGATGAGGCTTTCTGGTCCCATGGAGATTAATAGCCTAATAAATCCAAAGGGGCAATCCTACTTTGGCCTATAGGGTCGCTGTGGGTTGGACTTGACTTAATGAGATGGACATAATTTGGCTGCATATGGACTGGTGAGGAAGTCCAATACTTATTTCCAATGACATTCTGAAACAACAGTTCTCAACCTTCCTAATGCCAGGACCCTTTAATACAGTTCCTCATGTTGTGGTAATTCTCCCACCCCCCTCCCCCAATCCTCCTCCCAACTACCATGATCTGAATTCTACCTTGCAGGCCTGGATAGGACAGAGGCTGTACACTGGTACATATGAGGGCTGGAGGTACAGGGAATCCAGGGTGGATGATACCTTCAGGACCAAGGGTGTGAGGGACGATGCTGGGAGAGTGGAGGGTGAGTGGGTTGGAAATGGGGAACTGATTACAAGGATCCACATGTGACCTCTTCCCTGGGAGAGGGACAGCAGAGAAGGGGGGGAAGGGAGACTCCGGATAGGGCAAGATATGACAAAATAACGATGTATAAATTACCAAGGGCACATGAGGGAGGGGGGAAAGGGGAGGGAGGGGAAAAAAAGAGGACCTGAGGGGCTTAAGTGGAGAGCAAATGCCTTGAGAATGATTGGGGCAGGGAATGTATGGATGTGCTTTATACAATTGATGTATGTATATGTATGGATGGTGATAAGAGTTGTATGAGTCCCTAATAAAATGTAAAAAAAGAAAAGAGAAAAAAATGATTAGGGCAAAGACTGTACAGATGTGCTTTATACAATTGATGTATGTATATGTATGAACTGTGATAAGAAATGTATGAGCCCCAATAAATTGTTAAAAAAATTATTTTTGATGCTACTTTGTAGCTATAATTTTGCTACTGTTATGAATCAGGTGACCCCTGTGAAAGGATCATTCAACCCCCAAAGGGGTCGCAACCCACAGGTTGAGAACTGCTTTTCTGAAAGATCGTTTATTCAATGTATCTTCCAATATATGTTGAAATATATATTGAGGTACTATTAGGCAGGCTTTGAAAGTCTAATTCTTCATCATCAAAGGCTTCTCTATGCTGTAAATATATACCTGTGTCAGTTACTGTGTCAATTACATAATCTGTCAACTTGCAAAGGGGTGGGGTCTAGCCTATCAATCAGGTCACAGCCAATGAGGTCTCTGTGTGGGCATGACCTTATCCTGAGGATTCTAGGAACTCCCGTCTTCCTCCCTGGAGGCTGGACACACATGCTCCCTGCCAGACCTTCCTGTTGACAAGTCGTGTGGAGTTATGCTGATGAAGCTAAAGCCCTGGAGCTGGAAGAGCCCCGTGGAGATCCAGGCCAGTGCTGAAATGCTTCCACTACCACTGGATCCACAAGACTTTCCACCCACTGGCCTGTGATTTTTCTGCTTTTGGTGTCATTTCATGTCCTGTGTGAGTCTGAAGGGCAATTTATAGACTTGAACTGGACTGGGTTGGGATATTTTCTCAATATACAATTGCTCTTTTATGTAAAGTATTCTTATACACATATGAGTGTCTATGAGTTTATTTCTCTAGTCAACCCAAATTAACACAGCTACATAATCTGTCAAATTGAGTGAGGGGGTGGAGTCTAGCCTGTCAATCAGGTCATAGTCAATGAGGCCACTGTGTTGGCATGATCTTATTCTGAGGATTCTGGGAACTCTTATCTTCCTCCCTGGGGGCCAGGACACATACTCTCCCTGTGAGACATTCCAGTTGACCAACCACATGGAACTAAACTGATGGAGCCAGAGCCCTGGAGCTAGAGGAGCCACTTGGAGACCCATGCCAGCACTGAGATGCTTCCACCACCACTTGCCTGTGATCTTGCACATCATTGCATGAGCTTCATGAGTCTAAAGAGGAATTTGTAGACTGGTGTAGGACATATGGGCTAATATCAGAATTATGGACTTGATCTGGACTTGGCTGGAATGTTTTTGAAATATACAATTCCTCTTTGATATAAAGCTCTCATATATATATATATATATATATATATATATATATATATATATATATATGGGTCTGGATATGTTTCTTTAGTCTACCTGGACTAACACAATATTCTTTACAATATTGGACTAAAATTTGATAATCTACCAGTATTCCAAGTTGAATAATATCAGAATGGCCCTGATAGCATAGTGGTTATGCATTGGGCTGTAATCTGCAAGGTCTGCAGTTAGAAACCACAGGAAGGGGCTTTCTACTCCCAAAAGCAGTTAATCTCGAAAACTCCAGTGAAATTCTATCTCGACTGATAAAAACCAAACTCACAGCCCTCGAGTCAATGCTGACTATGCTGACTCATACATCGTCCCCTATGTGTTTCTGAGACTGAAACTCTGTTAATGGGAGTAGAAAACCCAGAGTTTCTCCCACAGAGTTGAACTGCTGACCATGTGGATCACAGCCCAACTTGTAACCCCTATACCACCAGGACTCAATCCTGTCATATAGGATCATACTTGTTGGCATGAGATTGTTTCTTTTGGGAAATTAATATAAAGAAAGAGCATAGTAACCCAATAATTATTTCACAGGGGGTAAATTTGTGAGATATGAATGATGTGAGCCTAAAAAATTTAAAGAACTCACTGACGAAACGTAGTCCAGTATCAATGTGAAACGTCCCAGACTGGTTATTTAAGTCTTTATTGTTCTTTAGTTCTCCCTATAAGGCCATAAAACGGAGGGCGTGAAGGGCAAGGTGTTGGTGTTAGGTTCGTTCTGACGCATTTAGTTCTGACTCAGAACACCTCCTTCTACAACAAAGGGAAGTACTACCCTATGTGCGGCATCCTCACAATCATATCTGAGCCCATTGTTGCAGCCACGGTGTCAGTCCGGCTTGTCAAAGTCTTCCCTCTGTTGCTGCACTGCTACTTTGCAAAGCACGATGGCCGTCCCGGGATTGCTCTCTCCTGGGCGACATGTCCAGTGTACAGGATTCAAGTCTCACTATCTTGCTTGTAAGGCACATTCTGGCTATCAGTCTTCCAAGACAGATATTCATTCTGTTGGCAGTCCATGGTGTTTTCAGTATTCTTCATAAGTACTGTGATTCATTTGCACAGATTCTTCTTTGGTCTCCCTGATTCAAGGTCTAACGTTTACTTGCCTATGAGGCGATTGAAAACATCATGCATTGGGTCCCGCCCAGCTTTGTCTTCAAAGTACAATTCTTGTTTCCTAACCTTAAGATGTGTCTTGTGCAGCACATTTACCCAATGCCGTGTGTGCGCTTTGTTCTCTTGACAGCTGCTTCCATGAGCATGAGTGTGGATTCAAGCAGGGCACAATCCCTCTCAACCTTTCAAACTTGTCTCTAGTGGCCAGGGTACCTACTGATGCAGTTGTGAGGACTTTGGCTTTCTTAACATTAAGGGGCCTTCTTGTTGAATGTTTGATCTTCACCAGCAAGTACTTCAAGTCCTCTGCTTTCAGCAAGCAAGGTGGTAGCATTTGCATATCATAAGGTGTTTATAAGCTTTTTTTCAATCTTGGTGCCTTATTCTTCTTAATTTAGTCCCTCTTCTTGGATTATTTAGTCAACATACAGATTAAACATGGATAGTGAGAGGATACAACTCTGACACACATATTTCTTGGTTTTAACCCATGCCGTATTTCCTTGTTCTATTTGCACAACTGCTTCTTGATTCATGTACAGGTTGCACATGAGCACAATTTGGCAAATTGGAACACATATTCTTCTTTAAAAAAAATAATTTAATTGGGACTCACACAGCTTTTATAAAAATCCATGCATAAATCCATTGTGCCAAGCACATTTGTACATTTGGTGCCGTCATCATTTTCAAAACATTTGCTTTCCTTGGCATAGACTCTTCACTTTTTTCCTTTCCTCCCCCGCCCCCCTCCCTCATGAACCCGGAACTCATAGTCCTCTTAAGGCTCTCCACAGTTTGTTATGATCCACTATAGTCCTCAATACACAGCAAACGGATATAAAAACTGAGCAAAATTCATGGACAACTTGACTGTTAAAATAAGTTCACTGGTCACGACAGAGAGTTCTTGGTGATCTCTAGATTGATGTCATGTTTTCAGAAAATATTCTTTGCTACAGAGCAGCAGTGTTGTGGTGGCAGGAAAAGACTGTAGCCAATGTGAAAATGTACACATCACAGCTACTGTGTGTTTATAATGCCCTGACCGTGGAAGATGAGTGAAAGCATGCTGCCACTCAGGAATAAACCAGGAAGGTGAAGGGGACTCAAAGCAGAACTCTGAGGTGCTTGCTGGGGCTGTAGCAGATATAAATAACGCAGTGGGGAACAACCATTATCACAGATCATTGAGCAAATAGGCCAGCAGTGACACCCTGTTTAGCAGTCCCCCAATTTTCCCTACCGATATATTTTTAAAAGATATATTGTGTCTTGTCCCATGTGGGAACATGCATGTAAGACTCACATCAAAGAACACACAGGAACCTGGTTAATATAATTTTCCTACTGGCCACAAACCACAGTTTAGTGTCGGAATGTTAGTAACATCCTGTCTTCCATGGCTGAAATTCATCTGTTCAGGTTAATTGTCCCATAAAGACAGCTATAGCTTAAGAGGCAGATTATTCAGTTGCCATATCCAGCAAGATTATTTTCCATAATTTCTCTCATTTACAAGACTTTTGGTTTGTGAGCTTAAACATTTTTGACAGCAAACTGAAAGGGGAATACTAGAGCATCTCAAAGTTCCATTGCTAGAGCTTTTTTTTAAAAAAAATAGACTTCCAGAAGATATTAAAGATCCTCTTTCTTTACAGGTCAAAACCATGTCGTATTCCAAAATGGCACCTTATATCTTAAAGAACAAACTAACAATTTTTCCTGAAACAATTCTACCTGCTCTTGAGCTCAGGTGGCTTCAGGGAGGTTAGAAGAAATGGTAACATCTAGACTTCTTCATAGCAGCATGCTGGTTAGCTGCCTGCTGCTTCTAGAGAGAGAAGAGGAAGCTGACGGAACTATGTACCTCTTATCATTCAGGAGGCTTGTCTTGGCTGTTACACAAGTTCTCTTGGAAGGTTTCCAGTAAACAGAATGAAAGAAATTTGAGACTTAAGCTTGGAATGCATTCAATGTCTTTTCATTTAATTCTACTGATCCAAGTGAATTATAAGGTCAGACCAAATATTTGCCTTTTGTTACATAAGCTACAAAATCACGTTACAAAGAGCATAGATATGGTGAAGGAAAAAAAGTGCATTTGCTTTAAAAACAATCCTTCCTTGGCTACATTTAATCCTAAGACTTTTTTAGAATTTGATTAATTTTCCTCTCCTTTATTGCAGAATTGTAATGCTTTCATCACATATATCGTCTTTAAACATATATTAGTTCCTTTCTAAATTAAATGTTCCCTAATATGTGATCAGGTTGAGGCACAACTACTTTGGGTTTGTCAAATCGGCAAAGTCATATTACATAAGAACCGGGATTGGGAATTACTACTGCCACTTTGGAAGCTCTCACCCATATGGTTCCTGTAAAGAAGAGAAGTAATTGTTGATTCTGTCCCTTTCTTCATAAGAGATTGCTTTTCTCTCCTGCCGACTATAAAGCTATCCCTGAAGAGAGCAGCTTGCCAATTATGAATGAAAAATTATCTCATTAGAAGACAACATAATGTAGAAGTTGGAAAATTGAAATTAAAGAAAACAAGTCTGTAGAACTTTGACAGCTATGAGAAAGATAGGTTTTTTATGACATGAAGAATTAGACACAAGTGATATAATCATACATTCTCTACTACATGGTATGCTTATACTATTAAGCATCAACACTATAAATATTAGACATTTACAGGATATTTTTTTCACTTTGTATTTGACATTGAACCTCAGAAAACACTCAAAAGTTACTAAGAAATCTTGAAATTTATGATGACTTCATGGAGAGGACAATATATGATCTGCACAATATCAGCAAAAAAAGAAGTAGTTTGAGAAAGGGAAACAATATAATCATGGGTATACAAGGGGTATCTCCCCAAGAAAACAGAAGAACAAGTCCATTGGGCAGAGCTTTGTTAGTAAACATTTTTCCATCTCCACACATCTAGCAACCAGCTCTGAGTTGGTGCATCCAGTGGTATCATCTGGGAAGACTCTCTGGTCACAGTGATTTTTTTTTTCCTGTAAAAGCAGTTTTTGCTTGAATGTAATTTTTTGTGATGGCCAATCTAAGAGAAGAGCGTGTAGTTGCAAACTTTATTTTTGTGCTCTGGAAATTTTCCTGCTCAGGAAACCTGCCACAGGAACTGTTGGGATGTTGAACACAGCTTACAAGGACAGCGCTATGGGAAAATCTCAAGTGTGTGAGCGATTTTCCCATCTCAAAAAAGTGAATTGCCAATTGATAACAGCCTTGTTCTGGACATCTGTCAAATGCCCGAACAGACTAAAATGTTGCCTCATAGTGCATTTGGAATTCATTCCACCAGGTCAGACTGCTAATCAAGCTTTGTATTTAGAGGTTCTGAAAAGATTACATAACAGTGTGCAACAAAACCTGATTTGTGGCAGAGGGGGTGCTGGTTTTGCTACCATGGCAATGCACCTTCTCACACAGCCATCTCAGTTTGCCAGTTTTTTAGCAAAAAACAGCATGCTTCTCTTGCCCCATGCACCTTACATGACCCCACTGCATGCAACTTCTTTTTGGTTCCATGAATGCAGAGGGACATGAAAGGACAGCGATTTGGTGACTTTAAAGAGGTGAAGAAAAAACATGGTGGGTGCTGTCAGTCACCCAAACAGATGAATTTGAAAAATATTTCCAAGAATGGCATAGCAAATTTGACAAATATATTAAGTGTAATAGAGAGTACTTTGAAGATGATAAGATTGTTTCGTAAAAAAAATTTTACATAGATAGTTTGAAAATGTATACTTCCCTTTTGGGGGGGTACTCCTCATATACCTACATGTATTTATATGGAAAACAGTTTTATGTCTATATTATAATTAGACAGTAACTTAATTAATTTTTTTCATTTCAGAGAAAAATTTATTCTTATAAATATTTCTGCATATTGTAATATACATTCATTATACCTTAGTATATTAAGGAGTATATTAAAATATTTATATAGCAGGATATATTAGGATATATACTTATATATAAAATCCAATTAACAAAAACAGTTTTGTTTAAGTTATTGGTCAGAAGTTATTATCATTAATGAAGATATTATTTTACATCTAAAGCACATTAAAGTTTTCTCACCAGGACCAAGCTCAGTCAAGATTTTGATATAGTAGTAATGTATTTTCTTAAGGCTGAAGACTGAAATTTAACTTATTAAAGTAACTTGAAATTGATAAATTAAGTATTATTTTTTAGGATTAATTCTGATTTTACACTAAATATTCACATCAATGTGGTTGCAGAACTCTGAGCTCATTTAAGCATTAAGATATGCAAAAAATGGTGTCTATTTCTATATAACATTAAATAATTGTAATTATATAAACTTCACTGAATTTTTCATATATTTTTTATTAAATCTTTCATAGTTGTCTGTGTTTATTCAATATGAAATTTTGTTATTCTAAATGTTCGTATCAGTGACTTTCATTTTATTTAAATCACTATTATGATAGTTTTGTGCTGACATGGCACGGCAGATGCGGGTGGAATTTAGCCTGACAATCAGGTTACAGCCTGATGATCTCCCGTAGAGGTGTCACCGAGATAGATAGTGCTCTGAAGCCTGGCCTCCTCCTCTCCCTTTCCTTTCTGTTTGCTGGACCCCGTGAGAGCTGCTGGAGTCCTTTGATGTTTTTCACTGACCCCGGATTCACACAACTTTTCACACACAGCCTGTGAACTTCCTGCATTCTGCATCATTGCATGTGACCTCAGGACTCTGAAGAGGGCCTTATGGACTCGTTTTGGACGTAGGGACTCGGGTTTGACTGGGTTGGGATATTTTCTTCATATGTATGCATGTATAAGCTGAGTTTTGCAGTACATTTTTAGGCAGTTTTGTGGTAAAATTAAGTGCCTTGGCTGATATTCAGGTCGGCTTATACTTAAGTATATACGGCAATTACTTCTTGATATAAAGTTCAAAGCCACCTCTCAATCTGCCACTGATAACTTCAAGCACTACTGAATTAGCTGGAACATAAGGCCAAAGTGGCAGAAAGGCTTGCACAGCAGTCTGAACCTATTGCAGAAATGTCCCTGGTTCTTGGCCTTATTCAAAAGTAGAAGCTTTAAGAATCATTTAGTAAATAGGTTGAAGTAACATTCTGTGACTTGATAGAGCAACTCAAGTAGATAGATTCTGCTCTCGCAGTGGGTTAGGGTCAATAGTAAATGTTTTGATTTGTTCAAAATCCAGCTAAGCAGGCACGGCCCATGAATTCGTGGGCACACCTGGAGGACAATCCCCCTTCGAGGGAGTAACTAAGGCGGAGCACACCCAGAGACATTGTGTATGCCCCCCACCCCGCCAACCCCCACCTCCCTGCCATACCTGCTTATCAGAAAGATACAGTCTGGTACACACAATAGCCGTAACGTAACTATGAGTTTCAGGTACCCAAGGTCAGGTGCTAATGGTTTCAGTAGCCCACCTCACTCAAAGTTGTTTAACCTAAATAAAAGCGCACCCACGATGACCTCTATAGTGCATTCTTTTTTATCTTAGTTACGTTTTCTCTATTTTACCCCCTAGGATATAATATCCATTGCAATGCCTACATAGAATTTACAGACAGAATTCAACAAATAAAAGTGCTTGTTAAGGAAGTTGGCAAATTGTAATACCAGTTAAAAATGCTCAAGTTTGAGTTGTTCATCAGGACATGTTATACAGTTTTTCTAGGTCTGTTAACAAACGACAAAGGCCCATACCACTCCACGGATAAGCCTCAACTTGAAATCACACTACTGGGAATCAGCCAACTCCCTGAATAAAGTGCCCAGACTCCACCCACTCCATAAGCCAGTCTCCTGCACACAAGCACTCAAACTAACTTGCTCCAGAGGTTACGAAGTCTACCACTCTCTTCAATGCTCTGGCTCCTGGTTCTGTTGCTGCTCCTTTGATATTCTAGCTATCTTCTGATATACGAAATTATCTACACAGGAATCTCAGGTCCAGGAGACATGTTCCACTCCTGGCTCTTGCTGGAAATGAGATCCCTCCTCCTGATTCCTAGGAGCTTAATTCTATATGCAGCAGGAAGGCACTCCAGACAGTCCTGTTCACAATTCTCACAAGCGGACCCTATCAGTAGATCTCCCTCTACTTCCTTACCAGACCCAGGCAGAGAAAGGTCATTGTATTATGGCAGCTCGAGTAGAGGAACAAATACAGTGGCGCTCATATATGTATAAGAAAGAGTTATATCAATAAGTAACTATGAATCAAGACAACATCCTGATAAAGTTCAACTCAAGTCCACAAATCTGATATTAATTTACAGATTCACACAGCCACATGCAATGACGCAGAAGGCAGGAAGACACAGGCCATGGGTTCGAGGTCAGTAGACATGTGGCAGGGGTTCAGCAGCTTATAGGGTCACCAGCAAGCAGGAAAAGGAAGGTGAAAGCAGATCTTGGGAGGTTCCCAGACCCCCCTTATGAGAAGTCCATGCCCAGCAGGAGGCGCCATCACGCTGTGACCTGGTTGACCGGTTTGGTACCAAACCTGCACGTTTATATATCTGCAAGTTGACATAAAATTATCTAAATGCCATGGTCATTTAGTGGGGATTAGAGGCTTTGGCGAGCAGAGCCATCCTAAATGATTCTCTGCTATTGCAGATTCGTCCCTGCCGTATTCATTCAGGTTTATGAGATGCCCAATGCTTTGGGGTTTGACTCAGGTTGGCTCCCAGTTAATTTTTCTCTTTTGGCCACTATGAAAAAAAAATTTCTTCCTCCTTTGGGTTGGGACCAAGCAAGTATATAGATTTGTTGCACACCGAGGTACCTGTAATTAGGAAACAGAATTTGATTGTGAGCTACAAGCAGACATGCCTGACCTTTGCATGGGAGAAGCCAGATATTCATTAGACTAAAGAGTAAACAAACCAATGATTTGTTCCAGATAAAAATGCTATTTTTCCTATGCACAGTTCTGTTAGTTGTTTTTTTTTTAAGATACAGAAATTCTTGTGAAAATAGTCTAGAACAAAGACAGCTGAGAAAGAACTTTAATTGTAGACATGAAAACATGCAGGAGATCATGGAGACTTGTGTCCCAAAAGGAATTGCTATCCCAATTTATAAGGAGTTAAAATTCAGAGCCCCAAACATAAAGTATACACTGACATTTTTATATTGCAAAAGATTACAATTCACAAAGGAGATAAAACATTTACAGTGCCTTTATCATAACTTTTACAGCAATCATGTCCATGTAGATCTGTTAGCTACACTGAGGCCATTCACATAAAGAAGAGGAGATGATGGCAGGAATCTGGCAGAAATCTTGACACAAAAAAGAGATAGAGAAATGTTTACACATGTACGTTTCCAACACAAAGGGAGGTGAGCTGCTGATAAGATACATTTCCATAATAATGGAAGAAAGCAGAGGTAGTGAAAAGGTTGGGTGGAGAAAGCCAGGCTAAATAGAGTCTTGGTCTTGGGGGCTGGAGACAAACAGCACAGCCTGAAGTCTAGGGTGCTGAGCTGGTGTAATGCAGGTGCTTGGCACACTACTGAGGACCAGACAGGGGCAGATGACCCAGCAGAGGTGTTTCAGTAGTAGAATATAAGGTCTGGCTGACTCTACTTTCTACCAAGCCTTTTAGACTAGTGAAGGGCCCTTTGCACTTTTCCACAGTACCCCCTTCCATAAACTCACCCCTTTGGTTCAGACCTTTTCTCTGTCATCTGAATGTTGTGCCTTGTCTAAATCTCCCTTGCAAGTGGGACAGGACCACCAGTGGAGAGTCTTGAAACCTTAAGCTGCCTCCCAGTCACAGATAGAAAGAAAAATATAGAAGCACACAAATCATGAGAGATGAAACATACAACCTCTATTTTAAGCAGATCTGTTGAACACACACACACAGGATACTGAACACAGTTAAGAAGTTACATTTACCCATGCATATCAAATGTCACCATAATAATGGGGAATAGGCTATTCTAGGACACTTGGAATATTCTAGTGCACTTGCCCACATAGTGAGTCTCTCTCAGCTAAACCAGACCAACATCAGTGCCAGCAAGTCAATGGTTACTCATAGGGAACCCCTGTGTCTTTCAGAGACTGTATTGTGAGAGTAGAAAGCCTGGTCTTTCTCACATGGAGCTGCAGATGGTTCTCCACTGCTGATAGTGCGGCTTGCAGCCGAAAGCATACAACTTATATTTCACAAAGTAGTACTGGCATGAAGTTATCCAGCCATAAATCAGCAACATTAGAAATTGTTAACAAAAGCAAAAGACATAAAAGCTCTCCTACATGGAAACTGACAAGCCATTATTAAAGTTTTAGTCAAAGGAAAATAAAATCATCATATAAAAAATTAAATCCCAATATCCTCTAAAAATTTTTATTTTTCACATTCAGGTTCAATAGAGAACTTTCTATTTAAAATTACAGAAATACATGTGGTCTTTTTGTGATGATATTGGATGCAATAGCAAAAACAAAAACCTTTTTAAAAGAAAAGGTTTGGTAAGCTATATCACTTCTAGTATCTTATGTTTCCTATTGCATTCATTTTTTATTTTGTATTATTATTTTGTTATTCAGCTTTCCTTCAATGAGGAATTCAAAATTTACATTAAAGAATATTTTGGATGCTATAATTAAAGGAAATTTATGCAATGTTTTCCATTATTAAACAAGTACATGCAATTTACAAGAGAAACATCTCACATATAAATATGCAGCAAATATTTTTTAAAAGCTAGAGTGAGCTACAACATGCAAATAGCAATCACAAGCAACTGCTGCATTAGTATTAGGCCTAGTAAACTTTAAGGCCAACTATTATTCAAATCAAATGTGCACATTAAACTTTGAACAAGCAAATAAATAATTGAAAATTCAACTGATAAACACGAAGAAATAATGAAATCAAAATGATAGTAGGAAAGTATGCTGTCCTTGTCTAAGTTTATAGGATTTTTGGCACCCCAGTGCTCTGGACGTTTGGCTTTTAATCAGAAGGTTGGTCGTTCAAATGCATCAGTGGCTCTGGTAAAAATATACAGTCTCAGAAACCATATGTTATGTTGCCAATTGTTGAAGTTAATTTTATGGCTATGGATGTGGGGTTGGGGTTCTAAATATATAATCTAAGCATTCAAGTGGTGTCATAGGACAAACATTGACTGCTAACTACAAGATCAGTGGTTCAAACACAGTTTCTCCTCTGGAGAAAGGTGAAGCTGTCTGTCCCATAAAGAATTTCCCTCAGAGACCATATATAGTGTTGATGATGGTGACTAAGAGTATATAATATGAACCCCATTCGGCAGTTTCTGAGACTGATCACTTACGTCCTGCTATGATGTTGTATGTTATGTCTAGTGATCTGTTTTTAAATTCTTAATAGTTAAATCCATCATAAGCTATCTGAAAGTCTTTAGTTTGTCCCTTCAATGAACTTTAAATTAATCAATTTTTAGATAATATGATCTATAGTTTTGGATACAAGACCATCTGATTTTTTTTCCATTCAGTGAAATTTTGTGCTTTACAAATGTATTATGAAACATATTTTAAAATCAGCTTTACTGAAATACAACTGAATAATATGATATCTATTTTCACAAAACTCTAAACTTCCATAATTCTCATAAAATGCATTTTCTGAAATACATGAGGATATTCTTTTACTGATTTTAAACAGCTTTATTGACATATAATCAATTCATCATACAATTTGATGTCTAAATGTGTTATAGATAATTGTGCATTCATCAGCCCAATGTATCCTGAGTTTCATATAAAGAAAATTAAATAAGTAAATTAGGAACAATAAAAAAGCAACTGCAACAGAATGTAACACAGAAGAACTTCAATCTAAAAAACAGCAGAATGGATAGAAATTAGATTTTGGTTATTAAAAAGGAACACTTAGTAGGAAACAATTCTGTATCTAGTTCATGGCAATTTTAAATAAGGAAAATGCATTAATTTTCTTGATAATCTTATGCCCTTTATCCTAAATTTTGAAGTTGTTTTCACTCCATGTTAGCAGGCTCCCATGGAAAAATGGTAACTTGTATCTTCCATAGTGCATGGCTGGTCCTAGAACAGAGGAAACATTGTTGCTTTTTAAAAAAACATCCATCATAGTTTGCACCACCAGGGTTCCAGTGGGAAAGAAATTGCTTTAAAGAGTCACTCTGTGTAAGAACTACACTCAGCCAATATGGGAACTAAAGAAATTACTAGCAAATAAATATTTTATAAAGGTGTATAGAAAGATGACAAGGAAACTCTGGAAGAGTTTAATTTAATATTTAATCTTCAATTAAATTATTTAAAATTTAGATGTTGGTATTAATGTGTTGACCAATATTTTTTAGCAAGGCATACTCCTAGAGGAGTTAAAAAACCCATATCGGATCATAGGATATAGTTGACAAAGCAGACAGAGTGGACTCAGCAGCTTCTTACATGTAGCAGGGGACCTCATGTACCTTGTACACAAGGTGATTATGCTGCTAGGCATATAATGTTGTAGTACTTATAAAACCATACTATATATGTCTGGATAATCATAACTTCCTTGCTACTGGCTCATGTATGTTCATCTGTTGTTATTATGATTTCAATGTCTGCTTTCCCTGCTTGAACTCAAAGGTTTGCCATGCTTCGACTCCTTGGCAGCAGCATTCCGCTCTCATGTTTCACACGTCTCATGTGTTGTCATGCTATCACTTTGTTTTAATTTTCTTTTGAAGATATTAGTGTGCGGTGCATTCTGACTCCCAGACACAGAAATATCAGATCTGGTGACATCAGGAGCAAGAAGCAAAGATTAAATATCAATTTGGAAGGAAAACAAAGGTTATTAAACCACAAGAACATAGAAAATCAGTGAAAGTTGTTGTGAAAAATCTTAAAGTAGTGTGCCCTAACAAGTCTACAACACACAAATGCTATTTTGCAGAATGGATTGTGAATTTTATGTCACATACCTATACATTTATTGTTTCTGCTTTAAGAGAAATGAAGTGTAAAATAGTAGATGAATATTCCACTTATTTTTAAATAATAATTTGCTCATTGACCCTCACTTTATTTTCCAAGACCTTTCTTTTCTCATTTTCAAGATGAGGATGTTGTCAACTCCATCTCTGGTCCTCTATCAGCTCTGGAAATGCCCAGCTATAGAGCAGATTCGGACTCATGGCAGCCCTGCGGGAACGAGCTGTACTTTGCCGTTGGGTTTCTGAGATTGTAAACCCTTAGAGAAGCAGATGGACTCACCTCTCTGCTGTGGAGCAGCTGGTGGGTCTGAAGCAGGACTGCATGGTGGCAGCCCAGTGCTGATCCCACAGCACGGCCAGGGTGCCAGCTCTAACGCTGTTGCTTCACAGGAGTACTGAAATGCATTGAACCAACATTAAAACTAAATGAACACGTTATCAAACACTCTATCAAAGGTGTGTAGAGAGATGACAAGGGAATTCTTTGAATCAATTTAATATTCAGCCTCCAATTAAATATCTAATAAGTTAGATTATGGTATTGAAAATATTGACCAATACTTTTTTAGCCTGGCATATGAGAATGGTTTTCACAAAAGGCAAAGAGGTAAAGCTACTGATCAAAGGGCACAGGGTGCTAGCATGGCATTCTCTAAGAAGTACATTTCCAGAATATTCTGGGAGAGCCTGAGCACCATGGGAATTCATATTTTGTTTTGCATCTTCAGAGATGAGTTGGAGTTAGCTATTTTTCCCTTCACTTGCATCTTACCCAGTCCCAGTAATACTTATGTTGTGTTTCACAGAAATTGACAGTCATATATATAACTTGTAATAAACTCCAGAAAAAAGAAAACGCATCATAATTCTTTGATGATCTAAATCTTAATGTAAACTATTATATATGTTCAAAATGACCATACAAAAGAAAAACAACGAACACAAATGTACTGAAAAGGGAAATATATTTAGATTGCAAATTTGATTTTATACCATAAGTGAAGAAAAGTCTAAAATACTTGTCTTCTAAGATAATTTATAGATAACATAAGCACATTTGATCACTAACAGCATATCTTTGATCAATTTTAAGGCTTCGCCCTTGAATTATCTGGACAGTGACCTCACACTGCATTTTATTTGGCCATGTAAGCAAAAGCATAAAGTAAAAGTTTTCTGTTTTGATGGATACGTCTTGATGCCAAATTGGTTTCCTGGGGAAATGGATAGGAGCATGTGTTTAGCTAGACTGACTATCCATTTATTTTGAGATTCAGAATGAGAACCAGTATTCCATGACCGTAGTTGGATTACATTTCAAGACAAACATGGTATTGAAGGTGAACATGTGGGTGAGTTTTACTAACTGCTGAGAGGTTTAATACCTCTTGTTGGTAGCTGGCCTGTTTATTATTGATAGTGATAAAAATATGGATTTTTAGAAAAAAATTGGAAGAACAGGATCTATAGGTATTTGTGCCTGTTAATTATGCCTTCAGGGACACCAAGGCACCTGCACGTGCTCACGATGTGGCTGGATGAACAGAAACTTCTCTCAGATGTCTACTTTGACAGTTTATTAAAGATATATATTTTTGTTTTATGAACGTTAAAAAGAATAAAGAGAGAGACAAAACTCCTTTATAATAAACGTAAAAGTGGTCAATTTGTTTTTATATGCTAATAGTTTATTAATTATCTTAGGAATGAATCACTATTGATGAGCAAATAAAATAAATGGTATAATTGAATAAACAGATATAAATTATTTAAATTTCATGATATGATGACATGGACTCTAGTTCTAAATCTCACTTTTGCAACAAGAACTCACTGTCTAGTTGAAAGACAAATTGCTATCACCCTTTCCGCCCCACGCAAGGACATACTTAATCTATAGACAAAGTCTAATTCTTATTCTCATGCACCAACCTGCTGTAGATTTCCCTTTTAGAAAAAAATGCCCTGTTATTTTTTCTCTAAAAAAAAATCTTTATTAGCATAAACTCTATAAACCACAGGCAATTTAAACCAACTAAAGGTTTTACAAAGTCTTATTTGCAACAGAAAATCAATATAACTGAATAGGAAAGAAAATATCATGGCAATACTGTGTAAAATTGAGCTAGAAATTCAAGTTTAATTCTAAACTGCAGCCAACCAGCTACAAGCATGCATATTATTGCCAAATTACAGAAAAGAAAAATAATATTCTAAAAGTGTACACAATTTTCTCAAAAGTCATTACTAATTCAGTGGCAAGCCTTGGATATGAACTTAAGTTCCTTGTGAAATATCAAATTACATTCTAAGAAATGGCATTGTTGATAGAGCCTTTCACAGTAATCAGAGTTCTAGGCACATCAGATGCTGAAACTTAAAGCTAGCTTGCGTTTCTCCTTATCATATTTTTTTCTATCAATGTTGTGGGCATTCTCAGCACTTTCATTGCTTCTCTTTTGTCTTCATTACCTAGTATTAATATTATAGAAATATTACAGGTTTATTGCTTTAACAAAAAGGAATTTATTTTCCTACATTTTAGAAGGCTAAAATGTCAAACACACAGCACCAGTTCTAAGGGGAGGTTCTGCCCCTCTCACAGTCCAGGAAGAGGGTCTTGGTCTACGTTCGGCATTTATGCAACTAGCATTTCTGGCAGAGCTTCATGTTCCTTACCATCAGCACACCCCTGGTTCTAGGAATTTCTCAGGGCAGAAACTCAAAGCGCAGAGGACACATTCCACTCCATGCTTTTCTCTCTTGGTGGTTAATAGGGCCCTCTGATCTCCTTTTAATCTCTTATGAGATAATGTTGCAGGCCACATCAGAACACATCATGGGGATTAATAAACAGCTGCTACATTGCATCAATACACAACTGCCAAACCACTAAAAGTCATGGTCTAGCCAATTTGACACATACTTTTGAGAGTCAAGATTCGATCAGCAGCACCTCTTGTCTGCATATTTTCTATTGCTATAGTATCTAAATAGTGCATCTCACTTAATTTTTGATAGAAAGTCTTAAAGTGATCTAGTCTTCAGTCTTTATCTTCCTAATTGTATGCATTGAAAACATTATTTAATAACACCCTATTTTTGTTTTCCATTGGAATTGACAAAGTGAGAGTGAAGGGATTGTGTGGGTATTTCTTATTTCTTTCTCTTACTATAACTTTTCAAAAAGTTTCTCCTCATCCAGTGGACACTAGATGTGCCCATTCGAGCCATAATCCCTTATGTGATGTTCTCTACCTCAGGATTCTCTCCCTGTGGCTATCATCTCATTTTATTAGGAAGATCTCTAATCTGGTGATAGACATGTTTATGCTGGGATTAAGTCTTGACCTTAGTAAAGAATATGAACTCAGTCACACCTTTTGTTTCCATTTGGTCTGTTCTGCTGAAAGAGGAAAACCACATCTGTGTGTATAAGAGCCTTCTCAGGGAGACTTCCCAAGGTCAACGGAAGAGCACCTTCAAGATCTCTGTCTGAAGAAGCAGAGGCCGAGACCAAAGGCCCACGAGACTGAGACAAAGAGCATGAGAGCCAGAGTAATAGAAGTACTCCTAGACAAGAGGCCAAGTCAAGAAAACCCATGAGAACAGAGGAGCAGTGTTGAGATTATGGAAGTCTAAGGCTGCGTGACAGACAGGCTTCTTGGTCCAAGGAGGCATAAGCGGAGTGTCACATAGTTGAGGGGTTGAGGATCAGAGAGAGACTTTGCTGCTGGCTTCAGAGCAGTGTGGATGTGAACCACTGATTGTATCCTTACTGTTTACTGAGCCTGAATTCTGTTAACCTATTCATTCCTCTAATAAGGCTCCTTAATCATGAACACTGTCTGTGAGCTTTGTGTGGCTACTGAAATATTGAATGCAGCATAGATGTGAAGGGCCTGTGAGAAACAGTTGGTGTCAGAATAGGTAAAGAATGGAGGCTGGGAACATGTCTTCACACCTGATTTATGCAGTTTACATCACCTAATCTCAATACTTTCTGATGACTTTGCAATAATAATAGCAAAATAAGACTCATAGTATTTATGTGTTGAGATAGTTAGTTTATTATGCCAGCCTGGCCAATAAACACATGCACGATTAATGGAAGGGAGGAGAGATAAATGGCTTGGTGAGCCTCGCCTTTCTTGTCTCTCGCTCTTTGACCCTTGGACAAGTGTGCGGCTGCCATGCTTGTTGTGTGCCTCAATTTGCAAGCTACACTACCTGTGGGACACCTAACCCATGTGCTGTGTCTCTGTCATTTGAGGCCCCTTTAAGATCTGCCTCGCCAGGGAATTGGAATGTACATCTCTGGAGTTGGGGACTTACGGTTGGTGACCTGGCTGACAGTTGGTGACCTGCCTTGCTGTTTGCTGCCTGTCCAGGGATAGCCTAAATCTCTCTACAGAGGACTACCTGACAGCCCTCAAGACTTGAAGGACTGCCAGTGTCTCACAACTCTCTCACGAGAGTGAGTTGCACTGAGCCATTTTTACTGCCTTATAATTTAACTGTTCATTTCTTATATATCTATCTGTATATAATTTAACAGTTCATTTCCTGTGTTATGTATCTATCTTTATAAGTATATATGTATAATTATCAGCAATCTGATTTTCTCTCTTTAGAGGACCCTGTCTAACACATGTGTCAATCATTAACCAGCTGCCCCACTGGATAGTGATCTGTGCTGACCTATTACTAGCACTTGCTGAAGAAGATAAAGGACTGCAGCTTTCAACATGGATTACAACTCGTGTAAACAAATATAAATCTTCCCACCTATAACAATGGGTGATTTTATGATAAATAGAGAAAAACTTGAAATTTTCAGGGATTTTGTCTTGGTTTGATCCAGAATCTAGGTTCATGGAAATCGCAGTCGAAAGGACACATTGCACTGAGTAATTCTGCCGCATGAGCCCTCTGGGTGTGCTGAAAGCAGGAAGGTGTTAGGAGGATTCAGGTGTACCTGCCCCGAGCCATGACATTTTTAATTACCTCAGATGCATGTGAAAAGCTGGGAATTGAATAAGGAAAATCAAAGAAGAATCAATTCAAGTGAATCATGGTTCTGGCTGGAATTTTGTAAGCAACAAGGACTGCCAGAAGAAAAACAGCTCTGTCTTGGAAGATGTGTGCGCTCCTTAGAGGGAAGGATAATGGACTTCATCGCACATAGGTTGCACATGTCAGGAGAGACCGTTTCACTGAGGGCATCGTTGCGGATAAAAAGTAGAGGGGTTGCGAACAAAAGGAAACCTCTCGAGCTGGATGGACACAGTGAGTGCCCGCCCCAATGCTCAAGCATAAGAACAGTGGGGTGATGGACTGGGCAGTGCTTCCTTCTGTTGGGTGTAGGGTCACCATGGGAGGGAACTGGCTCTATGGTGCCAACAACAACAACCTCTTTACTAAATTAATGAAATCATGAGTAGCTGTGGGTTAAAACTGCAACATCACCTAAAGAATCTGGTGTTTGCTCTCCGCTCCTGAGTGATAACCTCAAAAAATCTTAGAATTTCCACAGTGAACAAACTCTCTTGGATGAGGCGTCCAGACGAAATGTCAGAGTTTATGCGAATACAATTATTGAAATGGGAACTTAGCAGGCCAAAGAGCCCGTTTCACATATCAACTACCTTCTGGATAGGGAATGATTCAATCAATTGGGTTAGCAAATGAGACCCCGAGTAAGGTTCTAAACATGGCGTTTCCATGGTACACAGAAGATCTGCGTTGGAAACCTTTTCAGCATATCTTCCTTTCTATCCCTTTGTAATAAAATTTCAGTTACAAGTGTAGGATTGATGCAGTTCTTCGAACTGGTCTAGTGGATGGTCAGATTCAAGAGGAGAGTAGTGGATGCCAATGGGTCAAAATGAGGTTGAAGAGTAGAAGGCAGAACGCCCGAATTATGATTGGTAACCTAAGTGCATAGGAGTGTAAGGGAAATCTGAATAGGGAATTTTAAGCTTTGGAAAAAAACTCAAAGCAAAGCCACACTCTATGTACTTCCTCAGTTCCGGAACACACCCAAGCCCCTCTACCAACAACCTCGTCTGCACTAGAAATCCCAGCCTATTCCCCTACTGTGACATGGTGCAGATAAAATGTAAAAGCTACGCCCACCCCACAGTCAGGACCCAGATTCTCCAGAACACCGATTCCTCTGGGTTACCATCGAATGAACTTTTCATCTTTCCAGTTGTCCAAGAGTGCTACCGGGTCATTCAGTCATGCTTGCGCTGCTGTAGGAGAAGTCCAGTTTGTAGCCAGCAGGTCTGACCTGAAGGTGACACAGGGACCCCAAGATTGGGGCTGCACTTGGAAATCTGGAGAGCGATCCATCTAAACTGTGACTTTAACCTAGTCCTGGAGGATTAGGGTCAGAAGCTGAAATGCAGTCTGAGCAGCTGGTGTCAGAACAGAAGTGAAGAGAAATAAAAATAATTGATAATACATTGATTTGATATGAGAAAAGAGTATTAATTTGATATTCCACAAAAATGAAAGTTTCTATAAAGGCAATTTATATAACAAAAAGACGATAAAATATAAAGCACTCTAGGGGACTATATTATTCTTGTGACTGGTTGCACCCACCCTGTCAACCCCGTTTGTCAAGGGTCTTCGTCTTTTGTCTGTCCCTCCATTTACCAGTAGCATGTCCTCTCTAGGAGCTGATCTTTCCTGACCATATGTTCAAAGTATGTAACACAAAGACTGCCGTCGAGATTCTAAAGAGCTCTCTGGTCATGCTTCTAAGAACGATCTCTGTCCTTTTAGCTGTCCATGGTACTTCCGATATTCTTTACCAGCACCACACTTCAAATGCATTGATCTTCTTCAGTCTTCCTTAGTCAATGTCCAACGTTCACATGCATATGAGGCCA
This sequence comes from Tenrec ecaudatus, assembly GCF_050624435.1. Classification (NCBI taxonomy): domain Eukaryota; kingdom Metazoa; phylum Chordata; class Mammalia; order Afrosoricida; family Tenrecidae; genus Tenrec; species Tenrec ecaudatus. Next base: position 108,118,250 of record NC_134536.1, read on the forward strand.
TGCAAAAGACATATGCATGCTGTCAGGCACATGTAAAAGTCACACATATTTACGTGAAAGTCAGGCGCAGTTCTCTCCTCATATTCACGTGCAAGGCAGGCACTTCAGTCCTTGCTTTTCAATACTCCTACGAGGTCCTGCTCAACAGATGTACCTAATGTATGTGTCTCTGATTTCTGGACTGATGCTTCCATGAGCATTGCTTGTGGATCCAACAAGACAAAATCCTGGACAACTACAACCTTTTCTCAGTTTATCATGTTATTACCTATTTGTCCCATTGTGAGGATTTTGGTCTTCTTTACAGTAAGTTATAATCATTCTGAGACATGCAGTCCTTGATCTTCATCAGCAAGTCCTTCAAGTCCTCCTTACTTCGAAAAGCAAGGTTTTGTCATCTGCGTATGCCAGGCTGTTCAGAAGCCTTCCTCCAATCCTCCTGCCCCATTCTTCTTCATATAATCCAGCTTCTCTGATAATTTTCTGGGCATAGAGGTTGATCAAATATTGTAAAAGGATACAACCCTGAACACACTTTTCTTGATTGTAAACCATGCAGTATTCTCTGTTCTGTTTACAAGTGTGCCTGCTGATCCACGTACAACTTCGACATGAGCACAATGTCATGTTCTGAGACACCCCTTCTTCTCAAGATTATCTAGAGTTTATTATGTTGAAACCAGTTGAATACCTTATCCTAGCTAATAAAACACATGTGAACATCTTTCTCATGTCTCCACTGTTGAGCCTAGATCCACGTGTCATCAGCAGTGATATATCTTGTACCACGTCCTTTTTTGAATTTGGTCTGAATCAGTGGCAGCTCCCTGTTAATGGACTGCTGTTACCATTGTTGTATGATATTAAGAAAAAAAATTATTGGCAAGTGATATTAATGATATTGTTCTATAGTTTGAGCAGTTTATTGAGTCAACTTTCTTTGAAATGGGAACATATACGGATTTCTCCCAGTTCCTTGGCCAAGTAGACACCTTCCAAATCCCTGGGCAGAGATTATTCTCCGGGGACAGTAAGCGCATCGGGTGCTTCATCAGCTTACTGAAACATTCCTGTTGGGATTCCATCAATTCCTGGAGCCTTGGTTTTGGCTAATGCTTTCAGTGTCATTTGCCCTTCTTTCTTCAGCACCACTGGTTCTTATTCATACGCTATGTCCGAAGTGTTGGAATGTCCTTTTTGGTTCCGTGACGGTGGATTCTTCTGATATTCTCTTGATGCTTCCTACAGCGCTCAAGATATTGCCCACGGAATCTTTCACGATTGCGATGCGAGGCTTCAAGTTTTTATTGAGTTCTTTCAGTTTAAGGCATAGTAAGCATGTCCTTCCTTTTTGGTTTTCTAATGTAGGTCTTTGCACATATTCATACATTTTAGTTTGTCTTTTTGAGCTGCCTTTTGAAATTTTCTAGTCAGCTCTTTGATTTCATCATTTCTTCCATTTGCTTTAGCTACTTTGCAATTAAGAGCATGTTTCAGAGGGTTTCTTGCTCTTTTAATCCACTTTGATCCTTTTGGTCCTGTTTTATTAATGGCATTTTATTTTCTTCATGAATGATGGCGTTGCTGTCCTCCCACAGTTCCTCAGGTCTTCTGGAATTAGTGTTCAGTGCATCAAGTGGGTTCTTGAGTGGTTCTCAATATTCACCTGATATTTTGGCTCTTGCAGATGTATTTTAATTTTCTTCAACTTTTACCTGAACTTGCATATGAGTTGTTGACAGTCTGTTCCATAGTAAACCACGGGCTTGGTTTTAGCTGCTAAAATTGAGCTTTTCCATCATCTGGTCCCACAGGTGTAGCCAATATGATTTCTGTTTATACCATTTGGAGAAGCCCATGTGTATAGTCATCACCTTTTGAGTTGTTCAAGAGAGGTATTTACTGTGAACAAGTTGTTGGTCTTGCAAAATTCTATCATGTGGTCTCCACCTTCCTTTCTAGCCCGAGACAATATTTTCCAGCTGCTAGTCTTTCTTTCCAATTTTTGCATTCCAATTGACATTAATTACTAATGCATCTTGATTGCATATATGATCAATTTCTGACTGGCCATTGATAGAATTCTTCAATTTCTTCCTCCCTAGCTTTAGTGACGTGCTACATTAAATATAATGCATTCGAACTTTGATTAGTCTGATTCCGTCTGAGTGTACCTATATTGACTCATGGTGGGTATGCTATTCTACAATACTGTAAGTCAATATGTCAGTAATAAAGCTAGATTACCATATGTAATTGACTAATTCCAGAATGGAACATTTATAAAACTCTCTTGTGGAAAATACTCATTACTTCAGTTCTTCAGGGCTTGTTTCAGCCATCAACATCATTATAAAGAGTTTGTTCCTCATCTTCTTATAGCTAAATTCCCAATCTGTAAAACTTGGACTCCCCTAAATATGTGGATGTCTGTTTCATATATAGTATACTTTTGTGGTGTTTGTAGCATGCATATTGCCTTTGAAATTAAAATAATGTGTGGCCAATTTTCATTTCCAAGACAAAGAAATATATGAAGATTTAAGACAATGGTTTCCTATTTAGTTAAGCAAAATTTTATTTTCTGAATGTGATAAAGGGAGTATATGACTGACTAGAATATGACAAAGCTATTATATGATTTAAGGTCAAGTTATTTGGTGATAATACATTTATTGAAATAAATGAATATTTAAAATGTATTAATATCTGTTATATTTTTATTAAATTTAAGTATACTGCAAGTTTTAGAATAGGTCAGGAGACAAATACAAGGGAGAAAAGTTGAATTTATAATATCAGTTGTTATCCAAATTACTAAGTATAATTTAGATTTGAAGAAAACCAAAGCAAAGCTCACTGTTGTTGATCCAAATCCAATTCACAGAAAACTTACTTGGTTCAGAGTAGAAATGCAATATTCTTTGCCGTAATCTTTACAAAAGTTCATCACCAGGAATTTCTTCCTCATTGCTGCTGGGTGACATTCAATTTCTCACTTTTAGGTTAGTAGTCAAACAAAACCTTTTCTTTAAAATAATTAAAAATCCTGTTTCCTAAAGGAAAAATCATTTATGATAGAGGCTAATTCTTAAAAAGGGAAAGTCTTCTTTTTATTTCTGTACACATGAACTCATACTTGAAATTATAATTGAACACACATTCTATGTGATATTATAATAGCTGTTTAAAGATTGGGCATACTTTACATGGAGTTAATTTCTAAATTCAGAAACAAAAGTCCTATCTCTACCTATCATCAGAAAATACTATGGACATAAATTAGAGAACTGTGAAAATGCATTCATTTAGGGAACATTTTTAACTAAAAAATAATCAAAATAAAAGAGATATTTAGTTACACTAACAGATATCCATCCTGTTGTTGTGTTTTATTCCCAGCCAGATTTTTTAAAGTGTATAATTTAACTTCCTCAGAAGTCAAATTAAACAATGTTTTTCCTGAGCCATAGCAGATATTAAATATCAACTCCCCATTTTAGAGCAATTCAATCAGCACTTATGTACATATTTCTCCTGTCAAAATGAATCTATAAAAATTGCCACTTATGGATTTATGAGACTTGAGTCTAAATCTGCCAATATCTACTGAAAGAGAACAATTTTTCTTAATATTTCTAACTTGACTCACAGACTCCAGCAAACACATATCCAGCATAATCTGTAAGGCAATCTTTCACTGAGACAATGCTTCAGGGTAGAATGTTTTATGCTTTGTCCAAGTATCATCTAAAGAATAAGCTTTCCTAGTAGAAAGTTTAGATACTTCCATGTCTTCTAAATTGCAGCAAACCACTAGTGCTTGGCTGATTAACAGAATTGAGCTTCTACCGCAGTAAGCTCATTGAATTTCAGATCTGAATCATAGCTGAGTCAGTTTTGACTCTAAGTTCATTTTATCAGAGGACTGATGAACTGTCTAAATCTGTATAATCCCTTCCACTAAGTCTTGCTCCATGGGGATGAGCACTGTAAAAACAGTAGCAATGATCTGCCTGAAGTGGAGACCCACCATTGTCTTGAAATGTACTTATGCAGATCCGGCCTATTGATTATGCATTTCATGTTTAAAAATTGATAGTATGTCTAGGCACTCTCCTATTCTCTATTGGATGTGCCTCCATCTTAGAGTTTCTTCTACCTGACTGGCCCCACCGTATTTCCCCTTCTTCACCAACCATTCATTGCTACCTTGCAATATGTTGTAGACCTGAGTACGAACATGCATATAAAGGCATTTTTATATTACAGCTTCATACTGTCTTTTTGATCATATTAAATATGTTTAAAATGGCATATGTAAGAAAGATAACCTGTAACTCTTCACTACTGTTTTATTGATGCATATTGAATATATTTTGAGTTATATAGCAAAAATAGTCCCTCAATATTTACTAGATTAAAAAAACTTAAATGCCTATCATAAACAAGATTTTTTTCATGAAAGAACAAAACAACTTATGGTACACTCTGCACTGTGAAGGATTTATATCCCTGTTATGGAAGTCCATATATTACCAATGATTCTGGGGGATATGGGAGTAGGGGAGGTGGGAGAAAGGAAAGTAGGTTGGGGGAAGGGTGTGGATAAACCAATCCAGGGACAAGGAAACAACAAGTAAACTAAAATCAATGGAAGGAAGGTTGTAGGATGCCTAATGGGGCCAAATTAACGGCAATGTAGCAGCAAGGAATTATTAAACCTGAATGAAGGCCTGACATGATGGTGGGACAAGAAGGAAATAAAAGGAAACAGAGGAAAGAATCAGGAGGCAAAGGACATTTATAGAGGCCTAAATACATGGGTGTATATATATACAGAAAGAGAGAGAGAGAGAGAGAGAGAGAAAGAGAGAGAGAGGAATAGAACTATATACTCATATCTATATGTTAAGAAGTAAGGTTGCAGATGGACATTGAACCTCAACTCAAGCACTCCCTCAACACAAGAACATTTTGTTCTAACAATCCGGCATTTTGAGATGCCCACCTTCCTGATACGATCATTAAAGACAAAATGTGTGCATAAGCAAATGTGGTGAAGAAAGCTGATGGTGCCCTACTATCAAAAGATATAGCATCTGGGGTCTTAAAGGCTTGAAGATAAACAAGTGACCATCTAGCAGGGAAGCAACAAAGCCACATCAGCCTGTGTGATCATGAGGTGCCAATGGGATCAGGTATCAGCCATCTAAGATGCAGAACAAAATCATATCCAATGTCATACCCAAGTATGTGGGGAAGAGGGGCACAGAGTGGAGACCCAATGCCCATCTGTAGACAGTTGGAAAAAGATGAGAGATGAGCCAGTCAGGTTGCAGTGTGGCACCGATGAAGCACGCAACTTTCCTTTAGTTCTTTGGTGCTTCCTTCACCCCACTATCATGACCTCAATTCTACCTTACAAATCAGATTATTTCAGAGCATGCACACTGCTACAGATAAGAGCCCAAAAAACAGAAAATCTAGGACAGATAAACCCTTCAGGGCCCAAAACACAGTAGAGCTACCAGGATGATTAGGGGAGGGTGGGGGGAGAAAGGGCAAATCGATCACAAGGATCAAACTGGAAGCACCTCCCAGGGGTATGAATAATGGAAAAGTGGGTGAGTGGTGATGGAGGATGATATAAGATATGGAAATAATAATCTATAATTTATCAAGGGTTCATGAGGGAGGGTGGCTGGGGAAGGGAGGGGGAAGAAATGGGGAGCTGATATCAGGAGCTCAAGTGAGAAGAGAATGCTTTGAAAATGATGGTGGCGGCATGTGCAAATGTGCTTGACACACTGTATGAATGTATGGATTGTGATAATAGATATAAGAGCCCCTAATAAAAGTATTTCAAAAAAGACTAGGAAAAAGTATTTAAAATTTAAGAGTGGAAATTTCATTTGAGTCAATGTCTGTCTTTGGCTTGGATCTCTAGAGAAGCCCAAGTGGATGGAAGGTTTTAGCTGTAGAATAGATCCCAGATAAGCAGGTGAGATGGAAAATAGCTGATGACTCCCAGCATCAGCGGGCAATACAGAAGGTAGCGGTGAACTGGAGATCAGAGGAACCAGATCCCGACCACATTAAACTTTACTTGATCAAAATCTCCTCATAAGAGGTGACGATATCTTAACTGCCAAATCACAGAGACTCGTGCCCAGTCAAGTTGACACAAGACCTTAACTACAACAGTGTATCATTCATCAGCATAAAGCCATATACATCTTCTTAAACCATACATAATTTCTAAATAAATATAATTATAAAATCACACATTGCTTAATATGATAAAACTCATAGGCTTATAGCAAAACATATATTCTTACTTATATCTTATATTTTATATAAGAACAAAACAGAAATATTTGAAGCATATATACCAGGATGTAAAATTCAACTTAATTATCTACCTCTTTTAAGCAACATGGTGATGTGTGTTAAGTGCACTGAGCTCGTTCCAACCCTTAGCAGCCCTGTGTACAACAGAACTAACCAGGGTCTGGTTTCTTCTCATCCTCACACTTTTCCATATAATTGAACACATTGTTGCAGCCACAGTAGTCAGCATATCTTGTTGAGGGCCTACCTTTTTTGTTGCCCCTCTATTTTACCAAGCATAATATCTTTCTCCATGAACTGGTCTCCCCTGGCCACATGTCCAAAGTGCAGGAGACAAAGTCCTGGCCTCTAAGGAGCACTCTGGCTGTACCTCTTCCAAGACAGATGTTTGTTCTTCAGACACTCTAAGGCTCTCCACCTCCCCGATGCCACGGTCCTGTCATACAGTTCCTCAGATTGTGGTGACCCCAACCATCACTTTACTTTCATCACTACTTCATAACTGTAATTTTGCTACTGTTATGAATTGTAATGTAAATATCAGGATGTATTTCAATTGTTACAAATTGAACATAATTAAAGCATAGTGGTTCATCACAAAAACAATATGTAATAATACATTGTGAAATATTTATTTCTAATTACAAATAATGAAACTTTGCTTTGAAGCATGGGGTAGCATAGGTAACAGTCTTCACGCCTGGTACTTGTATGTGGGCATATCTGCATGTGGGTGGGCACGCCTGGTGATGGATAGAGGAGCAGACCATCAGAAATATGTGTTTTCTGGTAGTCTTAGGCAACCTCTGTGAAAGGATCATTTGCTCCTCAAAGGGGTCATGACTCACAGGTTGAGAACCGCTGCTCTATGGTGTTTCAACATCACAAGTCAAACACACATATTCAGCTTTGGTCTTCCTTATTCAGTATCCAACTTTCATATGCATATGCAGTGATTGAAAGTATCTTGGCTTGGTTAAGCTGTGTATTAATCCTCAAAACAGCTTCCCTTAATTTTAACCCCTTAAAGAGGTCTTCTGTAGTGGAATTGTTCAATATAATGAATCCTTTGATCTCTTGACTGTTGTTCCCTTGAGCATTGATTGTGGATCCAAGAAATACAAAATCCTTAATAACTTTCATCTTTTTCCCACTTAACATGTTGTTACCTACTGGCTCAATTGTGAGGATTTGCTCTTTTTTATGGTGATTTGTAATCCATACTAGAAGATGCAATCCTTGATCTTTATCAGCAAGCGCTTTGAGTCCTCCTCAAACACAGATTACTGTTTTTCTCCAATCCTCTTGCCACAGTCTTCTTTATATTATCCAACTTCTCGGATTATTTGCTCATTGTACTTAATGATAGACCTAAAATGTCCTTTTTGACAGTGAATACAATGCCATTCCTCTTGACTGTATAGTTTTCAGTATTTTAAACCATATGCATGTTACATATAATAAGCCATAGATTCAATTTTATCATTTAATAAATACAATTTTCTGATTCTAATGAAATACATAAGGCCTTTGTGATAGTTAAGGTTGTATGTCAACCTGGCTACACTCGGATTTTCAGTAGTTTGGCAGTTAAGCTGTAGTAAGATTCCCTATAATGAGACTACTGCAATGTAATCAATACCTAGGCATGATTTGCTGAGTTCCCCATCACCAGGCACACAGACCAGCACTGAGTTTGCAACATGGCATCATTCTTCAGGGAGATTAGTCAGAAACCAAGAAGTCAGTTGATAATGTCAGTAAATTCAGCCAACTCGACTTCACTTTGTCAAGGCTGCTAAGCTAATCTAGAATGCTGCTCCACAACTGATATGAGTCTTTTGTTGCATTGCATTGATAGGTTTTTAAATGCATTTGCTGAAAATTTTTAGTCACTACAGGCCAAGAAAAAAAGTATGCAATCTGAACCCTGTGAATTCAAGATATATGTTATAGTTCTTTCTTCTTTCAGCAACCCAACCGCCTCAAAATAAACTAGGTCAAATGATCACTCCCTTCTGGTAGTTTCTGTTCCACTGAACATTTGGTTTATTAAGAGCATTCAAAATAACAAATACTAGGGGCACTGGACACAGACGTTTGCTTCAGTATCTGGCATTGACGCTGCAGTGCTCTACCTCCAGACATGTAGGATAATGAACTTGCCTATTTTCCAGATTATGATAGCATTGTATATAATAATAAAGCATTGATCTAGAAGAACAGTGTGGAAAATCCTGGGGATACAATGATGAACGTGTTTTTGCAGTACATACATGCAGAGGACTCAACTCTCTCCTAGAAATGGTGGCGAATTCATAGTGGTGTTTTTCCTACATAAAAACAAGTTGTCTTTGATCTTCTTTTTTGGAAGCAAATAATTTGCCAGTTTAATAGAATAGACACTGATCTGTATGAATGCATTACTTTTTCAATGACAACAAAGTTGTCCTCAGAACATTGGCTATGGCTCCACTATCACCGCAATTTAATTATTCTATGAAAGGGTTACAAATGTGAATGATTATAGCTGGTACCACTCTCTTCTGGACGCTTTCTCTTTGAAGGAGATGCTACTTTACATAATTTCTGTAGGGTTGGGGTATGGTTTGTGAATCAGAATCTTAATAGTGAAAGAGTGGTAGTTTTTGAAATTCCAAAATTAACCATAGGTTTACAAAACTTTGTGAGACATGTATCACCTGATAATTGTATGATCTGAATTGTATTCCTGAAAACCAGAGGTTAAACTATACGCCCAATGGACCCATGTTGGTTATTGACTTGATCCCGGGTGTATGTTCTCCTAAGCTATATCCTGTGGCAAAGGGACCAGATGAGAATTTGGGGTGGCTTAGATTTTGTGTCTAATAGTCCTCCAGTTCTCATAGTCCTCTAGGGGTTGTTCTTTCTTAGTAAATGGCTCCTTTGGGAAATAGCTGCAAGACTTTTAAAAAGAGAACTAGAGGAAATGCATTGTATCTAGTAAATGGGTGCTGCAGGATTCTTTCACTAGGAGATACTGTCTGGTAGATCATAGAAACATTATACTCAGCGAAAGAAGTCAATCAAGAAATGTTACATACTGTAGCACTCCACTTATACAAAAATTCAGAATAAGAAATCTGTAGAGGAATGATTGCTTAGAGCTAAGCAGGCAGGTCTAGAGGTACAATGGGTTAAACACCTGACTGCTGCCAACAAGGCAGGTGATTCAAGCCACAGCTACTCTGAGTAGGAAAGATAAGGCTGCCTGCTCTGTCAGGATTTCAAGCTCAGAAGTCTGTATGGAGCTGTTTCACTCTGCCCTATAGCTTCGCTGTAAATCAGAATGGACTCGATGACATTGGGCATTAGGGAGAAGGGCCTTGAATGAAGGATACAAAACTGAGAGTTATAAGAAATAAAGTTTCTTCTTAAATTGATGACACCATTCTAAATTCTGTTCTATGATGATGGCTATACATATCTGTGCATATATCAAATCATTGAATTTTACACTTCAAATGGGCAGATTGTATGGCATGTGAATTGGATCTAAGTTAGGCGATTTTTAAAAAAGAACACAATTATGTAATAGCTAGAAAAATAAATGTTTTATATTAGAAATCCTAAAAATATGAAGCTAGCTAGTTGATTGCTGTCTTTTTTTTCTTTCCTGGCCACAAATGTAGACATTTCTCAGCTACCCCATAATGAAAACAGGATTAATGTTTGATTTAGAGGAACGGAATGTGAGTGGATGGAGGGAACACAGCTTTCAACTTGGCCCAAAGACATTCACACACACACAGTCATCTATATTGTTTTTACTGCTGTATGTATCAGCTTGGATTCCCTATCCTAGGGTGACATTTCTGCAGAAAGGAGCCCTGGGGGCACTGGGAGATGTAGACATGCTAACTGGAAGGCCGACATTCAAGCACAGTCACTGCAGGGAAAAGATGAGGTTATCTATCTCTCTATTTCTCTATCTATCTATCATCTATCTAGAGAGATTTATATCTGTATATAAATAGTTACATCTATCTATAGAGAGTCACATGGGACAGAAGATAGACTGCATTTGGGTTTGGTTGATTGTAGAGCCACTAGGTGGCAGCAGATTAGGCTCCTTTTTCATCACTTAGGAAAGCATCTACCAGGAACATTTAATTTGGACCAGTGGTTCTCAGCCTTTGGGTTGCAACCCCTTTGGGGGTCGAAAGGCCCTTTTACAGGGGTCACCTTATTCATAACAGTAGCAAAATTACAGTTATAAAATAGCAACAAAAATAATTTGATGGTTGGGGGGGGTCACCAAAGCATGAGGAGCTGTATTAATGGGTCTTGGCATTAGGAAAGTTGAGAACCACTGCTTTGGACTGTTTAATGAACAACAAAATGTGCTTTCTTTGTATAAAAGAAAACCATTGAGAATGCAAAGGTTATCAGCTAGCAGTATGTCTATTAGTTCATATTGTAATAACAAATGTATTTGTTTGTTTAAGATAATTCATGCCTTGGATCTGAATAATATCTAAAATATTTTCTAGTGTAATCTGGATAAGATAAGAGCGATTTGTTGATGTTGTTTAGGGGTTTCTGGTTTGTACTCAAAATGGATTTCTATAAGTTGATTGAATTTTACCACTATACAAAATGAATCAATGAAACAATTATTTGACAATACGTTTAAAAGAAGCTGTTGGTAGATCTTTCCTTACTACAAGTTAAATGACAATATTAGTGACTGGTAATATATTATTTAAATTGAATCAAAAGGCAAAAACTGTAACTATACATTTTTTAATCTTGTCCTGTGTTTCATGCATATAATTTTATTCTATATATCCTATTTAAGACTAGATTTTATCTATAAGCCTTTCTCACCATCATTCCTTTCCTGGCTGTGAAATGCCATCTGGTACTGTCAGCTACCATTGTTTCCCAGTGCCTGCCCTGATATCCCATTGCTTCAGGTTGTCTGACAGTGTTCTTGAAGAACTTTATTTGACCTCTTATTTTACTCCCTCAATTAGTTTATTTGAGGTACTTCGAATGCTAATTGTTAAGATATTTATTTTTTTCTATTATACAAGGTACCCATGGTGGCATAGTGGTTGCTCAATGGGCTATGAACCACAAGGTTAGCAGTGCAAAACCACCAGACACTCTATCAGAAAAAGTGGGATTTTCCACTCTGGTTAGCAGTTACTGACATGGAAACTAACAAGGGCAATGCTACACTATCCTATGGGGTCATTATGAGTTGGTATAAACTCATGACAGTGAGTTTACATAAGATTTTATACTCTAATAACACTCTATTTGTATTAGAAAAATAATCTTGAATTATACAGTAGTTCTAATACAATGGGACTTCAAAACTTTTAAAACAGTTTTATTGATGTATAATCCACACAACGCACAATTCAATAGGCAAATCACTTTTAAAAGAGTGGTGTGATCATCACCACCATCAAATTAAGAACACTTTCTTCACTCATTGTTATTCCTCTTCCCCCCACCTCCCTGCCCTGCCCCCAACTATGAATCCAGCTACTGCCTCTATGCTTACCTCTCCGGGATTCCACATACAGAGAAAGGCTGTTCATTTTCTCTAGTGATTTCTTTAGTGTCCTTTTCAGTAAATGATTACTTTAACTACGCAAACAAAGTGTATGCTCTTCTATGTATATAATTCATGCACACCTGTTCACATAATGAACATATTAACTATACAGTATGTATAATAATTGAAGAGAATAGAATAGATAATATATTTGCAAGCATTTTCATTTAGTAAATCAAGATTTCTGATTTTACTCATATGGTATAGTTCACATCATTAATATCACATGTAGGTTTAAAATAGCAGATACATTTACACCAAATTAAAAAGTAATCAATAATGTGAAAACTTAAACAAATGAGATTTCATATTATTAATAAATGTTTCAAAATTACATACAATAATTCAATCATAAATATATTAAATGGTTAGAAATTTTTGTCTCTAGTGGTATTTTTAAAATATGGAGATATATTACTTTTTCTTCAAAATTACATTAGAGTGATGAAGCCACACACGCAGTATTTTTAACTGCCTTGTTAGATCACTTCTCTTGAACAATTTTTTTCTCAGTAGTTATTAAAATATTACCTATACCCTGAAGAGAAACATGAGTTAATCTTTTATGTAACTAAGTAGAAGCTTAGCAAATATCTCTATTAAAATGAATGAAATATTTGCCATGATTTTTCAATTATATACAAAAAATTATATACCGGAATATGTTTTTATAATGATTCATCAATAAAACACATTTCTAACTTTATACTTGGTCCAATTTATTCTTCCATTAATGAAAAAAACATATAGTGTAAAGAAATGCTTTTATCTTCCAGAACAAACGCACTGTCATTGAGTCAATTATGACTTTTGCAGGGCCCAACTTTTCTCTACAGTACAAGGTATGACATCTGGTATATTACAGGGACTTAAAATATTTACTAATTAATAAATCAATGTACAGAGGTTAGGCATATTAATAGCTTGATTTTTTGTTGTTCTTTAAATTAGAAAATAAATGTATTGAACTATTCCTTGATGTTTGTTTGGTTGTTTTTAATCATCTTACTGGGGGCTTCTACAACTCTTATCAAAATCCATACATACATCTATTGTGTCAAGCCCATTTGTACATTTGTTGCCCTCATGATTCTCAAAACATTTGTTCTCTGCTTGAGCTCTTGGTATCAGCTCCTCATTTTCCCCCTCCCTCTCCACTTCCCCTCTCTCATGAACACTTGATAATTTATAAATTATTATTGTTTTGTCATATCTTACACTGTCCAACATCTCCCTTCACCCACTTTTCTGTCATTGATGTTTTTTTTTTATTGTGAAATATTTATTTCTAATTACAAATAAATGAAATTTTGGCTTGAAACATGGGGAACAATCTTCATGCCAGGTACTCTTTTTTTTTTTTTTTAAATTTTAACAATTTATTGGGGCTCATACAATTCTTTTCACAGTTCATATATATACATACATCAATTGTATAAAGCACATCTGTACATTGTCATTGATGTTTTATCCAACTCTAACTTACTTGTTAGTTGTATTCCAATTAGGCCCAAGCCATTGTGATCCTGTAGATAATAAAGAAAACCTTCTCTAGTACTATGTATCTTCATGATAGTTGATATACTTGTCCAGTATGACCACTGTGTATGTTCATTAATTTGGAATATAAGCAGCTCGTCTTTCACATTATATCAGACAGTATTCTATTGTGAACCAGGACTTCCATTAGCTTATTTTCAGAAGTAGAGTCCCAGCCCTTTTTTCTTAGTATATTTTTCTCTTGAATCTCGGCTAACACGTGGTCACCATGGGTGATGTTGCTGGTACTTGGCATACAGCGACCTAGCTTTCATAACCACAGCAACATAAAATCCAACACAATAAAGGAAACTCATGGATGGTTGGTGATTTAACCACTTAGTAAGAGTTAAAGATATTAAATATCACTTTAATGTTATTTTCACTATATTTGTATCCCAAAATACGCAACTTTTATTGAGCTAAAATTTATTCAACCTGAATATTAAAGGTTTCCCTAAATTATTTCATGTAAAGAGAATTAAGGAAGTATTATTATTAAGTTAATTTCTTTGACAAAACCAAAACCAAACTCAGAGAGAGGAATTGAGATGCATAACGACCCTGTAGGACAGAGTCGAATAGCCTCGGTGGGCTTCTTTAGGTTATAGAGGCCCACATATTTATTCCATGGTGTAGCTGGTGGTTTCGAACTGCTGACCTTGCAAGTTAGCAAACCAACTCATTGTGACCAAGGCCCTAGTTTTCTAGAAAGGTGGATTATAAGAAAGAAGGACTATACTTAAGAGAAATTAATTTGTCCAGGGGCTTACTCTTAGAAACTGGAAAAATCCCAGTATAAATCTGCTTTTTAAAAATATGACTTATAGGAAAGTATTTTCCATTTTACACTTGAAAAACATTTAGGCAACATGTAAATTATAGAATTACCGGAATTATGTATTATTAATAATTAGGTGTATCAGATGTATTTATGAAAAATATTTTTATGTGAGTATGACCTCTTCTTAAGGCAATATGAGTAATGACAAAAATGAAACTACAATGTATGGTCTATAGTGACTACAGATCATTGATATGTAGTTCACAAAATAGCAATTGGACAGGAAGGTGAGAAGGATATGTCTGAAGGGAGTGGACTATTTAGAAAGGTGAAGTGTAGGTGGAACTGGCAGCAACAGTCTTCTAGGGTAGGTGCTTCAATCAATATAGTATAGATAATGGTGACTGTAAAACTGCAGTAAAAGAATTAATAGGAAGAAAATCTAATTAAAGTAAATGTATATATTTTATTGTCATCAGATTTGCTGCTGAAGATATATATGAGTTTATAATATTTGGCACAATCACATAAAGTATAAACTTTAATGAATTATTATATGTCATTTGGGAATGTCTTCTTATTGAGTTTTCTGTTTTAGATAGATATTCCATTTAAATGCCACCAATAGGCATAGGAATCTAAAGCCTTAATGTGTAAGAATTAGAAAATCACAGTTTTAGAATATTTGAAGCAAAAAACAATAGGAAAGCGAATGTGGTATTTTTATAAACTTTATGTAAATTTGTTTTCATATACATTACTATCTTTACATGTCATTATATGTGGGGCATATATGATGGTATGTCGAAAAGTATTGATAAAAATAATAGAAGGTTTTATTAAACAAGCATAACAAAATGAAAAGGTGTTGTTTCTCAATGTCCCTCCATTTAAGTCCATAGACTGTTGGAGTTAATGTTTCTATCTCTCTAACTCCCCCTTGAAGTATTCTGCACTCTTGGTTACACCATGGAAACAGCACTATTCGCATTCTCAAGAAGTCCAATCGCATTCTTCTTTTCAAAAAGATGCTCTATTATGATTGATTCCAATTGATTAGTATTGAGTAATTTTATTTTTTCAGTTAACATTAACAATACATACACATTTTGTTTCATGGCATTGATTGTTGTCCCCACAATAATAGCAGTCCTCTCTTCCTTCCTATGTTTACCATTTCCACTTTTCTTTTTCTCCTATACCTTTGGGCCTTCTAAGCTTGATCCTGGACAAATGCTACTCTTGTGATCTATTAGGGTTGATCTAAGGTGCATGGAATTCCCCAGCATTATTGTTCACACGATAGGCCTGCCTTTTGCTTTTCTGAAGGTTAAGTCATAAGGGAAAGTTCATTGCCAGGTCTGAAGTGTGACAGACGATTATAATCTCAAAGGATTCATACCAATGAACCTGAACATGATGTTGGTTTGTTTCTCAATTCTGACCCCTCTCTGTGCAGTAGGCAGCACCGGTTGGGCACCATGTAATTCTTTTGATCTCAAGATTATGGAGGCTGAGCGTCTCCTAACCCATTAGTGCGGGAGACTCTTTATTACCAGGTGATTTTCAATGTCATCACTCTTATTTGCTCCAGAAAGAAGACACCAACAGTTTCAGTTAAAATGATCACAGACAAGCTCTGAAGACCTCAGTCATACCTTTGCCCTCATTTACTCAATTATATACATAGATATATGTAATGGACAGACAAACATGTATAGAAATAATATCTGCAAAACATAAAACATGCCACCTACTCATTCCTGTACAAATAAATTATTTCCCCACATATCCACTTGTAGGTTAAAATTTTATTTCAAACCGTGCAGAATTGTGTGTGTAGTAGTAATTACCATCGTTGTCAGAATAGACTTGATGGTTGTCTCTCATTAGTGATTGTCCCTTCCTTCCCATTCCATGCTTTGCTGTACACATGGACTTCACTAGAAGGACTGCACAGGACTCAAATTGACTACTACACCCCTGCAAAGAGACAGTGGGGAAACAAATCTGGCAGACAAAATGAGGCCAGGGTTGACTGCAAAACAGAGTATTGATTACTTATACGTAATTTTAGATTGAAGTGTAAGAAAGCTGAAACAAGTCCATGAGAACCAAAGATGTGTTATGGATATACATCCATACTTGACTTGGTGAAAGCATTTCAAGAACATTTGACATTTTCAACTCTGACAGAGCAGCGGACGAGCTGGGAGATGGCATCGGAGTATGTGCATAAAGACAGCACATGATAATGGAAAGGCAAACAAGAGACATCTAAATGGATGTCAGACGAGATGCTGAAATTTGTTTTAGAATGAAGAGTATGCATGGAAAATGGAGGTAAAGGAGCTGAACAGAAACTTTTTATGGGTAGTTTGAGAAGACTGTCATAATAAAATATACAGGCCTGGAGGTAGAAAGCCAAGAACACACTCACTTAGCATATACCAAGCTGAGAGAACTGAAGAAAAATCCCAGACTGAAGTTGCAATATTGAAGAATTCCAGGGGTAAAATATTAAATGATTTCGGAAGCATCATGGATGTAGTGGAGACCCCAAGCCCACCTGTAAGATAAATGGACAGTCCATTTCAGAAGAGCCACATGGAAGAAATGATAACTCCAGCGTTGGGTACATCACTGAAAAACCTCGTAATACCCGCTAGCTCTTCAATATTTCCTTCCCTTACTAGCAAGGTTTTTATTTGTTTTACCTCATTAATCATGTTAGATTTTTGTATGTTCATTTGTCTGTATAAGATTGTTCAATACATGAAAGCCAAGATAGAAAACCAAGATAGAAAAGCCATCAGAATCAGTAACAGGAGCAATGGTTCACTGAGGATACATGGAGAGGGTGTGAGGTGGGGGTATATGGAGCTGATAGCACTGGTGACTGTATAACCCCACTAGATGTGATCAAATGACAGAATGTTATGTAAGTAAATATATTGGATTGTATAAGATATGTGTTCCCAAAAATATTATAGGGGGAAATAAATATATAAATAAACAAATAGATAAACGAACAAACAAATAAATAGATAAATAAATAGATGTCCCTGGGCATAGGGTGTGGAAAGGAGATGATAGAGGGGAGATAATATCAAGGAGTTCAAGAAGAAAGAAAATGTTTGATTGTGGTAGCAGTTTTACAGTACTGCTTTGATGTGATTGAGTTATGGAATGCTTTGATATCTTTAAGAGTTTCCAATAAATTGATCAATAATAATAAAAAATTTTAAAATAATGGATTGAATACACACAGTCCCTGAATCCAAAATACCTAGGCGATATCCAACTATTTCCAGAGCTTGCATCTACATGATGGGGAACTGAAGATATTGAAGAAGGAAGTCCAAACTGCACTGAAGGCAATAGAGAAAAACAAGGCTCCAGGAATTGATGGAAAGCCAACTGAAGTATTTCAACAAATTGATAAAGTAGTGGAAGTATTCACTAATCTATGCCAAAAAATGTAGAAGAAATTTCTACCTGGCGATAGAAATGTAAGCAATCTATATCAGTGTCCATTCCAATGAAAGGTTTTCAGCACAGTGCAGAAATTACTTTAAAATGATTATACTAAAGGCTTCCGTGGAGAGCAAATAGTTTGAGAATGATGAGGACAATGAGTGTACAAATGTGCTTGACACAACTGATGTATCTATAGATTGTGATAAGAGTTGTATGAGCCCCCAATAAAATGATAAAAATGATATTGTGAGATTTTAAATAACATGATGAATAAAATTTTGCAACAGAAACTAAAAAAGATTATTAATATTACAAAAAAGTAAAATTGTACTGAAGATATATCAATAACATTTACAGTAAACATCAACAGGAAGCTGCCAGAAATTGAAACTAGATTAGGAAGAGGATGTAACTAATTGCTGGTGTCAGATGACATTGGTTGAAAGCAGAGGACACCAGAAAGATGTTCTCTAAAATCACACTCACTGCTAGTGAGTCAATGCTGACTCACAGGGTGCTTTTGAGATTGTAACTATTTACAGGAGTAGAAAGCCAAGTCTTTGATGTTTGTTTGTGTTTTATTGACTATGCATAGGCATTCAATTTAGTGGGTCTTAACAGAGAATGCATAACATTGAGAGTAATTGGAATTCCAAAACACTTCATTGTCTCCATTGCAGTATCTGTACATAGAATAAGAGGCAGGCATTTACACAGAGAAGATAAAACTACATGCTTTAAATTCAGGAAAGGGGTGCTTCAGGGTTGTATCATTTCAGCAAACTTATTCTAACTGTATGCTGAGCAAATTAAGAAGCTGACCTATAGAAAAACAAAGCATCAAGACAGAGCGAGGTCTTTTTTACAACTTGTGCTATGCAGAAGACACAATTTTGTTTGCTGGAAGTGAATATTTGAAGCATTTGCTGATGAAAATGAAAGACTGCAGCCTTTGGTATGGAGTGCAACTCAATGTGAACAAAATAAAAATCCTCACTCACAACTGGACAATATCATGATAAATGGGAAAAAAGATCAAAGCAGTAAAATATTTCATTTTGCTTGAATCCACAATTAATGTTCATGGAAGCAGCAGTCAAAAATCAAATAATGCATTACAAATCTACTGCCCACAACAACCTCAAGATGTTGAAGAACAGAAATCTTCACCTTGAGGAATTTGGTGTGCCTAACTCAAGTCATGTTATTTCACTTGGCTCATGTGCGTGTGAAAGTTGTGTGATGAATAAGGAAGGCAGAAGAACAATAGATGATGTATTTGGTTTTGCTTGCTGGTGAAGGATATTAAAAATACATGGACTGGAATCAACCCCGCTATCCTGGACGAAGAACAGCTAGCATGCACCTTAGACAGGAGGATGGGGAGACTTTATGCCATATCGTTGGACATGGTATCAGAAGAGAAAAGTCCCCCTAAATTGATGTCAAATTAACTAAAGTGGAAGGTCAGTGAAAAGGGGAGTGACCTTCAAGGAGACAGGGGCTGCAACAAAGGGCTCAAAAGAACAATTGTGCTTGTGGCAGGAAACAGGGCCGTGCTTTGTTAGTTTTTCCCTGTTTTACATAGATTTGCTATCAATTGGCAAGGACTAGATAGCACCTAACCATCAATCCCATTAAGATCAGTGATTTTTTTTAGAAGTTTTCAGTCTTCTAGTTCACCTTCCATGGTTTGAACAGTTTTAAAAAATATTTTATAGATTATTAATGACATTATTCATATCCTTGAGTTGGGCACTCAATTACGTTTATGTTTTGGATCCATTTTGTATTTGATTTTCAATTTGGTGTGAGATATAGGTCCTGTTTCATTTTTCTGTACATGGATACACAAATTTGCAGTATAGTTTTTTAAAGAAACAATCTCTCACCCATTAAATTGTCTTTGGGTTTTACCAAAGATCAGGCTTCTTTAAGTGGATTAATTTACATGTGGGTTCTTAGTTCAGCCCACTGGTCTATGTGTCAGTCCTCATACCAATACTAGATTAATATGACTACATAGTTGATATATAAGAAAATAGTCCATATCAACTCATAGTGATCTTAAAGGACAGGGTAGGACTGCCCCTGGGAGAGTGGAAAACCTCCTCTCTCTGCCTTAGAGAACCTGGTAGTTTCAAACCACTGACTTTATAGTTAACAGCCCAACTCTAAACCACCATGCCACCAGCACTTCTACTTTGAGAGGGACTTATCTCAAGTAATCTATTACTCTCTAGCTTCATCCATATGATAAGGTTGTTTGTTTGGGGTTTCTTTTTAGATTCTTTGTAGATAGTTTATCAATTAATCATTGATGAGCACTTAATATGTTTTAATCTCTTTATTATTGTGAATATTGATGCAATGAAAGGGTATAGATATATTTATATATTTCACAGTATGCTTTTTAGATATATAAAGAAGATTAAATATTAAGATATGTGAGAATCCCTACTTTGTCTTTCTTCTTCAGTAGTGCTTACCTGGAAGCTCTTTCTTTTCTATTTAAATGTAATGAGTGATATTTCTATCTCCTAAAGAGTGTTGATGGAATCAGAATTGTGATTATATTATACCCAAGGATCACTTTGGGTACTATTAAAAATTCACAATACTAAGACTAACTATACTCTGTTGCTATTCATAATATCTGTTTACCTGGCCAATTTATTAAGATATGGATTGCCAATTCCTATATTCTAGTATATATACATATTTTTTTTCTTTATATTTTTTATGTACAGTGGCCCTATATATACTTCAGTATATTTCTTTTGAATTCAGATGCTTTTAGATATACAATCTACACCATGAATTATAAAGACAGTTTATTTTTAATTATTTTTGTTTCATTATGAATTTGCTTAAAGTGTTATGTTGAAGTTTTAAAAATTATTTTATTGGGGGCTTGTACAATTCTTATCACAATTCATACATTCATCCATTGTGTCAAGCACATTTTGTGCATTTGTTGCCATCATCATTCTCAAAACATTTGCTTTCTTCTTGAGCCCTTAATATCAGCTCCTCAAAAAAAAATCCGCTCCTCATTCTTCCCCTCCCTCCCCACTCTCCCATCCCTCATGAAACCTTGATAATTTAGAAATTATTGTCATTTTGTCATATCTTACACTGTCCAACGTCTCCCTTTACCTACTTGTCTGTTGTCCATCCACAGGGAGGAGGTTATATGTAGATCCTTGTAATCTATTCCCCCTTTCTATCCTGCCTTCCCTGCACATTCCAGGTATTGCCGCTCTCACCACTGGTCCTGAAGGGATCATCTGTCCTGGAGTCTCTGTGTGTACAGTTCCTATCTGTACCAATGTACATCCTCTGGTCTAGTCAGATTTGTAAGGTAGAATTGGGATCATGATAGTGGGGGGGGGGAGTATTTAAGAACTACAGGAAAGTTATATGTTTCATCGTTGCTACCCTGCACCCTGACTGACTCATCAACTCCCTGCTACCTTTCTTTCAGTAAGGGGGTGTCCAGTACCTACAGATGGACTTTGGGTGTCCACTCTGCACTCACCCTGATCTACAATGATATGATTTTTGTTATGTGATGCCTGTTACCTGATCCATTCAGCACCTCGTGGTCACACAGATTGGTGTGTTCTTTCTTCCATGTGGGCTTTGTTGCTTCTGAGTTAGATGGCCACAGGTTTACCTTTAAGCATATAAGATCCCAGACTCTATATCTTTTGATAGCTGGGCACCATCAGCTTTCTTCACCACATTTGCTTATGCACACATTTGTCTTCAGTGATCATATTGGGAAGGTGGGCACCCACTGATATGATTTTTTGTTCTTTGATGTCTAATACCTGGTCCTTTTTACACCTCATGGTCAGACAGGCTGGTGTGCTTCTTCCATGTGGGCTTTGGTGCTTCTGAGCTAGATCACTGCTTATTTACCTGCAAACCTTTAAGACCCCTGATGCTATCTCTTTTTATAGCTGGGCACCATCAGCTTTCTTCACCACATTTGCCTATGTACCCAGTTTGTCTTCAGCGATCATGTCGGGAAGGTGTGCACCATAAAATGCCAATTTAAAAGAACAAAGTGTTCTTACATTGAGTATGTACTTGAGTGGAGATCCAATGTCCACCTGCTACCTTAATACTAAATCTATAAATATCCGCATGTAGATCTATTTCCCCACCATCCTACATAAATATATTTGCATATGTACATGCCTGTATTTAGACCTCCATACATACCCTTTTCTCTTGTTCTTTCCTCTATTTCCTTTTACTTTCCTCGTGTCCCACTATCATACTCAGCCTTCATTTGGGTTTCAGTAATTTCTCTCGGTTACATTGCCCTTGCTGAATCCCTACCAGGCCTCTCACTCCCTCCTTGCCACTGATTTTGGATCCCTTGTTGCTCCTTTGTCCCTGGGTTGGTCAACACCACCTCCTTACTCCCACCTCCCCCTCTCCTACATCCCCCCAGAACCATTGGTCTCATTGTTTTCTCCTCCAGACTGTTCGTCCAGCCTATCTTATCCAGATAGAGCTGCAGAAATAATAATATGCACCAAAAAACAAGGCATAGCAAGACAAAATGACAAAAGAGAACACGAGGATGACAACAAAAAATAAAACCAAGACCCATAAAAGAATAAATTAATTTTAAAAAAAGAAAAAAAATTTAAATTAAGAAAGGAAGAAAACCTGTAAATAGATCAAGGTCTGATTTTTTACCTATAGTCATGTCCTCCAGTCAAGTGAGATGGGGTGCCATGCTCTGGCCCCAGAGTCTATCCTTTGCCCTCCCTCAGGAATTCCCTGCTCTGTTTTCCCCGTTGCTCTGCTGCACACCTTTAATGTTTTCCTTCGATGTCTCGAGGTCAGTCCTGGCAAATTCTGACACTGAGTCTCCAGTGTTGCACCCCCCCTGCCCACTATGAGACACGATGTCCCTTGCTGACCCATGATATAGTATATATTTTTGAGGATAGTACAGAAATGTTTCCTTATACTCTCTACATAGAGACATTATGAATCAGAACTGACTAGTCAGCAACTAACAACAACAATAATATGTGTTAGTCTACACACTCCACTGTAACCTTCCCATTCTGGACAACCCAGAAACATGAGTGACATAATTTACAGCTTCATAACAACAAGCTAGCTATTTTAATTTGACCAACTTCCAGGTGACTAATGGGTAAATACTATATCTTAACCAATTTGACTAAGAATAATCTTTTTTTGAGTTGTATCTTAAGCATGATGATGCTAAGAGCAACCTTTGTGATATGTCAGAGTGTGAAATGTGTACACCTTACTGTCAAGTAGATAGGTGGTGATGTGATACACATGTCTACCTTACTGACTATGGTTCAGGACAATTTCAAAGGTAGTTGCAGTCTATTAATAAATAGGTGATGCATTGTAGAAACAGGGAAATGTCTGTAACATGCATCAGACAGACCAGGCTCTTTTCAGTGATTACAATAAGTTTCAATAGCATGAAGCAGCACTCATACTGTGAGTACAGGGCGTCATCTGGCATTGCGTTCCTCCTAATCTTCATGCTTTATTCTGAGGTGAGTTCCTATGGAATTGCCATCCTCTGCAAGAATGATAGTTGTCTAAGCAGAGAAAACAGAGTTCAGGGTTTATACTAATGTCCAGAAGTGGAACATTATTCCTGGCCAGGGTTATTGTTATTTATTCTTCTTTAACCCAATAAATTGAAATGAGCTCTCTTAAAATTATGAGTGGGTGTGTTTATTAAGGAATTTGCTTAACCTACTGAAAATCCTTGTCAGTTTCATCTGGTTATGGTAGTGAAGTTATGTTGCACATAATTTATGAAATCCGTGATTAAAAAGATTATTTTATCTTTGTCCTCCATCAAAATGCTTTCATTACAAGGAAGTAGCATGGGGGCCACATCTGGATTCCTCTAGCTATACAGAATAAAGGAGAATTCAAATCCACAGAATCCAAGGTTGAGTTCTTTGACACAGAGGTCAGACATGCCCAACCTTCCACAATCATTACCCTGTTCTGACTACAATTACCATTCTATGATTCTGCCGGGTTGGGTAAATCAGGAAAATGACAATACAAGATTCAAAGACAATGATTATAAGGTTTTCAGGGAAACAAATAGGTAACAAGTCAGGATAAAGAAAGCATTAAGGATAGAGTTATTTTGTCCATAGTGTCTCTTCTCCACCATGCTGACAGGTACATTGCTCTCTAGCCCTCAGTGCCTCAACCTGGTGGCCCCTTGCCTGTGCCCCGCTCAAGCAGGTGCTACAGAGGTGCTGTCGCATTGATAGTGTCCAAAGGGTATTTGATCTTGAAACCACTTTACTCATGGAACATTTTCTTCGCGGATATTCTGTTCTTGCTTCTGAAATTGGCTCACTTGATACCCAGAGTAGTGCCCAAACTGACCAGCCCTTCTATTAGAGTTTCACACATCCTATTTACTTGGTACAACTCAATCATTTGGTGGAAGCTACAAAAAATTATGAATAAAGAAGTGATACCAAATGATTTCACTTTACCACATCATCTAACATATTTAGATTTTTATTTAATTTTATTTTTTGTGTGTTGTTATTCCAAATCAAGTGTTTGTGTCTGGTTGAGTTGTCTGGAGAAACACCGACACTCATCCGTGTATAAGAAAGAGCATTATACCAAGAGGTAATTAGATATTAAGAAGGTATTCTAGTCCAGTCAAACTCAAGTCCATCAGTCTGATGCTAGTCTATAAGTCCTTCAGCCTCATATAGCCACAGGGTGGTGAGGCAGAAGAGCAATCTGGGCAGCAGGATGGTCCCAGGCTGATGGATGCAGCATTGCGTGAGTCAGACTTTGGTGGAGATACAGCAGGATGCCCACAGCACTCAGGGTCATCAGTGGAGCACCAGATAGCAGGGAGGCAAAGGGGCACAGAGAGAAGGAGGTGCAGTTACTCAGGCTTTAAGAAAGTCACCTCCCCGGAGGCATCATCACACTTTCGTATGTCTACAATGTGACCTAAAATTGTCTACCACAATACTATTTAGAGAGATTCCAGAATTGTTGATAGAAAATAAAGTTCAAGTGGAAAGTGAGATAGTAGAAGTCTGTTATTACTATTGCTTATTTTCAATCTTGCAAACTAAAGTTTCAGGACAAGAAAAATATTGTAACTTTAGGCTAAAATTTCTTTTAGATCATGTCTAAAACTCAGATGCCATGAAGTAAATTTAAAAATGAAATATTTGGTCTTTCATTAAAAATTACTGTCCTATTATCTATGCTCTTCATTGTGTAAGGATTTTGAATATATATAATGAAAATTGGAAACATTGAACATTTACGTAGTTAAGTAGGATATCAAAATATTTTCTTAAATCACATATGTAAGCAGGAAATATTATCAGTACATTTCATACTTTGATACATTTAAAAAATTGAACCTTCTTAGAAATATTTTATCAGGCAATACCACTAAATTATACAAAAATCAAAACAAAATTTTATTGTTACTAATTTAGAAAAATGAATTCAAAGAGAAAATTTTATCAAAATTTTGTTTTAACTTAATACAGAATGTGTCATAAATGTAATGTAACAATTTCTGAAGATTTCAAACTATATTAGAAATTTCAAATCTAGATTTTTATTCTGGCATTGCATATATTATAAAGTTCAATATTCTTAAGAAAATAGCCTAAGGGATATATATATATATAATATTCTCACACACAGAGACATGTACACACATATACATGAAAATAGCAAAAATACTTGTACTGGATGAACAATCTTTAGTACTTGAACAGCAAAAGCAGTTTGGAAGTTTATCAATTTTTTTCCATAGCAATTGGTAAGGCTTGAAAATAAATTTCCAAATTTCTGTTACTTTATAAGAGAATAAAGTTTGTGCTACTGAAAAATAATTTTAATTTGATGAACAAGAAAACAATTTATGATATAAATTTAAACTAGACAATTATTAAAGGGTATTAATTTTCTCCTGATGCCATAATTTATCATGACAAAACTAATGGCTGAGCAAAAAATAAATTTATTATCTGACAGTTTTGTAGGTCAGAAGTTAGATAGGTCTTATGGGACTAAAATTAAGGTGGTGATAGATTTGCATTCTTTCTGGAAGATGTAGGATATAATTAATGACCTTTTAGTTTACAACTTTTACATGCCACGTGTGTATCTTGCTTCATGGTAACCATCCTCAGTCTTTATAACAAGCCACCTTGTAGCTCTCTGGCCTATTTTTCTATAATGAAAATGTGTCTCTCTTCTTCCTTTTCCCCTTTTTTGGCCTTAAACAATCTCAGGAGTCCTAAATCTCAATGGTTAAGTGCCCCGAAGATCAGCAGTTGAAACGCCGTAGGAGGAAGTGGTAGATGTGATCATTGGCTTCACTAAAAAAATGGAGTATTGGAAACCACATAGAGTAGTTCTACTCTGTCCAGAAGGGGGAAATAAATATATATATATTTGGTTTACTGATTACATGCACTCAGATTTATAATTTCATCATCTATGTATTTAACTTCAGTCAAGGGCCCCATTTATGAAGTAAATTGAAAACAAATGTATGGGCTTATGACAACCATGTCTTTGGGTCACTATTCTATCAACCACTTGAATATACAGACAGAGGAATATGATATCATATTTTAAAAATTATCCACCCCAATTAAAATGTAATACATATTTTTGATGATAGATGGTATAATTTGAAATACATATATTTCTTCATGAAAATAGACCAGATTTTTAAATTTTGTCTAAAATAAAAGTGCACAGAAATATTAAAGAATTCAATCAATTCAATGCTACAACTTAAAAACAAGCAATGTTTATGACTTATTAGTAATAAGGATACTAATTAAAAAATAAGGAATATGAGGCGGTACTACCCCCAAAACAGAGTTTTTTCAAAGCTATGCATTTATATATTTTTACAAAACAATGTTATCACCTTCAAAGTACTACCCAAATTTGTAGTTCAATACTTTGAAAGATTTTCCAAACTCATCTGTCTGGATGGCTGCCAGCACCTCCCTCATTTTTTTTCTTCACCTCTTCTATGTCATCAACTGGCTGTTGTTTTATATCCCTTTTCATTCATGGAAACAAAAAGAATTCATACGGATCAAGGTCAGGTGCGTCAGAGCAAGAGTGGCATGCTGTTTCTATGCCCAAAACTGCCACAGTGAGACGGCTGTGTGAGCAGGTGCACTGTCGGAATAGAAAAATAGTCCCTGGTCTGTTGTAAATCAGGCCTGTAGTCACACACTGCTATGCAACCTTTTCAGGACCTCTAAATAGAAAGCTTGATTCACAGTGTGACCTGGTGGAACAAACTCCAAATGCCCTGTCCCCCTCACAGCAAAAGCAAACAAACAAACAAATGAGCATTGCCTTCTCCTTAGATTTCACTTGACTAGCTTCCTTTTGGGGTGAGGTGATGCTTTTAGTGGCATGTTTGATCAATTGCAGACTGCAGAAGCTGCAAAAAGTTTAGAATTTCTTCCCTTTGGGCCTGAGTGTTTTTGTGCAAACGTAAACGATAGCTGTCTGAGCTGTGGTAGTTGTAGGCAAATGAGTGTCATCCTATCGTGGAGTGTTGTCCTTTAGGTCAGATGGTGAAATATTGTATTTAATGATGAATGCGATACCTTTCATCATCAACCTCTTATTGTCAGCATAGTAGAACCTATGATGGTCTTATTTAAAATAGCCAATAGTAGTTCATTTCAATTCACTAATCCCTTGAATACATTATGAGTTCTATTTCATGTATGACACCTTCCAATTTTCCTGAGATAGTCTAGAGTATTTTCTGTATTTTCTTCATTTTGCTTGTGATTTTCTGGATATACAAACACAATACATACATATATACATACACACATATGTATACATATATATTCCATTTCAAGTATTTCTATTAGCTACTCTTTCTCATGAAGATTTCCTGATTCTTAATTTGGTCATGTGTTTGCATCACCTTGCTCTGATTATTTTATTGGAGGTTGTGTAACCTTAATTAATGTTCTTTATTTTACTTTTCTACTTGATTTCTCTGGATTTTAATATCTATTGACATGGCTACACACAAGTTGACAAATAATTCCTGATTAAAGGGGTTATTAAGGATGTTAACCAGTTGTCATGCCATTGAGAAATAAATGCTTAAGGTAGTTGTTAAGGGGCATACCACTCCGCTGTAAGCTTCAACCCAAAAGCATTCAGCTCAAATCCCATGGGTCGGCAAACAAGGTGCCTGAAATACGTGCCAGAATACTCTACTCCAGTAAGGTTCATCCCCAAAGCGCTAAACTCCACCTCCCTGCGTCAGCAAGTCCAACGTCCCCAATTAAGTACCCAGAGAAACCCCACTCTGAAAGCCAGCCTTCTGCCTAAAAGCATCTATCTTAACTTGCTCTGTGATAGGGAGACTGTAAGTCTATTCCATGTTCTGGAGCCTGGTTCTGCTTCTGCCCCTCTGATGGGATTCCTGTCATCTGGGGCCAAGAAGTTCACTGCACAGGGAACCTAAGTCAGTGGATGCATTCCATTCCTCCTATTTCTGGTAATGAGCTACCTTCTCCTGCTTCCCAGAAGGCTGGTTGGATACATAGTCAGATGGAACTCCAGGGAACCCTAGTCACAGTTACTCACAGGTGAGGCCTGTCAGTATCTACCTGGACCTTTCTACCAGATCCATGCAGGGAAAGGTCATCTGGTAGGAGTTAGAAACTTTGGCTTAGGAAAGCCACATTAAGTAATTCACTGCCCTAGAAGTTGTTTATTGGCTCTAAGATATCTTGAAGTTGTTATATGGGTGGGGTGAGTGCTATGTTGGGTACTATTTTTGTGTGGCTGGGCCATTCTTTTCCTGCATTTCAGGTGGGTGGAATATGTGGGTATGAGTGTAGGGGTGGGTGTCCACTTGCCAGGCATGAAGTGAAAAGGAAGGCAGGTAAGCAGGTTTTGTCTACCATCTGTGATTAGTCATTTCAGTGCATGTGATTTTTTTTTTAGCCTGTTGCATATGTTGGTTGTTGGTAGAAGTAGGAAGTATGTTTGAGTAGTAGGGAAAGATTGCTATTTCTTGACAAATGGGACAGTATAAAAAAGAAGACAAATGTATTAGGAATAAAAAGGAAAAAAAGATGAAGGAAAGATTTATTAAAAATTAACCAACAACAATTGCAAGAGATAAAAAGCAAACTCATAATAAAGAAATGAAAGATGCAAAAAAATAAAAAGGTGTTACAGCAACCCCCTCTGCTATATGACACATGGAAGTAGGCATCCGAGGGTAAGGCAAGAACTCACACATGGTATACATCTTCGTGGGTGTGTGCAGCTCTGAGAGCAGAGGCCTTGAAAACAAGTCTTGTGTTACCTGAGATTACAATGGTCGACCACACAGGTGTAGGTTAGCTTGAGAATTGGTACAGAGAGAGGCTGCTCTTAGGGGAACTTGACCAAACACCAAGAATGTGAGGCAACAGGGGGTGGTTCCTAGTCATTGGGTTGTTGGGCTCTGAAAGAGCATTATTCCTGTTCTCCAGGAAGGCAGGAGAGAGGGGAAAACATGTCTATTCATAGTTCATTGGCTTGTGTTCAGTACACCTCTATGCCAGCATATCTAAGTATAGACATTCTGCCAGACACATACATAGGGGAAGCACTTGAAGTTTTTAATTTTCAACAAAACTATTATAGACATGCTTCTTTATGGGGGCCCTCAACTCAAGTTACTTGGGTTCCCTACCAGGGAGTCGTGTTCTCCCTTACTGGCTGTCTTCTCGCTCTGGTGCCATCCGTGCCACTAAAATGCTGTGCACATCATCGCACTTCCTCTTCCAGATCCAGGTTGTATTCTGCTCGGCTCTAATTTCGTGTCTGATTTGTCCACACTATGGCTCTACTCCTGTGCAGACTCCAAGAAATTGGCTTCTCCTTAGCTATGTGAGTGCTCTCTTCTGAGTCTCCAAAATGTGAAAATAAGACAGTGCTGGAGGGAGCAAGGGATGTTGTTTCTTCCCAACAAAGTTCTCAATAGATTGCCTCTGCTAAATCTAAAAATGAGCAGGTTTATTGTCATGATGATAAAAAAAATCACCATGTGTTTATCTAGTTAAACTAGGGATACAAATCCACAGAAACTCATAGATGTATAAGACAAAGTTTTACATAAAGGGCACGTGTCCATTGAGAAAACATCCCTACCCAATGTTGTCCAAGCCGATAAGTTCAACATTAGCCCATTTGTACGACACTGATCTACAAAGTCCTCCTCCAGCTCACAAAACGCATGCAATGACATTGACTGAAGAAGGAAAGCCTAATCAGTGAACTTGTAAGCATCTCAGCACTGGCAGGGGTCACCACACGGCTGCTCCAGGACCCAGGGCTGCATCAGGGTAGGTCCATGTGGCGTCTCCTCGGGGACGTCTCCCAGGATGTGATCCCTGCCAGTTGAAGCAGGGAACTGGCTAAGGCAGCTGCAGCCTTGTCCAGCCATCAGAAAGCAAGAGACCTGAGAACTCGAAAGGCAAGGCTCACTGAGCCATTTATCTCTCCATCCTTCAATTAACCCCACATATGTTTATCGGCCAGTTTGCTACAATAAACTTAAACTATGTCCACCGTCACAACTTCCTGGCTTATTTTCTACAAATTACAGTTACACTTTTCTTAAAGTTTTATAAGTCCTCATAATTATCCAGTGTCCTTCAAAAATGTATCAAGATTACCCTTTGGAATTCAAAACATAGTCATCAAAGGCAGATGACTTTTCTGCCTTTATTTGAACCAGTCCAGCAGATATCATCAGAAACCACTATTTTGATGGGACCTGTCAACTAAAGGCACTCTAAGGCTATGTAGACAAGCATATTACTTTGAGAACCTGTTTGCATTGATTCAATGATTGCAGAAACATGATTCAGTTCATTTTTCATAAACCTATGTGTGTATGGCTGAAACCCTATTAGCAACTCATTTAGACCTTACCATAGCTATATATATATATATGTATATATATATATAGATAGATAGATAGATAGATAGATAGATAGATAGATAATTAGTTATATATAGATATATAATTAGTTATATATAGATATATAATTAGTATATTAGTAATTATTAATATATTAGTAATTAGTAATATATATGAGTAATTACATATATATAATTAGATTGAAATGGTTTCTATAGGATCATTTCACCTTATAGAAATGTATACTTCCTATTATCCAAAATAACATCACTGCAGGTGAAATGAAATTAGCGCCTAAAGAAATAGGTGAGAAGTAAATATATCAAAATGTGATATATTTACAAAGCAAATGAAGATAATTGTAGGAAAGTTATAAAAGAAATAGGGAAGTAAAATAATTTAAAATTAAACAAAATTTAAGTGGATCACAATATATCACTTAATAATTGATGTATGTTCACTGTACATATTCCTAAATAACAAGGTCTCAAACAAGTTATTATGCAGATATAATATAAGATGTATGAATAAGCTTCCTTCTTTTAATTAGATCAGCTATAAAATGAGCAACAGTTTTCAATGTTCTCTTCTGTCACCTCATGAACAATGAGTTTACAATTTCAAAATGTATGTTAATTGGGCATCTTCAAAATATAAAACCTCCCCATTTCAGAAGCCCATTAAAAGATGGATGATACATGAGTTTTAAGCATTAATTTATAAGCAGTTTAATTAATATGTTAAACAACAGCATGATATTGTAGCACTGTACCTAGCTTCTGAAACGATTTTTTAGAGTAATTCAAATTTTATCCATATAAATAAATTTAAGCTTAAAATATTTGAAACTACTATTATGCAACAATAGGAAACATTTTATTAACATTCATCTTAGATGTTTGATGATTACAGTGAGGAACACAATATTTCACAATAAAGTTGGGCTAAAAGTTAAGATGTAGAAACAAGACCATCAATTGATTTCTGTAATCATGGTGGTTTAGTGGTTAAGCATCGGACAGCTAAAGGTAGGCTCAGCATTGCAAACCACCTGCAGCTGACCGGGGAAAAGACTATACTTTCTACTCCTGTACATTTTGTCTCAGAAACTTACAAGGGCTGTGCTATCCTGTTGTGTAAAGTGAGAGTGACAATTAATAAGGAAGACATGAGAAGAATCTAGGCATTTAATTATAATTTTGGCAAATAATATTAACTATGTATACTCTGGATGGCCTGAAGAATTTTGTCATGGAAGAACTAAAGAGAGAAAGCCCCTGAGAATCAAGGATGATGATGTTTAGTCTCAAATGCGTCAGACATATTATCTGGAGGGAATATTCCTAAAAGAAGAACATCATGTTTGGTAAAACAGGAGTTCACTGAAAAAATGGGAGTCAACGAGATGGGTTTACAGTGTTAAAGAAGGCAACAATAAGACCCAAAATGTTATATCTTTAAATAGCCAGGTACCATCTTTTTTTTGCCACATTTACTTATGCATCCGTTTTGTCTTCCATGATTGTGTTGGGAAGGTATCATACAATGCCACGTTATTCGAACACACCATTCTTGAATGAGGTAAGATTTAAGTGCAAGCAGCCACCTAGCAAAGAAGCAACAAAGCCCATATGGAAGAAGCACACCAGCCTGTGTGATCATGAAGTATCGATGGGAATAGGTATCAGAAGCTCAAAATCAAGCAATCAAATTGATGTAAAGGAGCGTAGACAAAGTGGAGACCTAAAACCCACCTGTAAGACAATTGGACAGTCACTGTCAGAAGGGCCACATGAAAGGGATGATATATCTATGGTGCAGTATAGCATTGATGAAACACATAAATATACTCTAGTTATTTAATATTTCCTCCCTTTATTTTTACGGTCTTAGTTTCACCTCATTAATCTGGTGAGACCTGTGTATGTTCATTTGTATAATTAAAGTTGTTCATGCATGAAATCCAAGATAGATAAACCCTTAAGAAATAGTAATGGGAGTGATTCCCTGTCATAGTAATCCTAATGATTCCCTGAAGTTTCAGAAAGAGAGGGGTGAGGGGGAAGGGAAGCTACAGCAATGATGACTGCATGGTGCCAATCAGGGAAATGAATAACAGACTAGTAGGTGAGTGAACACATTGGATGGTATAAGATATGATATATATATATATATAAAATGGTCCCTGTGGGATAGGGTTGGATAGTGAGGGGATATAGGGGAGCTGATATCAAAGAGATGAAGAAGAAAGAAAATGTTTTGAAAATTATGGTGGCAGCAATTATAAAATTATGCTTGATCTAATTGAATTATGGATTGTTATAACATCTGGAAGCACTCCAAATAAAATGATTTAAAAATAAAAAGAGGCAACAGGAGGCTGAAGCCTCAGAACAGTTGTGATGAGGGCGCAGGAGCAGGCACTGGTCCCTCTGCAGTCCGCGTGGTTACGAGTGAGAACCGACCACACGGCACCCGCTGCAACACCGAGCTCTCTTTTGTTATTTTTAATTTAAATAGAAAATATTCTTAGGGATTATACATTATTTCTGAATAAAAAAGAAGTGTCTTTCTTGCTTACATAAGAAGTACATTTTCTATTTGTAAAATAAAGCCTAAAGCATTAATGAACTTTTGAATTATATTGCATTCACACCTCTTTAAAGACACGTGCATAATTTTTACTTTTCCATTAGGTTCGTATGGTAATTTATATGTTGATACTTTCTTTTACAGTATATTTACATGGCATTCTTCTATATGCAGACGATTTTAGCATTCACTTTTCACCTGATACCTAAAATGGTTCTACCAGTTGGAAAGCACTAACAAAGTTATCTATCTTTTGCCACCAGTAAAGAAAATTTGACCAAGGTCCTTCAGTTATTAAGAGCTAATTAGTGAAAGTATGTATCAGGATGTAGGACAAAAACTAAGGCTCCTAGTTTTTAATTTATAGTGTGTCTTTATTTTCATCAAAGTATCCTATAATTCTAAAATAATCCATCATTAATTGCTCATGTAGGATTGTGTTCCCAAATGTGCTGCCATAAGTAGATTCCAGTTCACAGCAGCCCTCCCGCTACATGGTGTCAGAGGCTTTATAAATCTCTAAGGGTACAGACACCCTCATCTTTCTTCCAAGGGGTGACTCATGGTTTAGAACTACTGATGTTGCAGTTAGCCATCCAATGATTACAGCAGATAAATCAAATCATATCGAATCAAAACAATTCAAATGTTTATATTCCCTGATAATACTTGATAAAACAAGTTTACTTTTCTATTTAATGAGCTGTAGTATTTTTATTTTTAATATCTGTTATTTTGGGTTCTATAAAAAACTGGATATCTAAAACCTTTAGTGCAGGGCAATTGTCTTAGTTTAGTGACTGAATTTCCCAAGTGTTTGATCAATTTGAGATATGGAGATTGAACATAATACTGGGAAATTTGACTGTTGTTTTCTGTATATGTCTAAAACTTGCCTTTAGGGTTTGGAAGTTCGATAAGAAATGCTTTAGTAACAAATGCTTAAATAATTTTTCAGAGTGGTAGGTGGAAAGACTTTACAGTTTCTATAGATCATTGTTCTCATTTTTTCCTCAGAAATTCAAAGAGATTTTGATTATATCCAGTGATGTGCTGATAAATAGTTAACAGCTAGCTCTCTGGAGGGTGGGGGGTAGACTAAGGTAGCATTTGCTGTCTTCTGTTGTATGAATACTTTCATGTTTCCTTCCATACTACCTACATGTAGCTACTGAGGACACAATTGGACACAGATGTGAACAATCTGCTCTCACAAATCTGTGCAAGCAAGCTACACCATACCTCTGGCTATATTTTTAATGTTTACCATAATAGAGACTAAAACACATATTAAAACAATCATATACTAGTTTGTTTTAAAATAATAAAAATCAAATGACCATCTGTTAACATGAAAAGCATTTTTATGTGAACTAAGTATATTGTATAAACAAACACATTTCAGTGACATTGTTTTGCATTGTTAATAGAATTCTTTCCTATCTGATCTAAATTCTTATATCTCATAAAAAATATCAGTGTTCTGTAAGATTGTCCATTAAATAGTAAAATTTCCAGTATACATTTTTTAAAGATCAAGACAAAAAAGAATAATTACTTTTAGGAATATTAATGTAAAAAATATTAATGTAAAATATAATCTTGCACACTCATTTAATGGTCTTTTGCAGATGATAGTTTGAAAAAGTCTTCTTTTTTTACATTTTATTAGGGGCTCATACAACTCTTATCACAATCCATACATATATACATCAATTGTATAAAGCACATCCATACATTCTTTGCCCTAATCATTTTCAAAGCATTTGCTCTCCACTTAAGCCCTTTGCATCAGGTCCTCTTCCCCCCACCTCCCTCCCCGCTCCCCCCTCCGAAAAAGTCTTCTATTAGAAATGTTGTTAGATGCTATTTTGGTAGTTCGAACCAATGATGACCTTATGCACAACAGAATGAAACACTACCCAGCCCTACAGCGCCCCACAATTGTTCCTATGCTTGAGCCCCTTGTTGCAGCCACAGAGTCAATCCCTCTCCCTGAGTGCATACCTCCTTTTCCCTGCCCCTCTACTTTACAAACATGATACATTTCTTTAGGGACTGGTCTCTCCTGACAACATGTCTTAGGTATGTAAGACATAGTCTTGCCATTTTTGGTTCTAAGGAGTACTCTGGCCATATGTCTTCCAAGACAGATCCATTTTTTCCTTAAAGCTGTTCATGTAACTTTCAATATTCTTTGCCAGCATCACAATTCAAATGCATTGATTCTTCTTTCGTCTTCTTTATTCAATATCCAACATTCACATACATATAAAGCAATCAAAAACATCGTGGGTTGAGTCAGGTGTCCAAAATGCTCTAAGTAACTACCTTGGTTTTCAATACCTGAAAGAGGTCGTTTGCTTTAGATGTACCTAAAGCAACTCATCTTTTGATCTCTTCACTTCTGCTTCTATTAGTATTGCTTTTGGATCCAAGAAGTACAAAATATTTTACAACTTCAATCTTTTCTCTATTTATCATGATATTATTTATGGCTGCAATCTTGATCTTCTTCAGCACGTGCTTCAATTCCTTTTCATTTTCAGCAAGCAAGATTGTTTCATCTGTATATGTCAAGGTTGTTTCCTCTCCAAAGCGCAGGACGTTAGCAAGCCTTTTCCCAATCCTGAGGACATATTCTTCTTCATTTCAGCCAGCTTCTCTAGTTATTTGTTTATCATAGAATTTAAGTATGCTGAGAAGATGCAACTCTGTTGTACACCTTTCCTAACTTTAAACTATGCAAATATCCTCTTGTCCTATTTACACAACTGCCTCTTGATCCATGCCCAGGTGCCACATGAGAATAATGAAGGTCTGGAGATTCCCATTCTTCTCAAGGTTGTGCAGTGTTTTTCATGATACACACAGTCAAATACCTTGGCATAGGTCAATGAAACACACAAGAGAATGCCTACTTGATACAGGAAATAGGTAGGACAAAAATATCCTATGTATAAAGTATTCAAAATAAAAAATAAATATCTAAGTAAAATATACTCAGAGCTTCATTTGCTGATGGAACAATACTCAAAATGAGAATAAACACCTATACACATCAATTAGTAACCACAAATTAGAATGTACAATGTCTGAATCAAGAAAATTGGAAATTATGAAAAGGAAATGGAATGTAATAAAGCAGACAGTCTAAATGATAGTGAACTTTAATTGGGCTTATATTGGCTGTTTTGGCCATTTTGAATAAAAAGCCATATAATTTACTATGTTATGAAGGTCAGATTCTAGAAGAATAGTGTAACATTCATCATCATAAAGGATATTTGAAGATTTATCTTGAATTACAGGGCTGTCTGTGAATGGATAATATCTATCCACATATAAAGATATCAGGTCAATACAAATATTACTCAAATTTATGCACCAATCATTAAATCTAGTGATGCAGAAACTGAAGAATTCTATCAGTATCTTCAGACAGAAATTGATTAAACATCCAAACAAATTCATTGATAAATATTGATGATTGGAATGCAAACGTTGTAAACAAAAAGGAATGAAAAATAGTTGGAAAATATGCTCATGGTGACATAAACGAAGCTAGAAATCATGTGGTAGAATTTTGGAAGACCGAAATCTTCATCACAAATACTTTCCCCAAGAACACAAATGACAAATATATGTGTGGCATTCTCTAGACAAAACATGCAGAAATCATAGTGGCTTAGTCACTGGGAAATGATGATGGGGGATCACAATAGCAACAGCTGGAAATATGACCAGCACTGACCATGGAACAAAGGCCAGCAATTGCACATCAGCAATTTCAGGTTGAAGCTGAATAAAATGAAAATGTCCATAAAAACTTGAGTTTATTCCACTTGGAATTCAAGACCATCTCCAGCTCATATGTAATGCATTGCACACTAATAACAGAAGGCCTGGTGAGGTTGTGATGACAGTAAAGACACTATACATAAAGAAAGCAAAAGGTCATTACAAAGACAGGAAAGGAAGAAAGGTCAAAGGGTATGCAAAAAAAGATCTGAAGCATGCTCTTAATTTAG